>NC_081380.1:39506245-39858745 GCF_030684315.1 Stegostoma tigrinum
GTTGAGTGGAACTTAATGCAGCTTCAGCACTAACCCTTTCAGAACCATGACTCTATCAGGGAATAAAGGGAGGTAACGAGGTGTGGAGCTGGATAAACACAGCAAGCCAAGCAGCATCAGAGGAGCAGGAAAGCTGACGTTTTGGGTCTGGACCCTTCTTCAGAAATGAGGGAGGGGGAAGGGGGCTCTGAAATAAATAGAGAGAAGGGGAGGCGATGATGGAAGGTGGAAAGAGAAGCAGATAAATGGAGAGAAGACAGACAGATCAGGGAGGTGGGGATGGAGCCAGCACAGGTGAGTGTGGGTAGGGAGTCGGGATGGGGGCTGGTCAGTGAGGTAGGCGGGAGGGAAGACGGATAGGTCAAGGAAGCGGGGATGAGTATTTGGATTTCTATAGCAGCTTGTATGACCTCAGACTGCTCCCAAGGGCTTCACTGCGGATGGAGTGCTTTTGAAGCGTGGTCTCTCTTGCAGTATAGAAAATGCAGCTGAAACTTGAGTACAGCGAGCTCTCGCCAGCAGCAATGAAACAAAATGACCAGAACATTTATTTGGTATAAGTGTTGGCCAAGGGCTTAGTATCGGGGTGGGTGGGGGGGCGGGGGCGATGAACTGGGGAAACTCTCTTGTTCTTGTTCAAAAACCATCATGGGATCAGTTAAGTCCATCATGGAAAGCAGATGGTTGAAATGTCTTATCTGAAAGGGTAGGGTGTTTGACATTTCAGCATTCCCTTAGCACTGGGGCAAATGTTATTATGCCTTCTACAGCAATCCTTTCCCAGCTGAACTCTGCAGGGAAGAAGGCTGGGATAGTGGAGATTGAGTAATAGCGAATACTTTAAAATGGGAGCACACATAGAGAAGGGTTTTAAACCCATTGTTCTCAGCTGTCTTCCAACTTTTGAGCACACGAGTGATCGAGGACAATAAACAGTCTTGTTTGAAAGCAACTGCTGTATGGAGGGATTTACATGGCACCTTTACCCAATGCTCCAATGCATTCCACACAAATGTTACCAGGCGTGACACAGCTTGGTACAGCAGCTGCTCTGTTCAAGATGATAAGAAATTAGAGAGAATTGCGAACACAACCCGGTCCAACACACAAAACAACCTTCCGTCCAATGACTCTATCTACGCTACCTGCTGCCTCAGGAAAACAGACAACATAAAGACCCCTTCCACCCTGGTTAGACCCTCCTCCATCAGGCAGAAGACATAGAAGTCTGAAAACATGTACCAACAGGTTCAAGAACAGCTTGTTCCCCGCTGATATCAGACTTATGAATGGACCTCTCTTATATTAGAGCTGACCTTTCTCTGCACCTTCTCTGTAGCTGTAACGCCGTACTGTCTGCTCTATTACCCTGATATACTTATGTAAGGCCTGAGTTGTCTGCTTAACACACAAAACAATACTTTTCACTGTATCTTGGTACACCTGCCAATAATAAATCAAACCAAAATCAACAGTATTTGCCACTCAACTAGATAATGAGGAATTAGGACAGGTGCTCCTAAGATCCTGCTGTGTTCACCCAGCTCCACACTTTGTTATCTCGGATTATCCAGCATCTGCAGTTCCCATTATCTCAGGACAAGCTTCCCAAACTAAAACAAGCCCAACTTACCTGCCTTTGGCCCACATTTCTCTAAACCTTTCTTATTCATGAACCTGTACAAATGACTTCCTCTGGCAGTTCATTCCACATACGAACAACCGTGTGAAAAAAATTGCCCACGAAATCCCTTTTAAAAATCTTTCCCCTCTCACCTTAACCCTAGGCCCTCTGGTTTGGAAATCTCCTACACTAGGGGAGAAAGTCCTCAGCTATTCACCTTTCCTATGCCCCTCGTGATTTTATACACCTCGATAAGGTCAGCCCTCAGCCTCCTATACTCTAGTGGAAACAGTCCCAAGCCTAGCCAGCCTCTCCCTATAACTCAATCCAGAGCAAGGCCACGGCTGGAATTGAGAAGCAAATCCAGAATTTATGTGGAGAGGCTGAGACTTGCTGGTTGCAGTTTACTGAAGCAAGAGACATCTGGAAAACCATCTCGCCAATTCAAAAAGAGAGACGAGTTTGCTCGTAGTAGGGGTGTGGAGTGCATTGCAGGAGAGGGTAGTGGAGTCGACCTCATTAGGGGCATTTAAGCGGCTATTAGATAGGCATATGGATGCTAGTATAAGGTAGAGGTGGAGGTTAGACAGACCTTAGGTCCAGGGTAAAAGTTCGGCACAACATCATGGGCCAAAGGTAATAAAATGTGAGGCTGGATGAACACAGCAGGCCAAGCAGCATCTCAGGAGCACAAAAGCTTTTGTGCTCCTGAGATGCTGCTTGGCCTGCTGTGTTCATCCAGCCTCACATTTTATTATCTTGGAATTCTCCAGCATCTGCAGTTCCCATTATCTCTATCATGGGCCAAAGGGCCTGTTCTCCTCTGTGTTCTGTGTTCGATATTACAAAAAACAATGAAAGAATCAATGCTTAACTTGAAGCTCCACATGCAGTGGGAAGGAATGGGACATTTCTGATCACATGAGACACTAGACAATCAAATGCTCTTCTTCAACAGAAGAGAAGGCTTACCCTTAACAAAAGGAAAAGGCCATAAGATATAGAAGCTGAAGAAGGCCATTCAGCCCGTCAGATCTGCTCTGATATTCACAGTGATCGTGACTGATCTGATAATCCTCAACTCTATTTTCCTGCCTTTTGCCAGAACCCTTGATTCACGAAAGGTGATTTGACCCATTCCATTCCCAAAGCAGATCATTTTCCAGAGGGAATCAGCTCCCTGACTCCAGGTTCCACTGTTGCCTGTTTTGCAAAAGAGAGTAGATTCACTTCCCACTCTCAAGGCTGATGCCTGTGGGCACCTGTGGGCAACCATGAGGCAGCGAGTGGGTGTATGGTCTCAAGCAATAGAAGCAGAAGTTGGCCACTCAGCCCCTTCAGTCTGCCTTCCCCTTCAAGATGACCATAGCTGATCTGACAGTGGGTCTCAATCCACTTATAACTGCCAATAATCCTGGACTCCTTTGTAAATAAAAACCTGTCCATCTCGGCTCTGAATATAAGCCACCGTTCTCTGGGATATGGAATTCGAAAGACCAATGATCCTCAGAGAGAAAAAAGAAATTCCTTTTCATCGGTGCCTTAACTGGGAGGATATTAGCTTTTCTTAAAGGTAGTGCCACTCATGCTCTTGCAATAACTACGCTCGGATTTTGCCCTCTCTGCAGGGATGCGAACTTGGGTTAAATGAAATGCTAGATGTTTCATCACATGACTTCCTGCCTCCAATCATTGCATGCCCCCTCCCACCTTGCTGGTCACCTGACACAACACACAAACACACACCCAACACACTCAAACACACATTCTCACACACTCACACCCAACACATTCAAACTGACACACACATACAAACACGCTAATGTGGCATAACACCATCTCTTGCTCACTGGAAGGCAAACAGGCACACACATTACTCAACTGCCAGTCAATGTACTCTTTTATCTCAACTTCAAATCTGTTTGCAATGATTATAATATTATTTATTTGTTAAATGAGTGTCACCTTTGGTTCACTGAGTAACAACTCTCGCCTCAGGGTTAGAATGCAGCGCGTTCAATACCCACACCAGAAATGAAGCACAAGCAGCACAGCTGAGTACGCATTGCCCTGTTAAGGGCACAATCTCTCGGTTCAGCTGTTATACTGATGCTCCATTGAATCATCCAGTACAGAAAAGGGCCCTTTGCTCCATTGAGTGTGTACACTACGCCCTACTTACAGTATCCTGCATTAGACCCAGAGCTATGAATGTTATTACATTTCACGTGCCCATCTGAGTCCTTTTTGAAAGTTATGAGGTTTTCTGACTCAACTACCCTCCCAGACAGTGCGTGCTCTAACCCACCACCCTCTGGCTGAAAGGGGTTTCCCTCAAATCCCCTCTACACGTCCAGCCTTTCACTTTAAAATTATGACCCCCTTAGTACTGACTCTTTGACTGAGGGGTACAGTTGCTTCCTTTCCACCCCCTGTCCATGCCTCTCAATCTTATACACCTCTGACAGATCCCACGCCCACCACCCCGTTCCCCCGCCAAACCTTCTCTGCTCCAAAGAAACGACTCCAGCTAACCCAGCCTCTTTTCAGAGTTAAACTGCTTCATCCCAGGCAACATCCTGGCGAATTTCCTCAGCACCCCCTTTAGTGCAAACTGTCAGCTTGGCCAAATGTTCAAGACCAGGGTGTTAAATCACACTGCCCTCACTGATTCTCTGGTCAACATTTATTCCTCGACCAACATCATCATGGGTGGTTAACACTGCTACCTTACAGCGCCAGGGGCCTGGGTTCGATTCCAGCCTCTGGCGACTGTCTGTATGGACGTTCTCCCCCTGCCTGCGTGGGTTTCCTCTGGGTGCTCCGGGCTCCTCCCACAGTCCAAAGATGTGCAGGTTGGGGTGGATTGGCCATAGTGTCTAGGGGTGTGTAGGTTAGCCATGGGAAATGCAAGAGGTGGGGTGGGGAGGGGCAGAATGGGTCTGAGTGGGATGTCTTTTGAAGGGCTGTTGCAGATTCGATGGGCTGAATGGCCTGTTTCCACACTGTAGGGATTCTATGACAAACAGACTGCTGCCTGGCCATTACTGTAGTGCCTTTTGTGTGAACTGTTTGCTTAAACTGATTGCCACATTTCCTCCAACGGTGAGGTGTTTCGTTGGCTAAGAATTGCTTTGGGAGACCCCAGTGATTAATTTTCATTCAAGGAGACTTTAAGAAAATGAAGAATGTTGTCAGCTCTACACTACTCAGACGCACTACTGCCTCTACATCGTTTTCCCCTTTTTAAAAACAGGGTCATGTCAGGACTGAGCAGGCACACGCCTGATATCCAGCTTCGGTTGGGTTAGGTTTGGCCTGAGGTTAGCGATGGTGGGTAGATGATTAAAGCATGCCCCTCCCTCTTTATGGGAGAGACAGTCAGCACCAAAATTCATCTGCAAACAATTTGGATCCCAAACAAATCGAGAGATGCCAATAGGAGGAGTTCACAAGACCTCATCTCCAGCAACACAGCACTGCCTGGCTGGTTTCAAACATTCCGAAAGAAAACGGAAACAGCCCGAGGGAGGGATGCACACCCTCTGGTTAAAATCAGAAGATATCATGAGTGTAGGAACACCCTTTCTGGCTCTCTAACAATGTGTACAGTACTTAATTGTAGGCAGCACCAACTGGATCGATCAAGGCTTGGAAAAACTCAGTCTTTAGCATCTGGTCTCCGTTGTTAGGTTCCCTTTGGATTGAAGCAGAGGAACTGCTGGGTCTTGTGCAGTGCTAGACTATTGCAGATCTATTATATATCGAGATGGATAGATTTGAGTAGAGATACAGATCAATCACAGTCATATCGAATGCTGGTTGGTCTCCTCCTGTCTTTATTCTGAGGGAGAAGTTGTCACAGTGGCAATATCCTGGGTTAGTCATCCCGAGACCCAGGCTCATACCCTGTGACAGCATGTTTAAACCTTAGGAGGGCAGCTGGTAGAATTTAAGTTCAAATTCACCAATCTGGAACTCACCACCAATCCCAGTGCATGACAACCAGCAGGAACTGTAAAACAAAACATCTGGTTTTCCTTAGAGATAGTAGGAACTGCTGATGCTGGAGTCTGAGATAACAAGGTGTGGAGCTGGATGGACACAGCAGGCCAAGCAGCAGAGGAGCAGGAAGGCTGACGTTTCTGAAGAACGTTTCTCTGAAGAAGGGTCCAGACCTGAAACGTCAGCCTTCCTGCTCTTCTGATGCTGCCTGGCCTGCTGTGTTCATCCAGTTCCACACCTTGTTATCTGGTTTTCCTTATGTGCTCTAGGGAAGGAAATCTGCAGTCCTCACCCATTCTGGCCACACATGGCTCCAGATCGACAGCAGTGTGATTGGCTATCAACTGCCCCTTGAAATGGCCTTCCAAAGCCACTCAGTTCAAGGTAAACATGCAGGCTCCGTTGGCGCTTAGGGAGGCAAATGCATTCACTTTCGAGAGGGCTAGGATACAACAGCAGGAATGTACTGCTGAGGCTGTATGAAGCTCTGGTCAGATTGCATCTGGAATACTGCGAGCAGTTTTGGGCCCTGTATCTAAGGAAGGATGTGCTGGCCTTGGAGGGGGTCCAGAGGAAGTTTACAAGAATGATTCCCGGGGAATGAAGGGCTTGTCAAATGAGGAGCAGTTGGGGGGTCTGGGTCTGATATTCCATGGAGTTTGGATGCATGTGTGGGGGTGGGGGCAGTGGAGGCTCTGATCGAAACTTACAGAGTACTGAGAGGCCTGGAGACAGTGGATGTTGGAGTGGTGAGGGCCTGAACGCACAGCCTCAGAGTAAAGAGCTAACTCTTTAGAAGTGAGATCAGGAGGCATTTCTTTAGCCAGAGGCTGATGAATCTGTGGATGTCATTGTGGCAGAAGGCCATGGAGGCCAGGTCACTGCATGTATTTAAGACAGAGATGGATAGGTTCTCGATGAGTAACAGGAATCAAGCATTATGAGGAGAGTGCAGGAGAGACACTTCAGTCATAATCAAATGGCAGAGCAGACTGGGTGGGTTGAATGGCCTAATTCTGTTCCTTTATAGGATCACAAAATCCCTAGAATGTGGAAACAGGCCCTTTGGCCCAACAAGTCCACACTGACCCTCTGAGCATCCCACCCAGACACATCCCTCTATAACCCACCTGATCTACACATCCTTGAACACTATGGCCAATCCACCTGACCTGCACATCTATGGACAGTGGGAGGAAACCCACGCAGACACAGGGAGAATGTGCAAACTCCACACAGACAGTCACCTGGGGGTGGAATTGAACCTGGGTCCCTGGTGCTGTGAGGCTGCAGTGCTAGCCACTGAGCCACTGTGCCACCCTAACCCTATCGCTGTAATGAAGGAGCACCACTATTTCTCCCCAGCTTCGAACTGGGGGGAGGAGTGGGGGGGCTTTCACATGTGAGGCGAATGTGATAACCACTAGGCAACAGAACCACAACCCAATTCCTATGTGAAGGGGCCAAATGTAGTTAACACTCACAATGTGGAAGAAATCTTTTTGAAAAAAAGATGTTTTTCACATCTACACAAAAGAGCTTCACAGACAATAAGATACTTTTGAAACATGGACACTAATGCAATGTAGGTAAACATGGCAGCCAATCAGACCCAGCAAGATCCCTCGGACAGTTTTGTGATAATAATTAGAAAGTTTTTGCTCATTCAATGTGAAGCCTAAACACTGGCCACAACTCCTGGCAGATGGGAGCATTTTTAATCCATTGGATTGGGCTAACAGGGCTGGTTAAACTCATGTTGCTAAGTTTGCACGTCTGACAGTGCTGTACTCCCTCAGACTGTACTGGAACAGATGCTGTGATTTTTCTGTTCAAGTCCTGAGTGAGTCTTGAGCTGATAACCTTCAGAGAATGAGAAAAATGGTGGCTATGATCTGAACCACAGGTATCACACTGGCTTGACTGTTCAAGGTAGAGCGGCCACAGTCCCAGACTGCCTGCTCATTACAGAGAGAGAGACGACTGAGGATGGTTTAACCCGAGGGTCACCGTGCCTCGGGTGAGGGGAGAGGTGGAGAAGGGCAGTCCTTCATGATAACCTCAGCTAGGGCAGGAATCAAACTCCCTTTGTTGGCGTCACTCAACTTGACGAACTAGTTGCTCGGCCAACTAGCCACATTACCAACTGATTCACCCACAGAACTGCAAGGAAGGAGAGAACACACACAGTTCAACACCTAAACTGATCTAATCAACAGGCTGCTGTTTTTATGCCTTCGTGTTCTTGAACAAATGCCAAAATGATATATCAAACCTGACCTTGGCTCTGAGCAAATAATTCTTGCAGCAATATGTTAGTTACTGTCACCAGAACAGAAAAAAAATGACAAAAACAAAGCAGACTTGTTGCAAAAACCTAACTGTTTGCTGATGTCCTCTGTAGGAACCTTCCCAGCTCTGTATGACACGCCATTGGAGCCCATACCATGTTGTTGACTCTTTGAGCATTAAACGTGTCTTTGGCCCTCCCAGAGATGGGTAACGTGTCCACTGTACACACACAACTTGTGCTCAGTTCCCTCCCAGTCAAGGAATTAATTCTCAAGAGCCACACAGAACATGGGAGTAGCGAGTTTTGAGAAGATTTGTAGCTCAGGTTGAGGTTCTGGATGTGAGTCTGGACTACATTGGACAAACTGGCAGAAAGCTAGCCACCAGGGCACATGAACATCAACTAGCCACAAAACGACATGACCCACTATCACTCGTATCCTTACATACAGATGAGGAAGGACACCACTTTGATTGGGACAACACATCCATCCTAGGACAAGCCAAACAGAGACATGCACAAGAATTCCTAGAAGCATGGCATTCCAACCGGAACTCCATCAACAAACACATCGATTTGGAGCCAATCTACCATCCTCTGAGAAAAAGAACAGGAAATGACATCACCAACGCAGGAAATGACATCACCAACCCAAGGAAACCTAACCAGATAAATAGAAAGCGGGACATAACACCAGCGCTTCGTCGGAGGCTCACTGATGATGTTACCTAGAATGGTGACGAAACGTCTGAAAACTAACCTTCCAGCTCAGCGAGCAAACTCACATCCAGAACACGGGAGTACAATATCATCCAAGAAGTGCCACTGCTTGAAATGAATCTAGGGTGCCCTGTTCCTTCTGAAGTGGTCGAGCAAGCCAGATCCAAAACTAAACGCACATTACTAAGTACAACCTTACCAGGTCATCTGCATCCCAAAGAGGGGGGAGAAAAAAACAATTGTATGCTTATTTGAACTCATTCCCTGGTTAGGTTAGCATTTGTTTATTTATCCCTACTTGCCTTTCAGAAAGTGACGGTGAGCCATATCCTTGAGCCGCTGCAGTTTGTGCAGCTTGAGGACACCCACAGCACGTTTAGGAAGTTAGTTTCAGGATTCAGACCCGATAACATCGGCATATTTCATCAGCCAGTAGGTGCTTGGCTTGAGAGATGCAGAGAGCTCTGTTTCCGTGATATAATGACACAGAAATAAGCTTAGATAACGAGGTGTAGAGCTGGATAAACACAGCAGGCCAAGCAGCATCAGAGGAGCAGCAAAGCTGGTGTTTCGGGTCCAGACCCTTCTTCAGAAACATCAGCTTCGATTCCACCCTCGGGTGACACTTTCTCCCCGTGTCTGTGTGGGTTTCCTCCGGGTGCTCCGGTTTCCTCCCACAGTCCAAAGATGTGCAGATTAGGGTGGATTGGCTGCGCTAAAGTGCTCGTAGTGTTCAGGGATGTGGAAATTAGGGGACATGGCTTGGTGTAGACTTGTTGGGCTGAAGGGCCTGTTTCCATGCAGTAGGGATTCTATGATTTAAGTTCACCCCAAAGCTGTTCACCATCCTGACTTGGAATTATTTCTTGGAAATATCTTCACTGTTGCTGAGTCAAAATCCTAGAATTCCCTCCCTAATGGCATTGTGGGTCAACCTGCAATGGTTCATGAAGGCAGCTCCCCACCACCTTCTCAAGAGGCAACTAGGGACGGGCAATAAACGCTGGGCCCAGCCAGCAACTCCCACATTCCATTTGTGAATTTTTAAACATGCGCTGTTTTCCTGGTAAAGTTTCTTCTAAGTGTCCTATTTGATTTAATCAACAATTTTGTTACAGCTCCTAGTTCTAGCCCTCTCTCACAGTGGAGACAATCCAAAGTCAATCCATTGGCATTGGATAAGACTTCAGACCGAGACCCATTAACATTGGATAAGACTTCAGACCGAGACCCATTAACATTGGATAAGACTTCAGACCGAGACCCATTGGCATTGGATAAGACTTTAAACTGAGACCCCATCTGTCCTACCTGGTGGAGGTCAAGAAACATTCTTTCACTATGTATTCACTACTAACAGTCATTTGAACAAAGTCACTTTTCAGCTCTAACCTTTCCAGAGAAAGGTTTATGCCCAGCGCTCGGAACTGAAAAGACAATGAAAGAGACACCATTAAAACAACGAAGATGAAACACAGAGGCTGACGCAGGAAGAGGACGAAAAGATAGGTTCTGACAAAATGCCACAGAAAATGGCAGCAGAGGGAAAAAGCAGCGAGAAAATACAGGGATTTGCGGCACAGATTTGATGAGACACTAGATGCGGGTCGTAGGCAGTTTGGACAAAATTGTTTTTGTTTTTCCATACAGTGTCTGGCTGGTCCATGTATCAAGAGAATTATATGCAGCTTCATTCTCTATAACCTTTCAGGTGTAATTTTTTTAAAGAATTCATTCATACAATGAGAGCATTGCCGGCTAGGTCAGCACTGATTGCTCATCCCAGGTGGCAGTTAAGAGTCAACCATGTTGTTATGGGTCTGGAGTCACGTGTTGGCCAGACCGCGTAAGGATGGCAGTTTCCTTCCCTAAAGGGTGTTACTGAACTAGATGGGTTTTTCCCCAGTAACTGACAACTGTTTTATGATCATCGTTAGGCTTTTAATTTTTGTTGAATTCAATTGCCGCTATTGGCCGCCATGTGGTTTGAAACCTGGTCTCTGGAACATTAGCTGGGCTTCTGGATTAATAGTCAGGTGACAGTACAGTTAGGCCATCGCCTCCTACTTTTAAGATGATTGGATTCAGAATCCACAAACGAGTCAGCCAGATATCGTTTGGATTCAGAATTCAATGTTGCATATTTCAGAAGACAGGCAGTAATTGGTCTCTCACTCTTACATCATGTTTGACCCTGAGCTCCACTTCAGACCAATCTCTAACAGGCCCTAGTGTAAAACTGTACACCTCTACCCTACCGCCACAGGAATATATGCTCTATTCACCCTTAAAGCTAAAGTTCAGTGGGTCACACTTTAAATCTACTGCTCCACTCTTGGCTTCATCCTTAGCCCCTTTTCCTTCAACCTCCTGCAGACTTGCATCTCCTCCTGTCTCCTACTGTTTTTCCGTCTCCTACCCTCTGAACTCTGCTCTGCCCTGTCCCCCAACATCCGACCACCAAGTCTTCATCCACTTCGCTCCTTCCTCAGGATCCCTCTGGTCTCTTCCTTCTGCTCCCTCCCATTACAGTCAATTAAACCTTCTCAAAACACAACATTTTCTTCAAACATATGAATAATATTGTTAACTCTCTTGTTAGAACTAGACATTCTATCTTTTATTCTTTCCTTAAACTGCTTTCTCTCATCTCTGTGAAGCACTGTACTATATTGCCTACATTAGCAGTACTTTATAAACACACTCCGTTAGCGCGTGCAAACTGCACACGTGTAGTGACTGAGGCTCAGCAAACTGATCAACTCTGCCACTTGCACACATACTTCGGATCTGCCATTTTGTATTATGGGGCTGGTATTTTGTAATGTCCTTTGTTCAGTGGTCTCAATGGGGGCACATCCTCAAAGCAGAACTCATTAGCATTTGATAAAACTTTAGACCGAGACCCATTAGCATTGGATAAGACTTCAGACCGAGACCCATTAGCGTTGGATAAGACTTTAGACCGAGACCCATTAGCGTTGGATAAGACTTTAGACCGAGACCCATTAGCGTTGGATAAGACTTTAGACTCAGACCCATTAACATTGGATAAGACTTCAGACTGAGACCCATTAGCATTGGACAAGACTTCAGACCGAGACCCATCAACATTGGATAAGACTTCAGACCGAGACCCATTGGCATTGGATAAGACTTTAAACTGAGACCCCATCTGTCCTACCCGGTGGAGGTCAAGAAACATTCCACAGTATAACTGTGAAGGTGAGACCACTGTCTGTCCTGCTCACAATCTCAATCAACATCACTAAAATGGGTTATCTGGTCATGTGTCTTACTAACTGTTTGTAGCAGCTTGCTGTGTGCAAGTTGGTTATTATGTTCGCTATGTTTCAGAAGAACTCCATTGGCAATAAAATCGCACAGCCATACAGCACAGGAACAGGCCTTTCAGTCCAACCAGTCCATGCTAACCATAATCCCAAACTAAACTAGTCCCACCTGCCTGCACTTGGACCATATCTCTCTTATTCATGTACTTCTCTAAATATCTTTTAAATGTTCCACCACTTCCTCTGGAAGGTCATTCCATACACAAACCATGCTCTGTGTTTTAAAAATCTGTCCCTTGTATCTTTTTAAAATCTTTCTCCTCTCACCATAAAAATATACTTCCTAGTTTTGAAATCCCCATTCTAGGGAAAAAGGCATTCACCGCATCAAAATCCCTCATGATTTTATAAACCTCGATAAGGTCACCTTCAACCTCCCACACTCGAGTGAACAAAGCCTCAGCCTACCCAGCCTCCCCCCATAACTGAGACATTAAAGTCCTTTAGGATGACTGTGGGTTGGGGAAGGCACTATTTGAATGCAAGTGTTTCCTTTACGCTTTCCAATATCCAATCGAGAAAGATGGATTGAAATGTTAGGTGTGGCTCCACGGCTTTATCATGAAGTCTTGTTGAATCAATCACAGCAACTAAAACCTTTAATACACCATAATCTACTGCACGTTTGGCTAGTTTCTGAATTGGCAACAAACCACACGTTTGATGTTCCAAAATAAACTGTGTCACAGCGAGCTGGCCAACTCAGCTTGGCGATTCCACCTTCAAATACTCCAGCCCAAGCAGCCAATTGCCTCCCATCTCCAGTATCTTTGAGCAAGCAATAAAGCACTTAAAACAAAAATCAAAATTTCAAAGCAAAAACTCCCCGCTGATTTTTCTTGAGACCGTAGGAGGGTAGTAGATCTAAGACCAATTCCAGAGACAGGCAAATGAAACCCAGGTGGCAAACCACCATCTTATGTATATTAAGGTCAGAATCGCACAACACCAGGTCATAGTCCAATAGATTTATTTGAAATCACCAGCTTTTGGAGTCTTACTCCTTCTTCAGGTGTCGGTGAGAAAGGTACTATCAGACGCAGAATTTGTAAGTAAAAGATGAAAGGGTTGCACCATTGATGAGAGATAATGGATTCTCCAGCATCTGCAGTTCCCAAGATAATAAAATGTGAGGCTGGATGAACACAGCAGGCCCAGCAGCATCTCAGGAGCACAAAAGCTGACGTTTCGGGCCTAGACCCTTCATCAGAGAGGCTCTGACTGGTCAGACTGGTTTTATTTCTAAAGTACGAATCTGTAAAACTTTACACTGACTGACTGTCTGTAAATTGTGTGCTTTTTGAATAAAATAGACTGTATCTGCAAATTCACCCCATTCATTCGTGTGTGTGTGTGTGTGCGCGTGTGTGTATGTATATGTATGGGGGGGGGGGGTGAGGTCAAAGAGAGTCCTTCATGGTAACATCAGCCAGGGCAGGACCTGAGCTCACACTGTTGTCCCTCTACATTGCAAACCAGCCGACCAGCCAACCGAGCTAACCAAGACCCAAACAATCCCCCCAGCCCTAATTTGAGAGCAGTGAAGCTCTAGTTCCTGGTCTGGCCAGAATTTAGCCCCAACAGCCAACATCAATGAGCATGTCCTGTCGCAATCCCGTTGCTGTCGGCGGGATCTGGTTCTGTACAAATTGGTCATCGTCGATCTTACATTACAACACCACTTCAGACGTACTTCATTGACACTGTGTTTCTGAAAACTGGTATTGAAATGCAAATGATTTCTCCTTTCTCCACTTTGCTAAATACAACTGAGGTTTAATTTTCAAGTCTGACAAACTATCAGGCAGTAGGCTTGGCAACAGACCATTTTCGCACAACAACCGAAGATGATATGAGGAAATACCATTTATTAAAATAAAATTGTAAATGGTTTGGGTCTGGTATGTGCTAACTGAGAGTATGGTGAAAGCAGGTTTAAACTCTCTAAAAGGAATTTTGCATATGCTGTAAGTCCAAAGAAATTGCAGATTTATGAATAAGGATGAGGGTTTGCGAAAATCAAATCAGAGCTAAACTGCTGTTGCAGAGAGTGAGCAAGAGATAGATGGGATGAATAGGTTCCAACTGTCCTGCAATCATTCTATGGCATTATATGAGGGCCAACATTCCATTCCATACCAAAGGCTCAAAGACTCCAAGATTTAAAGTAACATTTTAGAAGTGGGTGGATGTCGGATTCTGTTGCCATTTGAACAGGGACCAAACCACACGCCAATCTGGCATTTGATTTCCAGGGTGAGGATGCCAACATGGTTGTATTCCTCACAGATTCATCACATGAGCTCCCACCAGCCCGCCCAGTCAAATAACCATTTTTCCAAGCCTTCGATGTACTTTGTAACTTACAAACTCAGGTCTGCAAAAGGCAAGAAAAAATTAAGCAGCTTACTACTTTTCCTCCCCCCTCCACAACCCCCAATCCTGGGGGTCTGGCAAACTTCAGAAAGCTGCCTGTTAGTACGTGAAACCAGAGTGTGGTTCTGTCTTAAAACTGCTAAGTTGTACATTCAAATTAAAAAGCTCAAATGTAACGATTCGCGATTTCAGTTCAGCTCTTACACACACAGAAGGAATGCAGCTCCTTGAATAACCCAACTGGAGATTTTTTTGCTTTGTGCCCCAGTGTTTCCATAACCCTGCCTGCACAGCAAGGAATTTGCCGAGGTTCAGCACTGACAGAAGTGTCTGAAAACTCACTAATTACCCTGTCATTACTGCAACCCTCAAACTGCCTGGAGAAACAAATACTCAGAAATAAAACAAGCTTTGCAAATACTAAGGTAGCAAAACTCGGGAGACTGCCCAGATTTTGGGGAGAGGGCAGGAAGGGTAATAGCAACTGCACAGCACAGACGACAGCCTGACTGCAAGAGCTACATTGCTAACATTAAGCCTTGGAATTCATATGCAGAGCCCTGTCCCCTACAGGAAGAAGGAATAAGTCCAGACATTGCAAATGTTTTTGAACTAATCAAAAGCTTGGGAAGCAACAGTTTCCTCGGTCAACGTCCACATAAAGGCCTTGACAAACCATAGTTGACCGTGCCAATCCACTCAGCAACATTTCCACACACAGCATAACTTGTTGTTCCCTTTGAGATTTGGCATTCTTGCCATTGTGTTCTGATGATTGCAAATTGGAAGGCATCTTTTTTTTTCCCCCAGCAATGTCACATTTAGTAGTACACACCAAAAGGTGCACAATCAGACAAAATTTGACACCGATCTACATAAGGTGGATGGGTCAAAGCTTGATGAGAGAGGAATATTTTACAGGATGTTATCAATACAGGAAAAGGTGATAAAGACACGGATAGATTTAGGGAGGGAATTTCAGGGCTTACGGCCTAGTTAGCTGAAAACACGGCCACTAACAATGGAATGATGTTGGATTGGTAATGAAGTTAGAATTGGAGGAATGTAGTGATTCCAGAGCATTAGAGAACAGGGCATTTGTTTAAATGTCCAACGGGCAGTTTTGTCTAACATAGCTAAATATTCTAAACTGTTTTGTGCAGGGGAGAGTAACTGACAACAGGCAATGGGAGAAGCAACCAGTACAACCATCCAATACTACCTTTTTGGCGGCTTTTAAAGGTGGTACAACTGTGCCAAAAGAGCATGAATTTAACTATAGGACAGACAATTTTACATGGTCAAATTCACTCCCAAAGTACGACAATGGTGGAGATTTTGATTTGACTTATTGTTGTCACGTGTGCCTAAGTACAGTGAAAAGTTTTGTTTTGCTGTGCTACGCACAGACTGTAACACACAAGGACACAAAGATCATGGGGTGACCGAACACAGCAAGGAACACAAAGTTATGGCTGCAAGGGAGTTGTACAAAAAGCAAGCAGCATATTAGATTTGAAATTTGAGGGGTTCATTTCAGAAGCCCAATAACAGGAATTATATAGACATTAGTGAGAGTGTCTAGGTTGATGAGAGGCAGCAGCCCAAGAGAAAGCGTGTAGAGGACAGGAAGGAAAAGTATCGTTAATTCTGTGATTGAGTTGGGAAATTTCACAGCAAATTAACAACAGAAGGTACTAGAAACTGGTGTCCTCTCCATTATCGCACAGTGGGCAGGCAGGGCTTTTGTGTGAGGGAAGGAAAAAGGCGTTAGCTGGAAAAGGAAAGTCACTGTCAAGCCAGCCAGCAGCTCATCAATCCTGAATTCCACCGTCCAATTACTTCACTGAACAGAAAAATTGTCTACAGTTCAGCTATAAATCAGCATGGTACAACACCCCACTGCAGGCTAGTGATCATGATAGGAATTTAACAAAGTAGTTGGAGTTAAAGTCAGTGTAGCACCTGTGCGCAAATTCATTCTGTATCTTTGTGCTTTTTTTCATTAAAAAGGAAGCGATTAATTTTCTGTTTTGCTTTTAGCCTCGAAGTTTTCCCTGTAACCTGTACTCGGGGAGGCTGGACGGACTTGGGCACGGAGTGAGTTAGGTTATGAGTAGCAAGATCCCTCTTCAAAGCTGGTGTCAAACTTCATGGCAGTGATAGTAGAGTCGTCATAGTGCCGGAGGACAGGTGGGCTGCACTCTTATTACTGAGAGAGAGAGAGAGACAGACAGACAGATAGAGAGAGCTTGTGGGGAGTTTAAACTGAGAGTCATCATGCCTCAGATGAGGGATTGGGTTTGATGAGGTGAGACTTCAATCATCTGGGGAATTGAACCCATACTGTTGGCGCCATTCTGCATCACACACCAGGCAATTACTGGACCCTCCCAGTGATTCAAATGCATGGAAATATAGTCTGGTTCAATAAGAGATACCTTTGTTGGATACAGTCAAACTCCAATGTTTGCTTGTCTTCTTCATATGCTATTGTACAGAACCGAACAGCATTAAGATTTTAAAAAATAGAATAAAGTATATTTTTGATATTAAAAAAAACCCAGCCAGTCAACGGAGCTAACAGGCACACTTAAAAAAGAATGACAGCTAACGTAGGCTCTGCGTTAGGTCACAGAGTTAGGCAAGACCAGGAGAAGATTCTGAATAAGGTTATAACAGGACCCCGAAAGGTGAGTAAAAACAAAATCTGTTCCCACTGCCTGACGGCTCAAGAGGACAGAGATTTGAGGCTTTGAGCAACAAGGCCTTCTGCGTGAATGAGAAAATGAACATTTTTTACACAGCAAGTGGGTAATGAGCTGGCACTGTCCACTCATGGTAGTAGTAGAAGCAGAAGCGATCAACGATTTTGAAAGCACATTGGGTGGGTACTTGAAGGAAAGTAACTTGCACGAGCTATGGGGAATAAAGCTGTGAAAGGACCCGAAACGTCGGCTCTCCCGCTCCTCTGATGCTGCCTGGCCTGCTGTGTTCATCCAGCTCCACACGGTGTTATCTCAGAATCCAGCATCGGTAGTTCCTACTATCTCTGAGTGAGATGGAGCTTTGTAGGATTACTCACAGGTGTGCTGGCATGGTTTCGAAGGACTGAATGGTCCCTTTCAGAGCCATAACCAAGTTGATGGCATTGAGGCTTCAGTCAAGGGAAGGAAGAGGTCAAACAAGATAAATGTTCACATGCGTTTCCCACTTATAAGATGCCCACAAATATTTCACTGCCAATGAAGCTCTTTTCAATTGTAGATATGAATGTTAATGTAGCATACACAGCAGCCACATTGTGTACAGCATGATCATGCATACAGCAGAGTTTAGACAATTTCACACAATCACAGAATTCCTACAGTGTGGGTGCAGGTCATTTAGCCCATTGAGTCCACTGACAGTGCGGCGCTCCCTCAGCGTTGACCCTCCGACAGTGCGGCGCTCCCTCAGCGCTGACCTCTGACAGTGCGGTGCTCCATCAGCACTGACCTCTGACAGTGTGGCACCCCCTCAGCACTGACCCTCCGACAGTGCGGTGCTCTCTCAGCACTGCACTAACTGGTGCATTCTAAATCATGGTTTGTGCTTGTTATATTCAAAAATTTAACTAGGTACATCGAAGTAGTAGAGAATGGTGAGGAATTTAAATGTGATTTGAGATTTCTTGCTTCTTTGCACTTGCCTGGAAACAAAGTGCACGAGAAGCCAGGTTTTTTCAGAGGGTTGGTACAATGTGGTGGGCAGGACATTGATTGCCAATTGGATTGCAGAAGCCAGGTTTCAAGATGGTTTTGACATTTATGTAAAGTGAAACGCAGATGTAAAATCGACCTCCAGGGCAATGAAAATGCTGTCAGGGTCAGGCTAGGGACATGATCCAGCAATGGCACTAACATGCAGGGAGCTGGTTCGGTGTGATAGACTCATTGTGTGGTTCCGAGCTCAGCTGAGGGCTGAGCAGGACAAAGATGCATTTTCAGGTTCACTTGAGCCAGTAGCAAAGGGGATAAAATCAGTCTCCAGCAAATTATACGTTTTCTTTAAAAAAAAACACTTAAAATTCTTTCATTCAGAAGATGCTGTTGATTCTCTTACGGAAGCAGAGCCTTCACAAATTTGCAATAAACTTAAATAATGGTTTGTGCGTTAATTAGTAATTACACTGAACCAAGCAGCCGCCTTGCTAACATCACCGGAGATGGTGACAAAATCAATCTTCATTATTGCACTGTGCACAATGTCACTGCACCATAAGTTATTCCTTTTATGAGCGAGACACAGGGTTAGATAAACTTGTAAAGGAACAAGCACCCCCAGAAGAGTATAAAATATCAGCCGTTATGAAGGTAATCCAGAAATTTCTCTCGCTTCTTTTCAATTCGTGTTTCTGAAGCCGATGAGCTGGAGAATGAAATTGTATTTCTCACCCTGCTCCCTAGCATCAACCCCCCACCCCCAAACACACACAAAGAATACACTGACCGCTGTTTGAAATAACGAATGGGGTCATCAGTCACCAGCATCGTGAAACTATGTGAAAAATGTACCCTTTTCATGACTGCTATTACAAACTGAAAGTGGGGAGGGACTAATGGGGAGCAAGAAAATGGCCAATTCTGGCTTTTTGAGAGGCTGCTACAGAGAGAGAGAGAGAGAGAAAAAAAATCAATGGTCATCATCACTGACACTTGCTTTACAATTCAGATTTGTTCAATGAACTTGAGTCCACCAGCTGGTCATGTCGGCGTTTGAACCCCCTTCTGGGTGGCAGTTCCGTGTGGGCACGTTGGCTCAGTGGTTGGCACAGCTGCCTCACAGCACCAGGGACATGGGTTCAATTCCACGCTCGGGTGCCTGTCTATGCGGAGTTTGCACGTTCTCCCCGTGTCTGCATGGGTTTCCTCCCACAGTCCAAAGATGTGCAGGCTAGGCAGACTGGCTGTGCTAAATTGCCAGAGTATTCAGGGATGTGCAGGCTCGGTAGGTTAGCTAAAGGGAAATATGGGGATTAGAGGCTGTGGATCCTGGTGTGATTGCTCTTCAGAAAGGGCGGAATGGCCTGTTGCCACTCTGCAGGGATTCTCTGGTTACTAACCCAAAAAAGCGGCCACTACCCCATCACCTCCACTTGAGGTGGCAGTTTGAGGGAAAATACATCGATGACGACTCATGCATTTGGATCCACTAACAGATACTTTCCACATCAATCCATATGTGATCACTGCTGGGTGCTTATTGGTTAAAAAACGAAGGCAGCCACAGCATTGAGGACACAATCAGCTGAAATATTAAAGCACAGACAATCCTAACCTTGATGTATGGAGTCAATTCTGCGCCAAAACCCCTTGTAGGCCCTTTGGGTCTAATGCCTTCCATTTCTAGAGCAATAAACTTCAGGTTTAATAATGGAAAACATTAACCATTATTAATGAGAAGGGGAAAGGCCAGAGTAAAAGGTTTGGCTCAGAATTTTCGCTAAATTTCCTGGAGGAGGAACTCTTTGTCCTAATAGCCATTATTTTAAAAAGCTTCAGCAATTCTTTTTTGAGGAGATTTCGCTATACTATGCTGAAATGTAATTCTACAATAATAATCCCTAACCTTGCAAATTTGCAATTTTGATCAGACGTAAAATCTTCGTTTCAAGTTCTTGTATCCTGCCAAAAAAGCGGAAATGTACTTTCCCCCCCGAGGGAATGATTCAAAGAACACTTCAGGAAAAATTGGAAGAGAGGATCATATTTGTGAGGTGGTTAGAGATATAGATCTGTACAGCAAGGAAACAAGACCCTAAAGATCCAAATTGTCCACACTGACCAGATATCCTCAATTAATCCAGTCCATTTTTTTTCCCTTAGAGGGATGAGGGCATCGCTGGCCGGTCAGCACTTATTGCCCAGAGGGCAGTTCAGAGCCAACCACGTTGCTGTGGGACTGGAGTCATATGTAGGCCAGACCAGGTAAGAATGGCATTTCCCTTCCCTAAAGGACACTGGTGAACCAGAGAGGTTTCCTCAGTAAGCAACAATGGGTTCATGATCATCATTAGGTTCTTAATTCCAGATATTCTATTGAATTCAAATTCCACCAACTGCCGTGGGGGGATTTGAACCCAGGTCTCCAGAACGTTATCTAGGTCAAGATTAACAGTCCAGCGGTAATACCACTAGGGCACTGCCTCCCCAGCACTTGGCCCATATCACTCTGAACCCTTGCTCGTTGAGAACATTTGGTCCAAGTTTTTTGTCAAAGAGCATAGACCATTACAGCGCAGTACAGGGCCGTCAGCCCTCGATGTTGTGCCAACCTGTGAAACCAATCTGAAGCCCATCTAACCTACTCTATTCCATTATCATCCATATGTTTATCCAATGACCATTTAAATGCCCTTAAAGTTGGTGAGTCTACTACAGTTGCAGGCAGGGCGTTCCATGCCCTTACTACACTCCGAGTGAAGAATATCAGTACAAGAACAACATCATCTGTATTGCATGAGAAGAGAACATGGATTGATGGGCTGTCTCTCGGGCAGGATAAATGTTGTTTTTCCCCTTGAACTGATACTCGAGCAAAATATCCTGATGAGCGTAGGATGAAAAACTTTGACAGAATGTTGCCGTTATTCAGCGGTAGTCAGATTCTGTACTACCAAATCACCATTTGTAAATTTCCCTTAGTCCTGGGCAGTTCCCCAACAGCAAGAACGGCACAATTTGTACCCCTCGGAACAATGATGGCCTATGTTTAGCTGAGGATTGTGCCTAGGGTTAGTGATCAGAGTGTTTGCACTCTGAATGCGAAACTAAACACAAAAGGTGAACACAGGGGCCGAACGGAGGGCTCAGGGGTCGATACATTCTCAGAGGGCTGCACTCCCCGAAAAGAGAGGGGCATGATGGGAAAACTGAGCATGGGCCAGGTGACTGCTTCGCAGAACCTGTTGCCTGCCACTTTCACACACCACCCTGTTCCCTGGCCAATATCTCTGTCTCAGGCTTGGTGCAGTGTTCCAGCAAAGCTCAGTGCAAGCTGGATGAAGAGCACCTCATTTTGCGGTTGGGGAACCTATAGCCCTCCGGACTCAATATCGAGTTCAATAATTTTAGGGCCTATACTCTCCCATGTCCCAGCCCCCTACCCCACTCACCGGACCTTGTTATCACATAGACTGCCATTACTTATTACCAAATGTCAGCTCCTAACAGTCTCCATTAACAACTATTCACCCTCCCAGCCTGATCGTTATCAACTCCTTTGTCTATCCAACTGCTCTTCTCTCTCTTCAGGCTCTATACTGTTGTTTACAACCTACTCCATGCCCCCCTCTCTATTTTCTGCACATACACTGACATTTACCCAGCTACGATCCATTCTGAGGAAGGGTCACCGGACCCGAAACATTAACTCTGATTTTTTCTTCACAGATGCTGCCGAGCTTTTCCAACAACTTGTGTTTTTGAAGCTGAGCCAAATGTTCTTTTCAGGTTTGGGATTCTGAGCCGATCTAGGAGGTCTATGTCATAAAATCCCTACAGAATGGAAGCAGGCCATTCAGTCTATCGACTCCACATTGATGCTCTGAAGAGCATCCCGCCTAGACCCAGAACCCTACTGAATAACCCTACATTTCCAGGGTAAATAGCCCCTTATTGTAGCTTAAACCCTCCATACGTGGCAACATCTCATAAATTGTTTCTGAACCTGTTCAAGTTTACCAACATCCTTCCTACAGCAGGGAGAGCAGAATTGAGTGTGGAGCTCGAGGAACACAGCAGGTCAGGCAGCATCAGAGGAGTAGGACAGTCAATGTTTCACGAGTGGACCCTTCATTAGGGCTGGGGGAGAGGGAAGGGAGCTGGGAAATAAATAGGGAGGGGTGGGGCTGGGGTGTAGGGAGGTGGGATGGCGATAGGTGGATGCAGGAGTGGGACAGTGAGGATTGGTCAGTGGGAAGGGTGGGGTGGATAGATGGACAGGTTATGTCATGTCAAGGAGGCGAGGATGAGATGGAAGGTTGAACATTGGAAGGAAAGATTTTGAAACTGTCCCTTTGTAGATTAGTGTAGGGGGAGGTGATGGCCTCATGGCATTATGGCTTAAATTATTAATCCAGAAACTCAGCTAATATCCTGAGGATAACAAAGTGTGGAGCTGGATGAACACAGCAGGCCAAGCAGCATCTCAGAAGCACAAAAGCTGACGTTTTGGGCCTAGACCCACTCTCTGATGAACGGTCTAGGCCCGAAATGTCAGCTTTTGTGCTCCTAAGATGCTGCTTGGCCTGCTGTGTTCACCCAGCTCCACACTTTGTTATCTTGGATTCTCCAGCATCTGCAGTTCCCACTATCTAATATCCTGAGGACTCAGGTTCAAAGCCCACCACGGCAGATGGTGGAATATAAATTCAATTAAAAGAAAAATTGAAACTAAAAATCTAATGATGTCCGTGAATCCACTGTCAATTGTTGGAAAAACCCATTTGGGTCACTAATGTCCTTTAGAGGAAGGAAATTTCCACCCTTACCTCGTCTGGCCTACGTGTGACTGTAGACACATTAAAAAAAAACCTAATTTTGCTTTATAATTTCTGGCCAGAAAGCAAAGACAGGTTTCTTGAATCTCTGCAGCTTGCAAGGGCCATTTGCTCCCCACCTGATGTTTCCTTCCAAGTTGCAAAGTTGCCCACCCTGGTTAACTATATATTCACTATACAGGCAAACTGTATATATATGTGGAGCTTAGACTGACCTCAGAATTGTCTCAAGGCTGTGCTGGATTAGACTCTGCATCAGCATCAGTTTCTGCTTTTACATGGAGGAGACACTCATTAAAAATGTAACACCATGAGTTTTGTTGCTCATGCTTAACTGACACGATAGTCTTTCCCATCCTGAACAAACAGAGGTACCATCCAGGATTAGCATCCCACCACCATCTATAGCCACATTTAATAGCACTTTATTTTACTAACTCACAGGCACTTTCAGACAACTTCCTCCTTTATCCTCTCATCTCTCTCCCAAGTCAATGACTAAATCGTTTCAGAAGGCTCAGGGTGTGCTACAGCTCCTACCCTGAGAGAGGGAGAGAGGGAGTGAGACAGATAGAGCGCGTGAGAGGCAGCACGCAGGAGAGCGTGTGACAGAGATAATGCAAGGGAGCGTAGGAGAGACAGAGTGTGTGAGAGAACGTGCGAGAGAATGTGCAAGACTGTGCAAGAGAGAACGCGGGAGAGTGCATGTGAGAGAGAGTGCATGAGCGTGAGAGAAAGTGTGAGAGAGAGAGAGAGAGAGAGAATGCGAGACAGTGCATGAGAGTGAGTGAGAGCGTGTGCGTGAGAGACAGAATGTGAGAGAGACAGTGCATGAGAGTGAGTGAGTGTGTGAGAGAATGCGAGAGTGCATGTGACAGAGAGAATGCATGAGAGTGCAAGAGAGAAGTCCATGTGAGAGAGACAGAGTGCATGAGAGTGAGACAGAGTGTGTGTGTGAGAGACAGAATATGCAAGAGAGGGTGCAAGAGAGAGTGCAAAAGAGTGCAAGAGAGTGCAAGAAACTGTGTGAGAGAGTGCATGAGAGTGAGAGAGAGTGCAAGAGCAAGAGAGTGTGCAAGAAACAGTGCAAAAGAGAGTGACACAGAGTGTGTGCATGAGACAGAATATGCAAGAGAGGGTGCGAGATAGAATGCAAAAGAGCAAAAGAGTGCAAGAGAGTGCAAGAAGCTGTGTGTGAGAGAGTGTGTGTGAGAGTGATACAGAGAGAGTGCGTGAGAGTGAGAGTGCGTGAGAGTGAGAGTGCGTGAGAGTGAGAGTGCGTGAGAGTGAGAGTGCGTGAGAGTGAGAGTGCGTGAGAGAGAGAGTGCGTGAGAGAGAGAGTGCGTGAGAGAGAGAGTGCGTGAGAGAGAGAGTGCGTGAGAGAGAGAGTGCGTGAGAGAGAGAGTGCGTGAGAGAGAGAGTGCGTGAGAGAGAGAGTGCGAGAGAGAGAGTGCGTGCGAGAGAGAGAGTGCGTGCGAGTGAGAGAGTGCGTGCGAGTGAGAGAGTGCGTGCGAGTGAGAGAGTGCGTGCGAGTGAGAGAGTGCGGGCGAGTGAGAGAGTGCGAGCGAGTGAGAGAGTGCGGGCGAGTGAGAGAGTGCGGGCGAGTGAGAGAGTGCGGGCGAGTGAGAGAGTGCGGGCGAGTGAGAGAGTGCGGGCGAGTGAGAGAGTGCGGGCGAGTGAGAGAGCGCGGGCGAGTGAGAGAGTGCGGGCGAGTGAGAGAGTGCGGGCGAGTGAGAATGTGTGTGAGAGAGAGTGCATGGGAGAGAGAGATAGATAGAAAGAGTCTGCGAGTATGTTTTGGCCTCAAGCACTTCCTGTGGCAGAGAATTCCACAGGCTCACCACTCTCTGGGTGAAGACACTTTTCTTCATCTCAGTCCTAAATGACCTAGTCTACATGCTGAAGAGTGTGACCAGCATTCCTTCTAGGCTATGTGACCGCTCCAAGGTTCCACACGTAGCGTTCAGTGTCAGTATTCCAGTCACGGGATTGACCTTCAGTTGCAGAGACCGCTGCTGAACACAGGCCTGAGGCAGCTGCACAGTCCTAAGAAAATTAACAGGAATGTTGGCAGTGACCCTTGGCCCTGGACTCCCTAGTGGGCAGGGGCATCCTTCCCGCATTTACCCTTTTCTAGTCCTTTTAGAGTTTTATATGTTCCTGAAGATTGTCTCATTCTTCCCCTCAACCAATGTCCTGCTACAATTACACAGGGCCTTGCTGAGACCACACCTGGAATACTATATGCAGTTTCGGTCTCTCTGTATTAGGAAAGATCTTCTTGCTATTGAGGGAGTGCAGCAAAGCTCTACCAGACAGATTCCTGGGATGACTGGACAGATGTACGAGGAGAGACTGAGTCAGTTAGCATTGCATTTGCTGGAGTTTAGCAGAATCTCCTAGAAACCAATAAAATTCTACCAGGGCCAGACAGGGTAGACACAGGAAGGATGGTTCCGATGGTGGGGGAGGTCAGGGGCCATAGTTTACCGATGAGGGGTGCTAAGCTTTTAGGACTGAGATGAGGAGAAATGTCTTCACCCAGACAGCGATGAGCCTGTGGAATTTTCTGCCACAGAAATTGGTTGAGGCCAAAACATTGAATGTTTCCAAGGAGTTAGATACAGTTTGTAGGAATAAAGGGGTCAAAGTGTAGGTCTGAGGAGAAAGTGGCAACTTAAGGTACTGAGTTGGAGGCTCAGCTATGGTCATATTGAATGGCTGAGCAGGTTTGAGGGGCTGAATGGCCTACCTCTGCTCCTATGCTTCTATGATCCCACATGGTTCTGACCACTGCCAGCAAATCAGCTCTCAGGCTACTCTTCTCCAGGCAGAACAGCCCCAGTTTCACCGTTCCCCACCACACAAACAAAGTCGCTGACCCCTGTAAGTCAGGGGTGAGGGGCTGGTGACAGGGATGCAGAACCCGGCAGGAGGTCAGGCCCCAAACAGCTGAGCTGGAAAAGAAAGGCAACCGAAAGACTGGCCCCATAAGGTACCCGGAGACAGGGGCAAGGAGTTTCCCAGCAACAACAGGCTCACTTACAGTGTCCTTGGGTCTGATCCAGAAGCTTTACTCTCCTATCAATATTAGGCTCCATTTCAGTGCAGCAATTCTCAGTGGGAAGCTATTGAAGTGTGTAGTATTTTGCTATACTGGCACAAAGTCCTGACTACCAAACACAGTCCCTCAGCACAGCTATCGACTTCCAAATGTATCTTTTTACAAATGATTGCGCAGATTAGGAGAAGCAGAAGCATACTTTCCCCATCTTACACCAGTTTTCAGTCTAACAAAGCCACAAAAGTCAAGAAAATCTCCACAAAACCGTTAAAGATGCTGGGTCAGAGAAAAGCAGTTTTGGGAGAACGGGGTTTTTCTCCAAACAGGACCGTGCACCACTTCCTCAGGAAGTGCAGAGCGGTACTTTAGGCTAAAGGACCAGGAACCTTTTCTCTGTATCTTTCACTTTGAGGGTTAACTCTGTCCCCTCTGACTCTCTCCTCTCGGTCTCTAACCCAGCTCTCCTCAGCAGATACAACACGACACAGTTACTCTGTTTAACCGGGGGACCCTGCCCAGGTTCTGTCATTTGAAGCTCGACTCACGCAGGGTTAACAGAGGCTCTTGGCCAATTTCAGAGCGACGTGTAATTTTCTGAGACGTGCCTCTGGCACTGCCCATTGGGATTTGTGTAACAGAGTTGATGTAATGTTGTACTGCAGCCTTTGAAAGCAGTCATGGCAGATTAACCGCAACATGCCACTTCTTTCTCACCCGGAAACAGTTACCTCTTACCCATGGGGCCACTAAATGGCCATGTTGGACCATACCTCAAACAGGTGGCTAAATTACGGGAGCCGTGCATAAACCTGAAAATGGATTAATTTGGACAGCCAGAGAACCAACCGTTCAGCCCTTCTGAGGAACCCCTTACGGCCTCTTCCTGGGCACCTAAACTGTGTGATTCCAATTCGACAGGCTCTTCACCGCGCCCCCCCCCCCCCCCTCATCTTGAATGTGGGCAAAACTGCTCAACTGTGGTAGGAATCACAAACTGCGGCCTGCTCTTCTAACCGACGCATCAACACTTCCAACCAGAGTCAGGGTGTCAACCACTGGCCAGGGAACGGTCTTATTTTCGATTCCTTAACCCGCGAGGTTGTGGTCAACTGCATCGTCACTGGCCCAGAGCACAGCAGGACAAGAATATGGACGAGCGATCACCTCTGCAGGCCTCGTGTCTTTGTGGCCCAGACAGTGAGGCAGTTATCCAAGATGGCGGCCGCTCCGTCCACTCCCTTTCTTTTTCTCTCCTCCCCTCCCCCCCAACGCCCCGCCAACAAACTCTTTCGTCTTCTATTTTCTCCTCTTCTTGACATGCCACCTCGACCTCCTGGCCTCGGTGCTGACCCACCATGGAGTCCTCTCAGCCTGGTGTGGCGCTCTCTCTCTCTCAGCCTGGCGTGGCGCGCTCTCTCTCTCTCTCTCTCTCTCTCTCGGCCTGGCGTGGCGCGCTTTCTCTCTCTCGGCCTGTCCAGGCCTCAGCATGGACTTCCGGTGATTCCAGAGCGATCTGCTGGCCTCGTGAACCCTGAGGTGAGGTTGGTACAGGCTGGAGGCCAGGTGCCAGTATTGACCAGGTTGGGAGACCATTGTTCTGATCGTGTTTTTATTTCCTCCATTTTATAATTCATGCCTAAAATCTGCAACGCCGGTCTTTTTAATTCTGTATTTTTCTAAGATCTGTAACTGAAAAAGCTGTTTAGGTAATTTTGAACCTAAGATAGCATCATTAGTGGTGACCTGAAAAATGTTCACTGTACTCATTTGGGTATATGACAATAAAGTTCATCCTGATTCCTTCCTTTCACACTGAAATTCCACTCAGGAATCAGTTACAATGCAGAAAGTACCCATCCAATCCATGCCAGCAACTCAGCCAGTTGCACTCCCCCGCTGTTCTTCCTGACATTCCTGCAGAATTCCCTTTCCCAGAACCTCGGCCGTCACCTAGACCTTGTGCTACCAGTTAATGGGAACAGCCTTCCCTTGTCCAACTTATCCAAACCTTCCATCACTTCCCACGCTTCTACCAAACTGCCGCTCAACCGCGAATAAAAGCAAAATACTGTGGATGCTGGCAATCTGAAAGAAACCTAGAAGATGCTGGAGAAACTCTGCAGGTCTGGCAGCCACTGTGGAGAGAAAGGGAGAGACAGAGGTAATGTTTTGAGTCTGGGACAAGTCTTCAACAGGGCAAACCGAAGGTGTCTCCGAAGAGGAGGTTTCCTCTCGAGAACGTTCTCGCCTGCCTTCTTCAGGCTTCTCGCTTGAAAATATCTTCGAAGCACAAGTTCACGATGCTCGTGGCCTTGGAGAAGATGCCAATTATACCGACGTGCAACACTGAACCAGCCCCTGGTGCCCACCATGCCTAGGCAACTAACAAACGCCAATCCCACTAAGGCTGCACAGGTGCCAATCTCGCAAAGCCCTGGCATTATAAGTGCCCATCCAGTTGCTTTATCAGGGCCAGGGTGAACCTGCTGCACCACTCTACAGATGTAGATGGTGTAACTTTCCTTCCTGGGCCCTCTCCTCTTCTTGCTGCCATTCACTGGCGCCCTCGTCACTCTTTGATATTACGTCCTTTCTTTTCTTTAACTCCGAAACCTCCTGGATACCTCCGGCTAATTAGCCACGCTACTTCTTCCTCACTTCACTGGCTGACATGTCCCGGCCCCTGCGCACTAATGTGCGACGGCCCCCGAAGCTGTAACGTGCGACCGCCCCCCGAAGCTGTAACGTGCGACGGCCCCCCCGAAGCTGTAACGTGCGATGGCCCCCCGAAGCTGTAACGTGCGACAGCCCCCAGAGCAGTAACGTGCGATGGCCTCCGAGCTGTAATGTGCAACGGCCAGCAGGGATTAGGAACAAAATTTCACTTCCTTGGCAAGTAGTCGTCATGTTTTCTATTTTTCAAATCTGACTGCACCAGAGACTGTGGCACAATGCATGTGTGTGTCTGTGCACACAACAGGTCACACACACACACATTAGATCCACAAAACAGATCAGACACCCACACCCAACAGATCAGACACCTACACAAACACACACAGATACACACAACAGATCAGACACCTACCCACCCACCTACACACACACACACACACTCTCTCTCTCTCACACACACACACACACACTCACACAAAACAGATCAGACACCCACACACACACCCACACAACAGACCAGACACCCACACACACAAAACAGACACACAATAAAGCAGACACACACACACACACATATACCCCCACACAACAGATCACACACCCACACACACAAACAAAAAACTAATTCATGGATCAATAATACACAAGTCATCTCATACATGACTTAACAGGATCATTTAGAGAATTCGCAACATATTAAAATAAACCAGAAATTTCTATCTGATTACATGCAATGCATGCCCAGAGGTAAAGTGTTAACTCCGCGGTCATTTAGCTGCCAAGTCAAATATCTGACAGCAACAGAGCTTCTTCCAAGAATACCAGAGATTACAAAATGTTATGTGGTACCACCCACGTCTCAAATTCTAATCTAATAACACGATGCAAAGATTTTGGTTTTGGAAACTTTGTTCACGTAAGAACATTGAGGCTTAGGAGGGTTAAGGCTTATTTTTAAAAACAAAAAGCAGCTCGATGAATATCTTGCTGGAAGCGCAATTGCTGACAAAGAGAGAGCGAGAGAGAGAGGGATGCGGGTGAGTTGTACATTTACACTGTAAGGATTCCAGGCCTCCAACACTGCACTGAAAACTCCAGGAATCGAAGATTCAGAACACAACTGATGGCGAGAGAGAGAGAGAGAGAGAGAGAGAGAAAAAGTTGGCGGGGGGGGAAGGGGAGAAAAATAAATGTTCTTTTAATATTACTCGTTAGAAACATTTTTTAGAAATTTAATAAAAACCAAAAGAACTGCAGATGCTGTAAATCAGGAACAAAAACAAAGTTGCTGGAAAAGCTCAGCAGATCTTCCTCAGAGCTGAGGAGGGGGTCACCGGACCCCGAAACGTTAACTCTTGTTTTCTCCTCCGCAGATGCTGCCAGACCTGCTGAGCCTTTCCAGCAGCTTTGTTTTTGTTTTTTTTTAGAAATTTGACTGGGCTGGACAGTTGGAGTCCAATCATACCATGAACCCTCCCACGAACATACGCCCAAGATGGCGACCCATACTGAACAGTACCAGCTGTGATTGTTCCTTTAGCCCGAGCCATGTTCCCATTGGACACTGTAGGACTTAGAGCACAAAAACCCAGGCTGGCAACAGGGAAAGGAGAAGGTGGGCCCAGTTGGGTGGTTCCCCAAGCAGACTGTCAATGCCATTTGGCAGAATGCCTCATCACCCGAACTTTCCAACTAGCACTGAGACATTGTTTGGCCAGTGGGGAGGGGGGCACACTACCCACGAGACCCTTCATGTACAGTCTGCACCATCACATACTGCCCTCGGAGCGGCTGTGGGGAGTACAGACTGTCACACACCTCCTGCTGGAATGCGCCTTTGCGAAGGAAGTCTGGAGAAGGATGCAAGACACTGAGAGGGGTTTTGGGAGGCAACAATGCAGTCATCATAAATGAATAACGCAGAACTGGTGTCAAGCATTGGTTAAATCCAAAACACTACATTAGTGCAGTACGTCACCCCTGCAAGTAATTTCAAAAGGTACTGTGTGGGGGTCAGGCGAGGTAAGATTCCTCAAGATAGTAGGAACTGCAGATGCTGGAGGACCCGAGATAACAAGGTGTGGAGCTGGATGAACACAGCAGGCCAAGCAGCATCAGAGGAGCAGGAGGGCAGATGTTTCGGGACTAGGCCCTTCTTATTTTGCTTTTAAGCGTACAAGGGTGGAGATGGCATTCAGGGTGGGTGATATGTTCCTCCTGCCAGATGTGGGAAATCAGGGCGAAGTCTGGCGTCACTGACAACTACGTCAGCAGGAAGTGTGACCAGCTGCAGCTCCCCGCAGACCGCATGGTTCGGTCAGGGAAGCAGCTGGACACACTGCGGTGCACACATGGGGCAGAGAGAGTGATAGACGCTCGCTTTAAGGAGGTGGTCACACCACAGGTCCAGGCAGATAGGTGGGTGACTGCCAGGAGAGGCAGGCAGGTAGTGCAGGAATCTCTTGGGGATAGACCCCTCTCAAAGCAGGTTTTCTGTTTTCGACACTGCTGCGAGGGATAGCCCCTCAGTACAAGCAGCTGTACTATTGTGGCATCACAGCCAGCTCTGCCGATACAGCGGAGTGGAGCAAAGTCCCGGCCAATAGTAGGTGACTCGATAGTCAGGGGCACTGACAGGCATCTCTGTGGCTGTGAACGAGACTCTAGGATGGTGTGTTGCCTCTGTGGTGCCAGGGTCCTGTGTATCTCAGAGCGGGTACAGGACATCCTGAAATGGGAGGGAGAAAAGACAGAAGGCATTGTCCACATTGGCACAGGTAGGAAGAGGGAAGAGTTTCTCTGAGGACATCTCAGGGAGTTAGGTAGGGAGCTAAAAGCAAGGATATTAGGGCTGTAATCTCAGGATTACTACCCATGCCATGGGCTAGTGAGGCTAGGAACATAGAGAGTACAATTGAACACGTGGCTACAGAGTTGGTGCACAAGGGAGAACTTTAGGTATATGGATGGTTGAAATGCCTTCTGGGAAAGGTGGGACCTGTACAGAGGAAGGACGGGTTGCACCTGAACTGGAGGGGCACCAATATCCTGGGGAGGAGGTTTGCTAGAGGGAGGGTGTGAACTAATGTGGCACCGGGCTGGAAACAGGAACAACAGGCCAGTCAGTGCAGATACTGAAGACAAAGAGAAGACTGAGGTATGCACAGCACAGAGTAACAGCAGGCAGAGGGAAGTCGCAGGGCTCAGAGGGGCTGGAGGCCTGGGGTGCATTTACTTCAACGCAAGTAGTATAACAGGTCAGGCAGATGAACTAAGAGCATGGATTACTGCATGGAATTATGATTCTGTTGTCATTACGGAGACATGGCTAAAGGAGGGACAGGATTGGCAGCTTAACATTCCTGGATCTCGCTGTTTCAGACGGGATAGAAAGGGAAACAAAGGGATGGGGGAGTTGCACTGCTGGTTAGGGATCATATCCCAGCTGTGTGGAGGGAAGACACATCAGAGAGATTTTGCAGTGAGGCACTATGGGTGGAGCTCAGGAATAGGAAGGCTGTAACCATAATGTTGGCTGTTTCCTATAGACCTCACACCGGCCCATGGGAGACAGAGGAACAGATATATAGTCAGATAGTGAAAAGGTGTGAAAAAAGGAGGGTAGTTGTGGCGGGTGACTTCAAATTTCCTCTTATTGACTCTTAGAGCCAGGGGGGTCGTATGGAGAGCAATTTGTTAGATGTGTCTAAGAGGCCTTTTTGAGACAGTATGTTGACGATCCAACCAGAGAGGATTAGTATTAGAGAATGAGCCAGGATAGGTGATCGATGTTTCAGTAGGGGAGCATTTTGGATTTAGTGACCATAACTGCATAAGATTTAGAGTAGTCATGTACAAGGACAAGAGTGGCCCTTGGGTGAGGGGGCTTAACTGGGCTTAAGTCAATTACACAGGAACTGGGGAATGTAGTAGTAGTAGTTATTGGAGGGAAAATCTACATCTGGCTTGTGGAAGGCTTTTAAAGACCAGTTGATTAAAGTGCAGGCCATGCGTGTTTCTGCAAAACTGGAGGACAGGACTGGCAGGATTCAGGAACCATGGATGACAAGTGAAATTTTAAACTTAATCAAAAGGAAAAAGGAAGCATACAATAGGTCAAGGCAATTACAAACTGCTGGGGCATTAGCAGATATCTTCACACCCTCTTTGACCACATGTAAAGATCCAGAGGACTAGAGATTAGCCAATGTTGTTCCCTTGTTTAAGAAAGGAAGCAGGGATGATCCAGGGAACTACAGGCCATTGAGCCTGCAGCTCTTGGAGAAGATACCGAGGGGCAGTATGTATGTACATTTGGAAGAAAATGGACTAATTATTGACAGGTGGCATGGCTTTGTACAGGGAAGGTCATGTCTCACCAACCTGACTGAACTTTTTGAACAGGTGACAAAGATAGTTGATGAGGGAAGAGCTGTGGAAGTAGTTTATCTGGACTTTTGACAAAGTCCCACATGATAGATTGGTACAAAAACAAATCATATGGGATTCAGGGTGGGCTGGCTAGATAGATACAAAACTGGCTTAGTCATGGAAGACAGAGGGTGGTGGTGGAAGGGGACCAGTTACTAGTGGTGTTCCACAGGGGTCAGTCTTATGTCCTCTGTTGTTTGTAGTCTATATAAATGATCGGGAGGAAAATGTGGGTGGTCTGATTAGTCAGTTTGCAGATAACATGAAGATTAGTGGAGTTACTGGTAGTGCCAATGATGTAGATAGATTGGCGACTTGGGCACAGAAATGGCAGATGGAGTTAAACCCCGACAAATGCGAGGTGATGCATTTTGAAGGATCAAATTTAGGTGTGAATCGTACCGTAAATGGCAGAACCCTTAGAAGCATTAATGTACATTTTCTGGGTGTGCAGGTCCATAGTTTCCTGGAAGTGGCCACACAAGTAACCAAGGTGATTAACGAGGCATATGGCATGCTTGCCTTCACCACCTGGGGCATGGACTACAAGAGGTGGCAAAACATGTTGCAGTAATATAAAACTCTCGTTAGGCCGCATTGTATGCAGACGATTGGCAAAGGCTTGGAGGGTAGAAGGTCCTGTTCCAATGCTGTGCTTCTCTTTTGTCCTTTGTTCTTATAAAAAGTCCCTTATTTTTATATGTTATGATCTGCCTGTGCTGCACACATAACAAAATGTTTCAGTGTACTTGGGTATATGTGACAATAATAAATGAAATGAAGTCAAATCAACCCTGCATTTCCCATTGCCATTCCACCCAAGCTGCAATTCTTTGGGCTGTGGGAGGAAACCAGAGCACCCAGAGGAAATCTACACAGACACGTGGAGAATGTGCAAACTCCATACAGAATAAAGAGTGCCTGAAGCTGTATGGATGACCCTGTAAACCTATCAAGCTGGCTACAAATGAATTCCCAAAGCATTTCAGACATTACCGCATTGTATTTCAATCATTGAAAACAGAACAGAGAAACACAAAGCACAGGACCCCAACCGTTCAGATCCTTGAGACAGACAGCACCAAGTGGCTGGGAGAGGAACAGTGAGGAAATTCCAAACCTAAAACTATAAAATACAAAATATTAAAACAAGACCCAGTCTACCTCTCAGGTAAGAATTAAAATGATTCAAAAATAACTTGCGGCATTAAATCTCAAAAAAACTGGCAATATTTGTCCCCCCAGTATCTCAGAAGGTCAATGTTCAGCCTTCAGTCAAGATCACTGGAAATTGTTTATGACCTATTTACTGTTTGTGAGGAGTTCGCTGTGTGTAAATTGGTTTCTCTCAATGTTTGAAACATTTTCAATGGCTGTAAGGTGCTTACAGTCTCTAAAAGTTAAAAAGGATGCCATGCAAATCCAAGTCCTTATTTCTCACAAAGGAAGGAGCCCATGGATTATCTGAAATCTACCTGACTGGACTCAATGGGTGGCACGGTGGCTCAGCTGTTAGCACTGCTGCCTCACAGTGCCATGGACGCAGGTTCGATTCCACCCCATGGCGACTGTCTGTGTGGAGTTTGCACATTCTCCTTATGTTTGTGTGGGTTTCCTCTTACAATCCAAAGATGTGCAGGTTAGGTTGGGTTGGCCATGCCAAATTGCCCGTAGTATCCAGGGAGGTGCAGATTATGTGGGTTATAGGGGAATGGGTCTGGGTGGGATGCTCTGAGGCTCAATGTGGACTTTTTGGGCTGTACGGATTCTATGATCCCTTGTTCCAGAGAACCACAATTAAGAGGCGGCTATTCAGCCTGTCAAACCTGTTCTAACCAATCAATTCAAGCCTGGTCAACGTGTATTTCTAGTTTTGGTTTTATTCATTCATTGGAGTGTATGGCCAGAACTGTATTTATTGCCCAGAGGGCAGGTGAGTGTTAATCACATTGTTGTGGGTCTCGAGTCTTATGTAGGCCAGACCAGGTAGGGACGGCAGATTTAGTGAAATCAGTGAACCAGATGGGTGTTTCTGACAATGTCTCATGGTCATCATTAGACTCTTATTTTATTAAATTCCAATTCCAGCATCTGCCACGGCAGGATTCGAACCTGCTCCCTCGAACATTACTTGGGTCTCTCGATTAATAGTCCAATGATGATACCATCCCCTGAACCAATCTACCCGAGGAAATGATCTACTAGTCACTGTTTGGTTACAGGGGATAGGTTTGGGTGGGTGCTCCGAGGGTCGGTGTGGACTTGTTGGGCCGAAGGGCCCATTTCCGCACTGTAGGGATTCTATGATACATCTATGATACAAATGCTCGGACTCAAATGTAACACTCAGATTTGGGGGGGAACCTTTTAAACAAAGACTGTAACATATTCTGAGATTTTGCCGGACTGTTAGCCCTGGTGCAAATCCACAGAGAAATTTCTTACAGGTACCAGTTCGGAAAATGAGAGCTAGGGTAAGAATCAGTGTGGGTGGAAAGCTGAGCAAAGGCGGCGAAGGGGAGAGGGGCAAGAGGGATAGAACGCTGATCGGTGAGAATTTCTTCATCTTTCAGAAACAAGGGAATACTCACATTCTAAAAACACCCTTTCTTTGAAGCAGCAGAGGAGAATTGTCACTTTCAATCACCACTGTTGCAGATACCATCCCCAAAGGAAACCCAGTGTACTGACAATATAATTACCCCTCATTACAATGCATACAAACAAGTTGGCAGGTCATCGAGGTTTAAACACAGCTGTGAAAGAGCTCCACACAATCACCGACCAACACATTAACTTTAAGAAGCATTGTACAAACGGACTGTCACACACACTGAATTTGGATTTTCTCCCCCTCCCACTCTCTCTGTATGGGGCCTAACTTTGAGTTGCTCCTCAAATTTCTCATTGTATCCTTGCAAAAAGTGTTTTACCAAATGTTTCCTCCAGCCACACGCTGTGTGTGCTTTCTTTGAACAAGCCTGCAACGAGCCAGGACTCTCTATGCGGATGATCAGACTGTCACTTTTAACTCTGGGTTACACATTTCTCTCCGAGAGCGAGGAAAATCTCCTCGCACAGCGCTTTGTGCGTGTCCGAAGTGGGCACAGGACAGGTCAATCAAGCGTTACTGTTGCCCACTTAAAAGCGTTTGCAACTACGCGTTTTGTGAGAAGGACTGCTTAATTTCAGCAGCGTGCACACCTTCTGTAAGTGCTTTTAGACAACGCCCATTAAAACATAAACAAAAGAATACAGAGCAGAGATAGTAGGACCTGGAGATTCTGAGATAACAAGGTGTGGACCTCGAGGAACACAGCAGGCCAAGCAGCATCAGAGGACCAGGAAGGCTGACGTTTTGGGCTGTGACCTCAATTCTACGTTACTGCTTATTCCACTCCCGAGTAACCATAAACTCCCTTGTTAAGCATGAATCTATGTTCTGCTCGCTAAAAAAGACCCTGAATTACCCGTTGCCTGTCACTTTAACACACCACTCTACTCTGTGGCCAACATCTCTGTCTGAAGCTTACTGCAGTATTTCAGCGAACCCCAATGCAAGCTGGAGCAAAAACACCTCATTTTCTACTTAGGGACACTACAGCCTCTGAACTCAATAGTGAGTTCAATAATTTTAGGGCCTAAACTCTCTCATGTCCCAGCTCCCCCACCCCACACACCAGGCCTTGTTATCACATAGCCTGCCATTACACATTCCCTGTTGTTAGTCACTAACAGTCCACTTTAACAACTATTCACCCTCCCAGCCCGATCGTTAGCAACTCCTTAGTCTGTCCAACTGTCTCTCTCTTTGGGCTCTATCCTCTCGTTTACTCCCTACTTTCTGTGTATAAACTGACGTTTTCCCAGCCACCATCAGTTCTGAGGAAGGGTCACCGGACCCGAACCGTTAACTCTGTTTTCTCCTTCACAGATGCCGCCAGGCCCGCTGTGTTTTTCTAGCAATTTCTGTTCTGTTCATGAATCTACCTACCTCTGGCTTGAAAGCATTCAATGAGCTTATCTCCTCCTTGTGACAATACTACAGCTTTCAGAGGTGTATTTTGTCCTGGCTTGTTTTTTTAAATCCGTCAATGTTTGCAAGAACTTTAAAGGGGTTTTAATCAGTATAATCAATGGTTTCAGACACAATACTGACCATATAAATGTCGAAATATTGCAACACCAACTCCAAAATCGACGTCTCTTCCTCACTTGTGCGATGTTTCCATTGATGGTTACAGTGGAATGGCACGGTGGCTCAGTGGTTAGCACGGCTGCCTCACAGTGCCAGGGACCTGGGTTTGATCCCACCCTTGGGCGATGTCTGTGTGGAGTTTGCACATTCTCCCTGCGTCTGCGTAGGTTTCCACTGGGTGCACCAGTTTCCTCCCACAGTCCCAAGATGTGCAGGTTAGGATGGATTGGCCGTGGGAAATTGCCCACACTGTCTAGAGATGTGTAGGCTGGGTGGGTTAGACATGGGAAATGCAGGGTTACGGGGATAGGTTAGGGGGTGGGTCTGGGTGGGATGCCCTTGGACTCGATGGATCAAATGGCCTGTTTCCACACTATAAAAAAATTCATTGATACAGTACCAACACTCACTTTGAGAGCCATTTTGATTGGCTTTGCACTATTAGGTGTGGCTAACAGTGGGATAGTGGTTAACACAGCTTTCAGGCTGTCAAATGCCATCTACTGAAATTTTCTTCAACAAGTCAGTCAGTGCAGCTGCTAAAATTTGGTACGAATTTTGATAAAAACTCAAGTCACAGGAATCATAGTACTTCATTCTCTGTGGTGGTATGAAAAACTCCCCAATGACCTTTGTTCTCAGATCCCATGGGGCCACCTGTCCATGTCCAATTACATGGCCCAGAAAAATGACTTTGGCTTTTGCGAATTCACTCTTAGCCAGGTTTATCACCAAGCCAATCTCCCAAAGCTGATCAAACAACTCCAATAGATGCTCCAAATGTTCCTTCCACATGCCACTAAAAATCAGGTCGATGTACAGAACACAATCCAGAATTAATCCAGAAATGACTTCATTGGTTAGTGTTTCAAATGTTCATTCAGTGTCACAAAAGTTGAAATTGCTTTTGTCCTTTTGGATAAAGGTACCTGCCTGTATCCTCTGAGTAAATCCACTTAGTTATAAGCCTCTCGCCTCACCTTTTCATTACAGTCTTCCAAACGTGGAACAGGAATATGAATGAGATTTTGTAACTGCATTGACTCTACAATCCACACAATCATTGGGAACCATCTCGTATTGGCACCATTACTATGGGTGGGGTCCATTCGCTATGATACACTTTGATTATATTGTCTTTTGAGCATGTGTTCAATCTCATGGTGAACCTGTGCCATCTTTGAAGGGTTAAGTCTATAAGAATATCACTTAATTAAGACAGGTTTTCCTACATCTACATCATGTGTAATTAGATTAGTACTTCCCATTTTATTCCCACAGATCTCCCCATGTGATTGCAATAACTCTTTCCGGTCATTTTGATTATCCTCTGGAAGGTAACTCAATCATTTATCCCAATTTTTGAGAACTTCCTCATTGTCCAATTTAATTTGAAGAGCGTCCAGTTCAGAATCATCTGAACTTGAACATCACTCTATGTTTTAACGAGTAATACATTCTCCTTTTGCTTTCCATCCCCATCAAATTACCTTTTGAGCATATTCACATGACATACTGAGGTTTATTCCTATTGGGCATTCTTAATAAATAGTTCACTTCACCCAATTTCTTTTCAATTTGATAAGGGCCCACTAAACCTTGTCTTTAAAGATTCACCTACCACTGGAATAACCCCAATATTTTATCGCAACTAACAAAATTGCAAATTTTTGATTTCTTATCTGCTTCCTGTTTCATCACATGCTGTGCTACTTTCAAGTGCTGTCCAGCCAACTCACCCACTCTATTTAATCTTTCCCTAAAATTTGATACAGGTGCAGAGTCTAAATATGTGGTCTCTAAACTCTGGCTCACCAATTTCTCCTTAATTAATTTCAGTCAACCCCTCAGCACATGCCCAAAAAATAATTAAAATAAACTGAAATTAGTTGATTCATTAGGTGCATCCCTAATTGCAAAACGTACAAATAGAATTGCTTTATCCAAATCCTCTGGAGTGTCTTGACTATAAAGCCTCAACATGGTCGTTAAAGTTTGTCATCACTGTTCTAGTGCTCCCTGCAATTTTGGATGGTGGATTTGAATTGTGTTATTCTTAAGCTATCCATAACTTCCTTGAATAACTTTGATGTAATATTTAACCCTTGATCTGACTGTATTTCTGTTGGTAGTCTATATCTTGTAAAACAATTTGATAACTCTTCTACAATCATTTTAGCTGTGAAACTGAACAGTGGAATGGCCTCTGGAAAACTAGTAGACACATGGTCAACAAATGTGGATTCCCACTTTTTGGTTTAGGTAGGAGTCCTATGCAATTAATTAAAACTCTTGTCAAAGGCTCCTCAAACGTAGGAATGGGTATTAAGGGTGCTGGTTTTCCCATGATATGAGGTTTTCCATTTAGCTGACACGTATGACATGTCTGGCAAAATTCATCCACATCCTTCTGCAGTCCAGGCCAAAACCAAAGTTTCTTATTTTGGCTTGTGTTTTCCTTACAGCCTAATAACTTCCTACTGGTAAGTCACATGTTACCCACAACACCTCCTTTCTGTAACACAACTCGATGAACTTCTGCCCATTTTTCAACCACCTATGTGATGGTCTCCAACTGCTCATCAAGACTTCATTTTTGTGATTCTGGGATACACTCGGGTTCTTCTTCAATGCAATGCTTTCTGATACAACAGCTTTCGTTTTGTTTCAATTGTTGTTGTAATTCAGCTAATTTCTAAAAAATTCACTTTGTCCTCCACCTGTTCTTGTTTTTTCTCAACCATTTCATCAAATGTGGATTCTGATAAATGAACTTCAAAGTCTTGACCTCCTCTTGATTTCTCCTTCTACTTCAGCCTGTGGCTTTGATCCTTGTTACCACAGAGTCAGGAAAAATCCCAGGATATACTTCCTGCAACACCTCAGCTGGTTTGCCACAGCTTTTAAACCACAGTAAGCATCATTCCCACCTACGATCCAGCTACATCATCACCAAGGATAAAGTGTATTTCCAGAGCCGGGAATTTCTCTATTACTCCTACCATCACTTCACCACTTTTTACAGGACCCTGCAACCTCATTTTATATAATGCACCACCACGTTTCTCACCACAAATTCCACATATTACCACGCTTCCCAGAAATACTCCTTCCTAATTAGCTTCTTATTCCTCACCAAAGATTGGCTTGCTCCAGTATTTCTCAAAATTGTAATGTCTTTACCTACTCTACCTGCCACACACGAATAAACCTCACTCTCGTAAAGAAATTCTTTAAAGAGGTTTGGTACTTTCTTCCCAACCAATCCCCGACCAGGATGTACTTTCTTCCGTAGCTTTTTAGCTTCCAATGTGCTTTCCTTTCCCACTTCATCAAAACTCACTGGCTTATCCTGTTTTCCCACATCTGCCTTCCCAGTGCTTTTTCTAAGCCATCAACACTGCGTCTTTTTGAGGTAACAAGGTGTAGAGCTGGATGAACACAGCAGGCCAAGCCATATCAGAGGAGCAGGAAAGCTGACATTTCGGGTCTGGAACAAAAACGCAGTTGCTGGGAAAGCTCAGCAGGTCTGGCAGCATCTGTTGAGGAGAAAACAGAGTTACCGTTTCTGGTCCGGTGACCCTTCCTCAGAAGGAAGGTTCTGAGGAAGGGTCACCGGACCCGAAACATTAACTCTGTTTTCTCCTCAAAAGATGCTGCCAGACCTGCTGAGCTTTTCCAGCAACTGTGTTTTTGTTCCTGGTTTACAGCATCTGCAGTTCTTTTGGTTCTTGTTTCAGGTCTGGAACCTTGTTCACTTCTTCTCCAGACCTGAAACGTCAGCCTTCCTGCTCCTCTGATGCTGCTTGGCCTGCTGTGTTCACCCAGCTCTACACCTTGTTATCTCAGATTCTCCAGCATCGGCAGTTCTTACTATCGCTGAGCGACTTTACGTGGCCTACTGTATTGCACTGAAAACACCTGAGCTCTTTTAACTTCCCTATCCCCTTCATGGGTTTCCTTTTTACCCTGTGGTAAACTATCTTTACTTTCTTCAATGAAGTCTCCTTTTCTCTTATCATCTGAGGATTTCTCTTTTCCCCAATTTCTATCCTTTGTAGATTAAAATTTATGTCAGAAGCCAAATGTTGATTCATGAACCAACTCATAATCTTTGGTCATTTCTGCTGTTAATCTTATAGTCTTACTCTCTGCTCTTCCACACGAGTTCTCACCACTTAGCAGAAAGTGAAGTTTTGAACTCGCCCAAAAAAAATCTCTAAGAGCATCATATGTTGATCTATTTTCAATGCCCTTATCCACCTATCTGAATTACTTTGTTTGATCCTTTCAAATTCTATGGGTATATCACCAGGGTTCCTCAGACTCTTAAAACATTGTCTGTTGGCTTCTGGTACTAAGTCACATGCCCTTAAGATGGCTATTTTTCTCCCCAGAGATCTCCTCTGGTCGTGAGGCAAATATCTCACTGGTTCTGCCAATTGTTTTGATCAATGATACTCACATGGTCATCATTTGTTTAGCCACTTTCGCAAATGAAATGAAAATGCCTTCTCAGTCCTTCTTGTTGAACTTAGGCAACAGTTGGACATACGTAAGCACATCCGCACCTTGCCTTTGGCTATGATGGGATTGCTCTCCATTACTGTCTTCCTCACTACTCCTACTTTTCTTCTCTACCTCCACCATTTGTCAGTTCCAATCTCTGACGTTCAAAAACTCTCCCTTTCTTCTGCTCGGGCCTTCCCTTCCGTTTCTTTCTCCTCTGCTTTTAGTTGTAATTCAAGTGGCTTCATTTCCTTTCAGACTGCTTCATTTGCAATTGAATTTTAGCCATTTCCAACAATTCTGAAGGAATCTGCAGCAATTGTAAATGTTAAGCTATTGTTGCAGTTACTTTTTCTGTTTGCACAGGCCTTCAGCCTGCGTGCCAATTCCAAAAAGCTTGGCCTTGCTCACTTTCTGTAGAGCTTCCAAAGTGACTTCTTCCACCCTCCCAGGAAACTCTTAGTGACTGAAAGCACCATTACTATACAAGGGACAGCCTAATTAAGGCAAACAAATTCAACCCCCAGAAGAAGAATACCAACACTCACCACTCACTGCCTTTGTGTTCAACGATCCTCATTCCAACCTGGAATCAGCGATTTTGATCCCACTGCATCTCAGAGTTCTTCAATCTCTCAATGTCAAGTAGCCACCAATCATAGATCAGTGCAGATAGAAGGTAACCCAATTTTACTCAGAAATAGCAAGAACTGTCAATGCTGGAGTCATAGACAACACAGCGCGGAGCTGGAGGAACACAGCAGGCCGTGCAGCATTAGAACAGCAGGAAAGCTGACGTTACGGGTTGGGACAACAAAATGTGAGGCTGGATGAACAGTTGATCAGTTCCCATTATCTCTGTTACGGGTTGGGAGCCTTCTTCAGGGACCATCTCTCTCCTGCCCATCTCCTTGACGCGACACAACCTGCCTACTTTCTCTCCCACCTATCTGCTCCTTCCACCTCGCTGAACAATCCCCACTTCTGCCTACCTGCACTCACTTGTCACCATCCCACCGCGCTCTGTTTATTTTAGAGCTCCCTACCCTTCCCCCATTTTCTGAAGAAGGGTCCTGACCCAAAACGTCAATGTTCCTGCTCCCCTGATGCTGCCTGGCCTGCTGTGTTCCTCCAGCTCTACAGCGTGTTAACCCGACGTTACTCTCAGCTTTGAGTGGCCTGCATCTCAGGGATACCCAATAGTGGGGCTGTACTGATGGTTAATAAGGTTCCTGACTGCCACAGTTACTTTCATAGCTTGGCTAGTAACACTCCTAACTGGGCTAGCCTTGTCAATACATTGGCTACGAAAGCAGGGCAGAGATTGGCAATGCCCTGTTGAGTAACTAACCTCTCATCTCCCCAAAGCCTGGTACAAGTCAGATGTGCGACAGAATACTCTCCATTCAGTGATAATAAAATGTGAGGCTGGATGAACACAGCAGGCCAAGCAGCATCTCAGGAGCACAAAAGCACAACCGCCCCAAGAGGATCCCCCTCGTTCTCACACACCACCCTACCAACCTCCGGATACAACGCATTATCCTCCGACACTTCCGCCATTTACAATCCGACCCCACCACCCAAGACATTTTTCCATCCCCACCCCTGTCTGCTTTCCGGAGAGACCACTCTCTCCGTGACTCCCTTGTTCGCTCCACACTGCCCTCCAACCCCACCACACCCGGCACCTTCCCCTGCAACCGCAGGAAATGCTACACTTGTCCCCACACCTCCTCCCTCACCCCCATCCCAGGCCCCAAGATGACATTCCACATTAAGCAGAGGTTCACCTGCACATCTGCCAATGTGGTATACTGTATCCACTGTACCCGGTGCGGCTTTCTCTACATTGGGGAAACCAAGCGGAGGCTTGGGGACCGCTTTGCAGAACACCTCCGCTCAGTTCGCAAAAAACAACTGCACCTCCCAGTCGCAAACCATTTCCACTCCCCCTCCCATTCTCTTGATGACATGTCCATCATGGGCCTCCTGCACTGCCACAATGATGCCACCCGAAGGTTGCAGGAACAGCAACTCATATTCCGCCTGGGAACCCTGCAGCCATATGGTATCAATGTGGACTTCACCAGTTTCAAAATCTCCCCTTCCCCCACTGCATCCCTAAACCAGCCCAGTTCATCCCCTCCCCCCACTGCACCACACAACCAGCCCAGCTCTTCCCCCCCACCCACTGCATCCCAAAACCAGTCCAACCTGTCTCTGCCTCCCTAACCGGTTCTTCCTCTCACCCATCCCTTCCTCCCACCCCAAGCCGCACCCCCAGCTACCTACTAACCTCATCCCACCTCCTTGACCTGTCCGTCTTCCCTGGACTGACCTATCCCCTCCCTACCTCCCCACCTACACCCTCTCCACCTATCTTCTTTACTCTCCATCTTCGGTCCGCCTCCCCCTCTCTCCCTATTTATTCCAGTTCCCTCCCCCCATCCCCCTCTCTGATGAAGGGTCTAGGCCCGAAACAAGCTTTTGTGCTCCTGAGATGCTGCTTGGCCTGCTGTGTTCATCCAGCCTCACATTTTATTATCTTGGAATCTCCAGCATCTGCAGTTCCCATTATCTCTGACACTCTCCATTCAGTTGTGTGATTGCTACTCCCAACAACACTCATGGGGAGTCCTTGTTCAATTGTAGGCAATTTGTGCTGTAAGCCGTCATTGTGTGCAAGTGGCACGTTGAAGGAACAGAGAGTTCTAATAATTTGCTGTAATTAACTGCTTCAAACTAACAGTTACATTCATTTCTGCCCAGCAACTGGATGTGTTCTTAAGGTTTCAACAGACACTCAAAACAGTTCAGAATCACTAAAAAATGTTTGTTTAAAAAACAATTAATTTGTAGGATGTGGGTGTGGCTGCCTGGGCCAGCGTGTATTGCCATTGCTACGTGTCCTTGAGAAGGTGCTGGTAAGCTGCCTTCCTGAACTGCTGCAGTCCACTTGCAGTTCCAGGTCATAGTTAGTTGGAGAAGGAGACAGACAGCGATAGAAGCAGACTCCACATTAAGCAGTGTTGCTGTTGGCTGGATTGCTGGGAAATGAACTGAACTACATAAGTTGGGTGTGGGGCCTCGGAGAGGTGCCCCAGAGCAGTTGGAGTTCTTTGCTCCATTTGAACTTAGTTCTAGGAGTTAAAGGGCAGTGAGCTATGTGAGACAGGGATGCAGAAGCATACAAGCTCTGCGGACTCAGAAGAAGCTGTGTGTCACCAGTACAGCTAACAGCAGGGACTGAAAACCTTAGATGTAGCATTCACTTAATATGCCTGAACAAAATTAGAGTTCAGCGAAAAACTCAGTGGCAGTTCTAGTTTGGTGAAGTTACTTTCAATGAAAAGTTGGAGTGGTATACCTGAATAAGTACATACCAGACTGCAGTCCGAGGGACTGTAGAGCTAGGAAAAGAGGGTGACTGACCAGAATCAGAGGTGGTGTTGAGGCAGCCCACGACGGAATATTTTAAGAAGGAGTCTCAAACGATGATGGCACAAAATGAGCCCCTTGTGGAATTTTAATATGATTTGATGACCTACATTAACATCTAGGGGAACTGCTGAGAAATTTACGGGTTCAGTCTTGATTACATTTGCTCTGTGAGATGTTTGATTACAGTGTGTCACCCATAATTACCACACATTAATTCTACATGTACTGTAGATTGTATCAGCATTCTAACATTGCACAGTAAACTTTATTGCCGTTCAAAACTGTAGGATTGTGTGGTTTTAATCCTCTAAGTCCACCCCTGTTTCTCACATTGCCTACTTGAGCAATTAATTAATAAGTCCCTGCTGGATTGCTACCTTATTTGGTGGTCATTACACACTCAACATCTCCTGGACAAAGCAGCCCATTTGATTGGTACCCTAGTCACTACCTTCCATGTATACTTCCCCAACTAAGCATGTATTGTAGCTATTGTGCTTACCACATACAAGATGCACTGTAGCATCTCACCAAGGCTCCTTAGCCAGCCTTTCTCAAACCCGCATGCTCTACCATCAAGGGACGGAAGTCATGGCAAGGAAAAAGTTTTAATTAAAAAGAACATTTGTTTCCTCCGGCTGACGCCACTTCAAATGAGAACAAACGGTGAACAACTCCATATGTGTAACTGCAGCATATTCTTTCTTAATGTACAGCTTCTGTTGCACACAGTACATTACAGAGGCTCCTAGTAACGCATATAGATATTTAATACAGCTTACTCAATTTTCTCCCAGCCCAGATAGTTGTAGGCACTGTCCTTGCATGGACTGTTAAGTATTGAGCATTATTTAATAAATGGTTGAATGGCAGTAAAACAAAACTCTAGGATTGCTGAGGAAAAAGAAAAGCAGGCATGCTGTCAACATTTTACTTCCAGTGTTCATCAGGACAGACGTAAGAACGCCAAAGGGAATTACATTTTTATGCTACATTAGAAAAAGGTGCTAATGCTTGGCATGCCAGCTCTGATTGGTCATGGTACTGCCAGGCACATTTACCAGAGAACTGTGGTCCACCAAACACCATTGTTTAATTCACAGAAGCACACCGCCTTGGTACATTTCCTTTTCCTATGGTAGACAAGTCCCTGAGTATGAATATATATGGTCCCAAGCGAGCACAGCGAGTCACTTAAATAAATGGTTCGACCTACATGCAGTGAACATTAATGAAATAAACTTTACACCAAAAGTGCTGAGTATCTGACTTGTTGACTGCTATGTGATAAGCTAACCCACAGTTGTTCAAAATCTTTAATCCTTCAGAGTGGATGTCATTATACATTAACCACATGGAGGGTTCAATCAGTGTCGAACATAATGCACTCAGCCAGCAATGAGAAACAAGAGAAAAGTGACCTCAGAAATGACACGGTACAGATTAATACTGAATGCACTGATAAAGTTACAGGAAGGTAAACTCATTTTGCAGAGTTCACTGATGATTACAAACTCCTTTATGCATGGCCCTTTCTGCTCAGGGTAATTCAAACAAGGTAAAACATACATCTTGGTGTCTTTACTTGACATATAGTGCACAAAAGGCAATTTAAATTCAGAGTCACGCTGTGCATTTCAAACATGAGCTCATTTTTAATTCTGAGCAAACCCAAATGAGTGGTCTCCATGGCAACTCTTCCAGAAAATTCCTCAAATTCCTGACATTTGCCTTCGAGATGGAAGGGAAGGCATTGTGCAAGACAGCATTTTTTTGGAAGTTTCAGTGTTCATTGACGTGAGTAAAGTCAGTGACGGAGTGATGGACAATTGAAGAGACTCAGACAGAGATGGTGCCTCAATCCACACGCACAAAGATCCCTCCCTTTCCCCATTCCAAATTACATGCTTCAAGCTGAATTCTTAATGTATCGCTGTCACACATTGACTTGCTTAGCCAGTCAGAGTCATTCAGGCAGAAACAGGCCCTTTGCCCTAACTCATCCATGCCAACCATGTTTTCCAAACTAAACTAGTCCCACTTGACCGCGTTTAGCTCTAATCCCTCTTAATCTCCACTCCAAATGTCTTTTAAAATGGTGTAACTATACCTGCATTCATCGCTTCCTCTGGCAGCTCATTCCATACACGCAACACCCTCTGTGTGAAAAAGTTTCCCCTCAGGACCCTTTTAAATCTTTCATCCTCCCCTCACCTTAAACCTATGGCCTTTAGCTTTGAAAAAAACAGTAATCCAAAAGAACTGCAGATGCTGTAAATCAGGAACAAAAACAGAAGTTGCTAGAAAAGCTCAGCGGTCTTACAGCACCTGTGAAGAAAAAAAAATCAGAGTTAACGTTTCGGGTCGGGTGATGCTTCATCCGAACCCTCCAGTTTAGGACTCCCTAACTCTTAGGAAAAAGATGTTGGATCTTCACCTTGTTCATGTCCCTCGTGGTTTTGTAAACATTTAAGGTCACCCCATCCACCTCCGACACTCCAATCAGCCTGTGATCGAACCGAAGAGTTGCATCGGTATGAGGGTCCGAGTATGGCCTATGCCTGATCCTACCTGGTTCTCTGTGGACTGGGATTTTTCATGGCTGGCCAGCTTTTCACATGGCATTTTAAGATGGGAAAAACCAACTGAGGGGCTGAGAGTTACAGATCGTAAAACGGAGTCTGAACAAATCTGAGGGGGCTGGAGAAAAAGCCAGAGGGCGGCAGAGGGACACCAGGGCATCACAATCTTCATGCAGACTGGGGGTTGAGGAACAGGGAGCCAGATTCAGATTTCCTTTTGTGCAGCGAGCATCCAAGAAATGCTGTGCCGTATTTCTACTTAGTACTCCAATAGTTTGGATGGTGTCGAGGCAGTGGAACCAAACCTAGAGCAGCAATGGTCCTGATTTCGAGGCAGTGAAGATAAGGAACGAGCCCTTGGACACTGCGTGATGATCAGAAGAGGGAACAGCTCAGACAGGAGGGACATGTAATTCTGTGGGTGTCATTCCTACAACATACTGAATGGAATTTCAGCTAAAGATGCAGCGGAGCAACTGCTGGCCAGGGAAATGGAAATCTGGTAACTTTCTAATCTGCTCGCTGTCTAACTAGTCTGACTAATGCTCTTTACCCCAACTGGCCTCAACTGTTGATATCCATTCACTATTCAGTAGTCAGTGAATACTGGCTTTGTTGATGTGAAAATTATTATTTAAATAGCAGGCAAGCAATGCCATGGAACGGAACCGCAAAAACAATCAATGCTGAGGAGAAACTGATAGCTAAAGGACAATAGGAGCAAAAAAGATTAATTCCAGATCCCAAATGTTACAAAAAGTAGCTATATAAAACATATTAAGGAGGTTATGGAGTCTAAAGGTGTGCAGGTTAAGGTGGATTAGCCATGGTAGATTATCCCATAGTGTCCAGGGACGTGCGGACGAGGTGGATTCGCCATGGAAAATCTGGGTTATTGAAATAGGGTGGGGGCGCTGAGACTGGGTGGGATGCTCTTTGCAGGGTCAGCGCAGACTCGATGGGCTGAATGGTCTCTTTCCGCACTGCGGTTTATCTCTGTGCTCTTCCAAATCTGCCCTCTTGCATATCCTCGACCTTTCACTGACGTACCATAGGTGGCCATGCCTTCAGCTATTGAGGCCCTACAGTCTGCATTGTCCCCTCTGTACCCACCCAAAACCCCAACTCCTCCAGCTCGCTCCTCGAAATCTGCTCCTTCAACTAAACCTCCAATACACGTTATGAGGCTTGATGACAAAGTCTGTCCCATTAACTGAAACAACTTTTGGCGTTTTGCTTTTAAAAGGCGAGGTAGGAGATTTGGTTTGGCTCCAAAAAAAAACCCAGAAAGTCAAAATAGCATGGGAATTGCTGATTCAGCAATATAAAAGGAAATCTCCAACTAATCAACGCAGACCACACAACTCATTAAAACAAAGCAATGGTAGCATTCTGAGGTCAGCTTGGAAATAAAAGCTAACGATGATAACCATTTCATCCCAGAACAGAATGCAGGGGTCCCAGAAAAATATTGCTACGCTCCAGCAAAGGCCCAAAGTCTCTCCACGTCCACTCAATAATGGTCATGACGCTTTCTCATCCTGTCCTCATATCCCTTAGAGTCCAAAATGTGATTAAACTCATCGAACATCAACTCAAGTTGGAGTGTTTTCTTTGTTCATTTTTGTTGCATTTGGGCATTGCTGATATGTTCACCATTTAGTTGCCCATCCCATAATTTCTCTTGAACTGAGATGACGTGCTCGGCCACTTTAGAGGACAGTTAAGTGTCAAGCACGTTACTGTGGGTCTGGAGTCACATGTAGGCCAGACTAGGTAAGGATGACAGTTTCCTTCCCTAAAGGACATTAGCGAGCTCGATGAGGGTTTTGACAACAATCAACAATAGTTTCACGGTCATCATACACAGGGCGGCACGGTGGCTCAGCGGTTAGCACAGCTGCCTCACAGCGCCAAGGTCCCAGGTTCGATACCACCCTTGGTCGACTGTCTGTGTGGAGTTTGCACATTCTCACCGTGTCTGCGTGGGTTTCCTCCCACAGTCCAAAGATGTGCATGCTAGGTGGATTGGCCATGCTAAATTACCCGCAGTGTTCAGGGAGGTGTAGATTCGGTGAGTTATAGGGGGACGGGTCCGGGTGTGATGCTCCGAGAGTCAGTGTGGACTTGTGGAGCCGAAGGGCCCGTTTCCATGCTCTAGGAATTCTGTGATCTATGATTACACTCATAATTCCACATTTTTGTTGAACTTATTTGAACTCCATCATCTACTGCAGTGGAATCTGAACCCAGACCTTCAAAGCAATTCCCTGGGCCTCTGCATTTATCGTATCGGGATAAAAGTAGTAAGTCATCACCTCCTCATATTGTTGTCTCCCTGACTCCGACCCACCATAGAACCACCAAATCTCTACAGTATGGAAGCAGGCTATTCAGCCCATCGAGTCTACACCGATCCTCTGAAGAGCATTCTCCCTACCCTATCCCTACAACCCTTCATCTCTCATGGCTAATTCACTCAACCTGTACATCCCTGGACACTATGGGACAATTTAGCACAGCCAAACCACCTAACCTGCACATTTTCGGACAGCGGGAGGAAACCTGAGCACCTTGGGGGCAAGTTTTACGATTCTATGAAATCGTCAGCTCATTTGGCTGATTAGCGATACAGAGTGATGCTAACAGAGTGGGTTCAATTCCTGCACTGACTGAGGTCACCGTCCTCCTCAACCGCTCCCCTCACCCAAGGCGTGATGACCCTCAGGTTAAGTGCATCATCTCTCTCTAACAGTGTAGGTAACTAGGTGACGAAACGTCTGAAAACTAACCTTCCAGCTCAGCGAGCAAACTCACATCCAGAACCTCAACCTGAGCTACAAATCTTCTCAAAACTCACTAGTGTAGCTCTCTGGTCTTCTGTGGCATCCTTAGCTTCAAGTTGTCTATTCCTAGCTACCTTGCACCCTTCTCCGACGTCACTTGTAAGAGATTAATCTGACAGTGCGCAGTTGGAGCTGGCTGTGACCACAACACTGACCATCACAAAGGTGTAGACACGTTTTGGGGGAAGAAAGAGATCTTTCACAAGACAATCAGGCCTGCATTTCAGAACTTCCCAATGCCTAGAAGCATATTTCAGACTTCAGAAGTAGGGCAGAACAGATTGTAATCTGTGAGGTGGGGGAATGGGGGTAGGATCAGATAATGAGGCAGTGGGGACATATGGAGGAGAGAGGGGCATCGCTTCAGCTGCATCGAAATCCCAAAAGTGTGAAGACTTTCACGCAGACTCTGCCCTAAGCCTGTACTCAGCAATGCATTGCTGTGCTCTGTTCAGAATTCCTTTGAGCACCGTGTAGAAGGCAATAATGAATTGCTGATATTGCTGAGCACGTTATCAAATCTGCATGCAATGTAAACAGTCCCAAAGACAAACAACTCCTTTCAGATAATGTCAGACTGAACTCACTTCAACCCTGCCCTGGAGTAGGTTTAACCCTTACACAAACTCAGTCCTACACAGATTTCAACTAATCCACTATGTATATCCACATAGAACAAGACACACACACACACACACACACACACACACACACACAAACAAACACACACGCACACACAAACACACACGCACACACAAACACACACGCACACACATGCAGAGGGTCACAGAGAAAAAGAAGGCACACACAGGAAAAGACAGAGATACGCACACAGGGACTCAGGGAGGAGAAAGATATTCATACACGTTAACACAGGGGGAAGAGAAAGACAGACACACATACACACAAATCTCTTCCTCCTGTGATTCTGGCCTCAGAGGGGGACAGCACGAAGCCAGAGTGATACTGCAGCTCAAAGAGATTAAACTGAGAAGCTGAGCTGCCAAGAAAGTGGCATGTTTCAGGCATAAAGGAGACTGAGGTGTCAAAGTGTTTAAAAAAGGTTTGAGGGTTTATTAGGAAACAATTTTCTCTGGCATGCTCATAACAAAGGGGGTACAACCTTAAAATGTCAAGCTCAGGTCATTTGGGGTTGGTATCAGGATGAACATCCTCGTGCAGCAGGAGGGTGGTGGAAGTCTTAAAACCTCTTCCCCCCCACCCCTCAAAAAAACTTGCCGGGGGCTGCTGAAACTGTTAGGACTCAGTTTGAGAGGTCTGAACTTTGCGCTATGTGATATCAAGGGGTCTGGTACAAAAGGTGAGGAAATGGAATCGAAGAACATATCGACCATGGTCGAATCGAATGGCAGAACAGGTTTGAGGGGGTGAATGGCCCCCTCCTAATTCTGGGGCCATAGATCTCTCTATCCTTTACCAAAGACACTTGTTCTTAAAGTCTCAAAACTGTACTTTGTCCATAAATTATCCACAAGTAAAAGACAAGTCTAACACAGGTCCTTACAGGCCTTGTAGAAAATACAGTGGACTTACTGATATTCCTCATTGAAGCTTCAATTCAATTGAGAAAAGAGCATTGGCTAATTACGCAAGGAAATGATTTATGTTCCTTTAAAGCAAATGAGGGGGTCTCGGGTCTTAACAGACGTTGGTTAAGCTTTGGTAGACAGCTGCTTATCGAAGGCGTGCTACAGGATCACAATGCACCGCACACTGTGACCTCGTCCGAATGATCATTCACCTCCAAGTGAATGTAGGCAGAATGAGCGGGCCGTGCCACTTGTCCATGCCAGGCACCCACAAATTTCCACTTTTGTCTCCCTCTTCCTCCAAGCATCACACCCACCTCCATTAGAGGAAGTCTTTCCACCTGACTAGCTGAATCTCCTTAACAAAGGGTCATTCAAATTCAGAACTCGCTCTCAAAAAGCCTGTTCAGGTCAACTGAAATTTTCGACCAGTTTAGTTTTTGCTGAGCAGGAGTCTCGAGGGGATGTGGTGGTCAGGTGAATGAAGCAGGAATTCTATCTGTTGTTCGCCTTCACTTTATTGGGGCACATCTGGCCATTATCCCCTTCCCAGCTAACTTCATAACAGTGTGTGGTCTTGTTTGCTGTGTAAGTACAGTTTCAGGGTATTGGGGAAATACATGAGCTGGAAGAAAAACCACAGCAAACAAAAGACATATACCACTCAGCAGGTGTCATGGTGCCGCAGTGCACAGGCACTATACTGCTGCAGTCCTTAAAGGACTGGATTACACAGAAGGCTGGGCAAGAGTGGCAGACGAGTGTTGGTTGAGAACGCAAAGCTACAGATAAGGGTAATTCAAGAAACTGAGGTGACAGGTTCAAGACGGTGTGGAGCTGGAGGAACACAGCAGGTCAGGCAGCATCAGAGGAGCAGGAAAGTCCTTGTATCGGGTCCATAAGACATAGGAATGGAAGTAAGGCCATTCGGCCCATCAAGCCCACTACGGCATTTAAATCACGGCTGATGGGCATTTCAACTCCACTTCCCTGTACTCTCCCGTAGCCCTTGATTTCTTGTGAGATTAAGAATTTTTCAATCTCTGCCTTGAAGGCATCTAACATCTCGGCCTCCATTGCGCTCCGTGGCAATGAATTCCACAAGCCCACCACTCTCTGGCTGAAGAAATGTCGTCTCATTTCAGTTTTAAATTTACCCCCTCTAATTATAAGGCTGTGCCCACGGGTCCTAGTCTCCCCGCCTAACGGAAACACCTTCCCAGTGTTCCACCCCTTCTAAGCCAAACATTATCTTGTAAGTTTCTATTAGATCTGCCCTCAACCTTCTAAACTCTAATGAGTACAATCCCAGGATCCTTAGCCGTTCATCATACGCTAAACCTACCATTCCAGGGATCATCCGTGTGAATCTCTGCTGGACACGCTCCAGGGCCAGTATGTCCTTCCTGAGGTGTGGGGCCCAAAATTGGACACAGTATTCTAAATGGGGCCTAACTGGAGCCTTATAAAGCCTCAGAAGCACATCACTGCTTTTATATTCAAACCCTCTTGAGATAAAAGGACGGGACCCTTCTTCAGAAATGGTGAGGGAAACACAGTTCCAAAATAAATAGAGAGAGGAGGAGTGAGGCTGGGGGAGGTAGGTGGAATGGTGATAGTTGGTTGCAGGCAGGAGGTAGTGGGGGCTGGTCAATGGGACGGGTGGGGAGGAGGAGGCATTGAAATGAACCATAATCCCGGGCATATCTGCAGACTGTAGCCCCAGCGACTTGACTATCTTTTTAAAAATCAATTCTTTCATGGAATGTGGGTCGTGCTGTCAAGGCCAGCTCTGGCCTCTTCAGGCATCGGTTGAAATCCAGCACGTTAACTTCTTTCTCCCCAGTAGAATGGATTGGATCTTACACAGATGGGGATGGAAGCCAAGAATGTTGCTGGCTATTTCTGAAAGAGCTCTGTGGGTCAGCCCTGGTGATACACGTCAACATTTTTCAATAACATTTGGTCAAAACTTGTCCTACATATCTTCAGCTTCCTTACAATGCCAACCTTTCGATCTTCTGAGAAGAACTTTCTGACTGATTGTCTTTAGTCTGACCCTTACTAGCTGTGGTTAAGTCAGGATTCTCACAGTCTATCAAAGACTCAAGGTCAGTTCTAATCACAGATTCTCAGGAGCACTCAGTTTCCCTAGAATTAAACAGACTTCATTTAGAATCTGAGATAACACGGTGTAGGGCTGGATGAACACAGCAGGCCATGCAGTATCATAGGAACAGGAAAGCTGACGTTTTGGGCCTAGACCCTTCTTCGGAAATGGGGGACGGGGAAGATACAGCAGCACCAGAGGAGCAGATTTAGAATCACAGTGTTACTACAGCAGAGAAAAATACCCTTCAGTCCGTTGTGTCCAAGCAAGTCAAACATCTCTCTGTTCTAATCCCACTTTCCAGCTTTTAGACTTGTATGCTATGATGTGGCAAGTGATCATTTAAATGTTTTCAAAATGTGTTGAGGGATCCCCTCCTCTACCATCTTTTCAAGCAGTGAGTTTCCGTTCTGAATGGGAAGAAAAAACACTTTTCCTCAAATCTCGTCCTCACCTTACAGAGGGGCAAGGTTTCTCTCTGTCTATGCCTCTCAGAATTTTGTACATCTCAATCAGGTCTTCCCTCAGCCTTTTCCGCTCTAAGGGAAATAATCCCAATTTATCCAGCCTCACTTTGTAGCTAAAGAGCTCCAACCCCAGCAACACCATAGTGAATTGCCTCTGTACCCACCTCCCCCCATCCAGTGTAATCACCTTTTCCCAGCAATGCCAGAGCTGCATAAAGTAACTAACATTGAATACAGCTCCATCAGAACCTCTCTGCTTTTGCATTCAACACCCCAACTTGTATCCTTGTGGTTTGGGTTACTCACTAACTCTGGAGTTACGGTTACTTCTCTTCTATATCCTGATGAGTCACTTGGATTTATTTTGCAGTTCATAAAAATTACTCGTGGCAACAGCATCAAAACAAAGTGAAAAACAGTTAAAGCGGGAAAAGCAAGTGACTCCAACCTGCAGTTACATCTCAACCAGCAACTTGATGACTGAGAGAGCAAGGTATTTGAATCGTTTGAGGGTCTGGTGGAAAGGAACTTGAAAAGGAAGCCTATTACAATGTTTTGTATGTAAGGAAAGAGTCTGTGTTGCTTTTCCATTTGACTTGTTGGTTTTGGCACCAGGCTGATGGTTTGCATAGTTCTTTAAAAAGAGATTAAAAACGATCAAAGTTGATAAACATTCTTCTGCCGGTTTTGAGCTGTGCAGGAGGACAGCGTAAGCGGCAATGTGTTAACGATCAAGAACAGTCTTTCTTGGGGCTTATCTCTTCAATGTGGCTGCAATGACAACGAGGAAGGTTTACCAGATTTTGAGGGAGAACCAGAGTAAGAACGAAGGAAAGAAGAGGCAGTTTTTGAAGGAAAGCATATTTCCAGCTTAAAGACAAATCATCAAATGTGCTTACAAGTCTTGAAATGAAAACAGAAAGTAAGATTTGTATTTATATAGTGCCTTCACAGTCACCAAGGTATCGCAAAGTGCTTTACAGCCAGTGAGATGTTCTTGAAGTGCATGCTCGATTCTAAAGCCGGAAACATTACAGCCAGCTTTTGTTTCTACACAGCAAGCTCTCAGAAATAGCAAGGTCTTCACGAACAATTAATCACTTTTGGGGATATTGGTTGAGGAGCAAATATTCACCAGACTGTAGGAATAACTTCTCTGATCTTCATCAAAGTGGTGCCATTGGGTATTCTGCAGGCAGAAGGAATCAAAGGCATTTGGGGAAAATGGCTTTATCCCATAACATTGGGTTGGATTGAAATCATGGAAAGTCAGGGCAGGAGTCAGCCATTCAGCCCTTCGAGTCTGCTTGGCCATTCAAGATGATCATGGCTGATCATCCAATTCAGTGTCCTGTTCCTGCTTTCTCCCATTGATTTCTTTAGCCCTACAAATTATTTCTATTTCCTCCTTGAAAACATTCAATGTTCTGGCTTCAATACCTTATGGTAGAGACATCCACAGGCTTACCTCCCTCTGGGTGAAGACATTTCTCCTGATCTCTGTCCTAAACTGCCTTCCCCATATCCTTACACTGTGACCCCTGATTCTGGGCTCCTCAAGTCACAGGAACACCCTCAATGCTCACCAGGAAAAGGATTCTCTTTAAGCCTGGAGGGAGTCCCAATGGATATCATTCACTTTCCACATCTTTTCTTCACTGTTAAGTTTCACACTGCAGGAGCAGACAGCTGTATATACAGTAGGCTTGTCAAGGGAGAAATTAATTTGAGCATTGCTGACAACAAAAGTCAGATTTTATCACAGCTTTTTGCCATGCATTCATTTGGACAATTTACGAGAAATACCAATATAAATGGGAAACTGCATGCTTATACAGCATGAAAAGAATGACCTGATTGGTCAGGTCTGAATTGTACAGGAAATGCCATACAGAATGTACCAGTTAAGCGATGGCTGATAGTTAACTGCCAAGCATGGTGAATCTGGGAAGACAAGGCATTTCCTTGAGTAATGAAGCAGAGATAGCTGAGGTCTGTTTTGATCCACTGTAACAAGTGAAATGCACGTACATGTTGTTTCAGTCTGCAACAAACTACACCCTGTGTATTAATATAAGAAATCAGAGTCATCTCAGTCCCTGACGAGAATATAGCTGCTCTTTCATTGCAGAGAAATGGCTGGTGGTGAGTTTAACCTGAGGGTCACCACACTTTGGGCGAGGGGGGGTGTGACAAGAACAGTAACTATATCTAGTGCAGAAACTGAACTCACACTGTAGCCACACTCTGCAATGCAAATGAGCTATCCAGCCAACTTAGCTACCTGGCATTAATACAGGTGGCTTTCAGTATACGCACAAGTGTTCTCCACAAAACCTGACCGGCAATTTTAAACTGGTCGTCAGTGTAACACATAGCAAACGCTTGTGATCCCACAACCAATGAATCAGATCCAAACTCTGCAGTCCTGACAGTCCAGTCATGAATAGTGGTGGACAATTATACAACTCAGTGCTGGAGGGGGAGGATCCCCGTCCTCAATGATGGTCAATGACCTTCCCTCCATCATAAGGTCAGAAGTCACCAATGACTCCATAATGTTCATTATCATTTGCAACTCCACAGATATCGAACCTGTCCACATTGAAATGCAACAAAATTTGGACAATATCTAGGCTTGCTCTGGCAAATGGCAAGTAACAATCGCACAATGCAGAGATAATAGCAAATGCCAGGCAATGACCATCCCAATAAGAGAGAATCAAACCATTATCCCTTGAGATTGAAATGGTTTTACCATCACTGAATCACCAACTATCAGGATCCTAGGGGTTTCAATTGATCTGAAACTCAACGGACTACGCATTTCAACACAGTGCTACAACAGCAGGCTAGAGGTTACGAACACTGCAGCAAGTAACACACCTCTCAACTCCCCAAAGCCAGTCCAGCATCCACAAGGCACAAGTCAGGAGTGCAGTGGAATACTTCCCATTTGCCTGAATGACTGCAGCTCCAACAACACTCAAGAAGCTCGACACCATCCACGACAAAGCAGCCCGCCTGACTGGGAGACCACATCCATAAGAATCCACTCCCTCCCTCACCGTTGCCCAGTAGCAGCAGTGTGTACCATCTACAAGATGCACTGCAGAAACTCACCGAAGATCCTCAAGCAGCATCTTCCAAACCCAAAACCACTTCCATCTGGAAGGACATGGGCAGCAGACACACAGGAACACCACCCCCTGCAAGTTCCACTCCAAGCCACTCAGCATCCTGACTTGGAAATATATCACTTTCCTTCACCGTTGCTGGATCAAAATCTGCAAATTCCCTCCATAATGGCATTGCGGATCTACCTGCAACACACGACTGCAGCGGTTCAAGAAGGCAGCTCACCACCACCTTCTCCAGGGCAACTATAGATGGCAAATAAATACTGGCCAGCCAGCCACACCCAGGAATGATTATTTACTTAATTGTTCTCCTTTGCATTGATACTTTTGTGTAATATCCTGATGAATATAGAGATAAAATATGTCTTTTTCGAGCAATACTCCGGTTTTGAGGAATTAGCAGTTAACAGCAACCAAATCTAATCATTGTAAATGACATACAGGATAGTGTGTACCCAACAGTTTCTGCTCTAGGACTTCAGGTAATGTCAATTGTTAGCCATCTGAGTATGATCCAAGTTCTTGAAACATTCTGAAAAGAGCTTTTTGGTTGATGTAATAGGTACACAGCATGGTTCTTGTTTGGTTATTATTGCCAATCATGCAACCAAACCAAATGCCCAAGGTCCCATAACTGATTGTAGCCCTGAGCCAGCGAGGGAGAATCTCAGTTGGGCTGACTTCAAAGGACTTAACAAAAGAACATAGGAAATGAGAGCAGGAGGTGGCCATTCAAACTCTGCAGATTGTATCGTCAGTGCCTAACATTGTAGCTGGTCACACACACTGGCCAAAACTCTAACCTCCTGCCAGCCCTCACAACTCTGGACTCCCTTTCCAACTGAAACCCAACCTTATTCAACAGATAACATATTCAGGACTCTGCCTCCAACGTTCTCTGGTGTAGACAGCTCCAAACAGTAATAAGCTTCTGAACTTAACATCTTCGCACCTTTCGTGACATCAGATGTGACCCAGAGCACTCGATGTCCAATCGAGTGTAGCACCTGTTCTAATATGTCACGACCATATTGTGCACAGCAAGATCCCACAGGCAGAACAGCAGTAACAGTCAGTGACTGTGCAGTCAAGCCAGCACAGCGTTATTGCTCCACTCCTCCTGGGAATAGGGTCATGGGATGACAGCTGGAAGGCCTTGACTCAACATCTCATCCAAAAAAAGGGGGAAAGACAATAAAAAGGAACTTAAGGGGTAACCTGTTCCACACAGGGAGTAGAGTATGTATGGAATGAGCTGCCAGATGAAGCAATGGAGTTGGGTACAATTATGACATTTCAAAGGTATTTGGATGGGTGTATGAATAGTAAGAGATTAGAATGATATGGGCCAAATGCTGCCAAATGGAACTAGATTAATTTAGGGTAATTGGTCAGCATGTACATGTGGACTGAAGGGTCTGTTTCCGTGCTGTACAGCTCTTTAATGAAAATAACAGCTTCAAGCCCAAGCTCTTGCTGAAAGAGGTTCTTTCACATAATGCTGACTCATTTTTGTCTCTGCTGGATCACTGGACCTGACAGGATCACTGTGTTTTCTGATTTCATAGAATTCCTACAGTGTGCAAATAGGCCCGTCGGCTCTACAAGTCCACATTGATCCTCAGAACATCCCACCCAGACCCATCCACCTAATCCACATCAGGAGCAATGTAGCACGGCCAATCCACCCTAGCCTGCACATCTTTGGGCTTCGGGAGGAAACCGGAGCACCCGGAGGAAACCCACGCAGACACGGGGAGAATGTGCAAACTCCACACAATCACCCGAGGGTGGGATTGAACCCGGGTCCCTGGCGCTGTGAGGCGGTAGCGCTGACCACTGAGCCACTGCTGATTGGCTACTTTGCCCATGCCTGTTTGGGTGGGAACAGGAATAAAATAAATCAGGGGAAAGCCTTCTGCCACATGTCAATGGCTGCGACAATCTGCTCGTGAATGATATGCCCCACCTGTATTAGAACCGCTCCACCACTCACTGTCAAGACCCCATGAGCCAATTCCAAGCTATTGGCGAAATTCAGGAGGCGATCATCACCACGTACCCCAGCAATCAGAAATCAAGACGTCCCAGCTTTTGGCTCGCCAGGCATGAACCTCCCTTCCTCACCTGCAACCCTGTTATTTTCTCAAAATGCTATTGCAGCTTGTACAACACACCCTGTGAAGTATCTCAGGACACGAAAGCTGTAAACTGCAAAGTTGTGTAAGTTAGCAGATATTGGTCAGGATGAATAACAGCTAAGAAAGTCACCTAGCAACTTTGCAGGACACAAAGAAAGCGCCAGGTATTTAAATACTTCAGAAGAGTTTGTTTAGCACAGCCCTGCAGGTCACTGGAATACTATAATCTCCTTTTGGAACATGTCTGACAAAGAGTTAATAAGAAACATGCCTGCATGACAGGGATGAACTAGCCAGAAAACACGCCGGCTATACAAATGCCTCATTTCAATGGTGCAACATTAAGCAAACTACACTCTCAATGAAGCCAAAACGAGAGAGGCAGCTCATGTCCATTTAGGGATGTGGCCTTCTGCACTAAGACCACAGGTATTTCCAGCATGCAGCCCTTGGTAAATGTACAAGTACTGGGCGTGGGGAGACGAGGCAAGAGACAATGTAAAGCTATCTGGCCAAGAGTAGGAAGCGAAGCCAAAATAAAAATAACAGAAAGTGCACTATCATTTCACAAAGAGCCTGGGCTGCAAATACAAACTCCAGGAGGCCAGCTCAGTTCCTGAAGTCAGATCAATTTAAATCATCCGCAACTCCACTTACTCACTCTTGCTACATTTCAATGTGGGGTCAATTAGCTGGTTTATGATGCCGGGTGATACCAACAGCCGGCGTTTGATGCCTGTGCCAGCCAACTTGACCATGAATCATGGAATCGTAGAATTTCTACCATGTGGAAGTAGGCCCTTGGTCCTTTGGGCCCACATGGACCAGCTGAACAACATTCCACCCCTTGCCATATCCCTGGATTTCCCATGGCCAATCCACCTAATCTGCACACCTGTGGACTGTGGGAGGAAACCGGGGCACCCCAAGGAAACCCATGCAGACACAGGGAGAATGTGTAAACTCCACACAGACAGTCGCCTGAGGGTGGAATCGAACCTGCGTCCCTGGTGCTGTGAGGCAGCAGCGCGAACTACTGAGCCACCGTGCCACCCCTAAAAGCCTACTGCACCTGACATTCCTAGGCAGTTTCCCATCCAAGTAGTAACCATGCCTGAGTCTGTTTAGCTCCTGAAGTCAGATAAGATTGGGTGTTTTCGGGCTAGTATAGCGGTAGGACTCTCCTTCTCAAGCTCTCCTCCCACCTGAGGCACAGTGACTCTCAGGTTAAACTGCCACCAGTCATCTCTCCCTCTCTCTAATGAGAGAGCAGTCCTTTGGAACTATAGTGACTTTATCCTCCCTCACACACCACAATGCACCCATTACCCAACTAAATCATTTCTTGAAAATTATGGGGAACAAGCAACAAAATGGAGTTGATGCCAAGCTCAGATTGACCATGACCTTATTAAATGGTAAAGCAGACTCAAGGGGCTGAACGGCCTAAAACATAGAAGATAGGAGCAGGAGGAGGCCATTCGGCCCTTCGAGCCTGCTCCACCATTCTTCATGATCAGGGCTGATCGTCCAACTCAATAGCCTAATCCTGCTTTCTCCCCATAACCTTTGATCCCATTTACCCCAAGTGCTATATTTAACCACCGCTTGAATATATTCAATGTTTTAGGCATCAATTACTTTCTGTGGTAATGAATTCCACAGGCTCACCACTCTTTGGGTGAAGAAATGTCTCCTCATCTCTGTCCTAAATGGTATATCCCGCATCCTCAGACTGTGACCCCTGTTTCTGGACACACCCACCATCGGGAACATCTTCCCTGCACCTACCCTGTTCAGCCCTGTTAGAATTTTATAAGTCTCCGTGAGATCCCCCTCATTTGCCTGAACTCCAGTGAAAACAACTCTAACCTGGTCGATCTCTGCCATCCCTGGAATCAGCCTGGTAAACCTTCACTGCACTCCCTTGAGAGCAAGGCCATCCTTCCTCAGAAAAGAAGGCCAAACTGCACACAATATTCTGCTGCTGTACTTGCAATATTTTGTGGGAAAGGAAAGCTTCAGATATTCCCAAACTTTCACGTGAAAGCTTCCTTCCTGATTTCACTCGTGAATAGCCGAGCTGTAATTTTAACAGGGGTCTGGGCTTGCCTCCCACACGGTAGGTGTAGTTCATACAACCAAACAGCATTATCTGATTGATTAGGTGCAGCAAACACAAAGGGGCTGAATGGACCGTTCTGAATTCTTGCATTTGTTGCGAATGCCCTCCCCATCTGTCCTCAATGGACTGACAGACTAGAGTGCAGCACAAAGGTTTCTTATCATTCACTGACACGAAAGAGCCTCGATGCCAGGTGCTGATGAGTTGCAGTAGGCATCACAGTGAAACCCAGTCCTGTCCTTGCCCTATATGCATATTCCCATGGATGGGCATAGATACCCAGGTCAAAATCCTTCTATTGGATTCTTAGGGCTGGACTTTACATAACTTTTGTGTGCTTTCAGCAGGTTGTTGGACATAAAGTTGGGCATGTTCACAATGTATGTTATCAATGTGGACAAAGGAATTGAATGCTATATCCTCAAATTTGCCGAAGACCCTAAGCCTGGTAAGTGTGTGCAGTGAGAAGGACGCTAAGAGGCTGCAGGGTGGCTTCGACAGATTGGTTGAATGGGCAAACACCTGGCAAATGCAATACAATGTGGATAAATGTGAGGTCACTTTGCTCACAAAAACAGGAAGGCAGATTATTATGTGAATGGTGGCATTTTAGGAAAAGGTGAGGTGTAACGAGACCTCGGTGTCAAGGAGGAACAGTCACTGAAGGTTGGAAAGCAGGTGCAGCATGGAAAAGCTAATGGGATGCTGGCTGTCGAAGCGAGAGGATTTGGGAATCGGTGAAAGGATGTCTTGCCGCAGTTATACAGGGCCTCATGTATTGTATGTCATTTTTGTCTCCCAGTCTGAGGAGGACATTCTTGCTACTAAGGGAGTCTAGCGAAGGTTCACCAGACTGATTTACGGGATGGCAGGACTGACAATACGAGGAAAGCCTGGGTCGACTGGGCTTGTATTTGCTGAGATTTAGAAGAGTGAGGGTTAATCTCATAGAAACATATAAAATCCTGACGGGACTGGACAGGCTAGGTGCTGGAAAAATGTTCCTGATGTTAAGAAAGTCTAGAACTAGGGGTCACAGTCTGAGAAAAGGGGTAACCCATTCAGGGCTGATGGGGAAGAATTTCTTCACTCAGAACTTGTGGAATTCTCTCCCACAGGAAGCTGTTGGGGCCACTTCATTAGATATATTTAAAAGGGAGTTGAATGTGGCCCTTGCAGATAGTGGGATTAAGGGGATATGGAGAGAAAGTGGGAATGGGATACTGAGGTTGCACGATCAGCCATGATCACATTGAATGGTGGTGCAGGCTCAAAGGGCTGAATGGCCTACTCCTGTTCCTTGTTTCTATGTTTAAGTGACTGGCTGTGCCACGCCTTGAGCTCAGTCATGGTTAAAATAAAAATTGACAGTTTATGGAGCTTGTGGAAAGCTGTTCTGACATTGAAAATACACAATACAGTTGGCATGAGCAGTCAGGCACCACCCCTCTGTTTCTGACAGATTTTATAGAAGGTGCCATTCTCCTGGAGCATTCCCAATTGCACAAAGAGCACTCCGCATGGATAGATAATTCCTCCCCTTGTACACTGTGAGCTCCAGAATGTACTACCCTCTTTAAACTGGGGCAGATCTCCCACCCAACACATCCCAGTCCAGTACTCAGGGCTGCCTTACTCCCTACACTGGCAGCTGTGCCAACCATCCAACTCTACACAGGGTGCACAGTGGCAGAGCTGTTATAGAACAGAACGAGGCCATTCACATCATTGTGTTTTTGACTGGCTCTTCAGAAGGGGACAGACATCATTACCTCCAGCCATTCTCCTGCTTTTCTGACAAGCCCTTGCACACCACTTCTATCCAAATAACAAACCCAGAGGTTCTTTAATGCTTCCCTTGAACCTGCTTCCATCACACTTCCAGGCAATGCATTCCAGACCCTCATTACTCTTGACTGAAAGAGGGCTTGAAACCAGCTTTAAATGGTCCCACATTCACGCTTAAGCAAGCAGGTTATCCAGGGTCTACAACATACACAAAGACAGATACTGTATCAAGCAAACTCTGAAGTAATGACTTGGGGAGTGGCAGAGTTCTACGATGCCTCAACACCCTGTACCCTGTAATGTTGAGCTGCCAATCCTGCCCCTCTCTCAACTACATCAGAGTGACAACAATGACATCAAACCCACATGTTGCGATTTGTTCCTTCAACTCATCTGTCTTGTTTGTCAAACTCCTAACATTCAGATCAATACAATCCCATCCTTGCTATGCTCCCTTGGAACCTTAACTAGCGTACAATCTTCTTGGCTCACCTACCATCTGGCCATTCATCTTGCCTTGCTAAATCCTCTCTCTGAAAGCTCACCCACCTGCCAAGTTGGTTTAAATCCTCCCCAAACCTCGCCACAAGAATGCTGGCCCCATTTTGCATCACGTACAACTTGTCCACCCTGTGCAGGTCTCACTAGCCTCCCACCCACGAACCCCACACCCCCCCAAAAAAAATGGTCTCAGTGTCCTAGAAATCACCAGCCCTGTCTCCTGCACCATCTTTCCAGCCATGCATTCATCAGGGCTGTCCTCCAACTCCTATACTCACTCACACGTGACTCCAGAGATTCTATTTTGGGGTTCTGTTCTTTAATCTACTCCCTAGCTCCTTAAATTCTGGTTTAAGGACCTCAACCCTTTTCCTAGTCATGTTGGTGGTACTAATACATGCTTCAATCTTTCATCGGTTAGCCCTCCCCTTCAGAAATATCCGCAGTTGTTCGGGGCATCACTGACCCTGGCACCAGAGAGGCAATGTATCATCCTGGAGTCTCTTCTGCAGCTGCAAAAATGCTTGTCCATTACCCTTGCATTGGAGTCCCCATCGGACTGTAGCCACGCTGGTCTATTTCCTGAACCCTTGGGCAGCAGACCCAACCACCACCCAGACACAACGTTGGCTGGCACTGTTTCTCCTTAGACAATCACCTCCCCAACAGTATGCCAAACGGTGTAGGGGTGAGCAAAGGGGAATTCCCGTAAGGTACTCCAGCACCCTCTGCCATCCTCCATGACTAAGTGCAGCATGCCAATACGCACTCTTTAAATAAACTTCAAAAGCTGACTTGAAGAGCCACCGTTATGTAAAGCACCTGGTCTGCTCCATTTGAAAAAGGGCTAGGTGTGTTTGTTGCAAATTTTGTCGGAGGTGGGTTTGTCTCCGACACGAGCAGTGCACTTTACGCGTCAAACCGTAACGTTTCACCGAAAACCTTTCCAAAGACAAACACAGAACAAAGAGTAAGGTAAGGCTTGAACAATTATTTAGAAGCATTTGGATTCTGTTATGATGGTAGTTGTGTTATACAAACCCATCTCATCCTGTAACAGGAGGCATTTAGAAACACTGACCCACACTGAACAGGTCAGTGTGAAGAAATATGTAGCAATGTTCTCATATTAACCCTGTTATAAGTTTTCAGAAAAGGTGGCCCTTCTCATATCTACAGCCTGGCAAGCTTTCTTTCACATAAAAATGGAATGAGCACAATGGAAAACAAGTACATAAAGTATCCCTTTAATGTATCTCATTTTCCAACCCACGAGCAAGGAGCGAGCATCTGTGACACAAGACCAAAACGCACTAATCACTTCGAAACCACAAGCTGAGCTGACTTCAGCTCAGATTACTTAAGAAATATGCAGAACTTGCTTTTTTTAAAAACAAAGATGAGAAACCTTGGAAGGGACTTTGCTGTTGGTTTTCTATGCAGCCCCGTCAAAGGCACGAGGCAACTTGCGAGTCCTGGCTCAGGAGCTGTATTCGGCTAAAGGCCTGCTTCTTACCCAACCTTTTACCCAGCGGTAAACTCGAGCTCAACCAAATTTCGGCTGTTTCCTAACATCCCGGCCTCAAGGCTGTCTCGGTCTCGATTTTGTACTCAAGGCCCTGGAACAGGGCTTGGTTCCAGAGCCGTCCGACTCACACAAGGATGAATCCCATCGGTACCACAACTGTAGGAAAAGTCAAGTATTTAGCCCCATGTTTTCAGGACCATTTGGGACTGTGCGAAAAAGTCGGGGCTGGGGTGGGGAGGCTCTTTAGTGTGTTTGGAAAAACAGTGATCCTGAGGGGACTGGCCTGGTTGGGCACTGAAGATATCGCCCCTTTATCAGAGAGAGGCTGGAGTAGATTCATGGAATCCCCGGATTGTGGAAGCAGGCCGTTCAGCTCATCAGGCCCACACCCGTTTCTCCGAAGAGCATCCCACCTTGACCCCACCCCGTCCCTGTAACCCTGCACTTCCCATGCCTGATCCACTTTAGCCTGCACACCCCTGAACACTGCAGGCAGTTCAGCATGGCCAATCCACCTAACCTACACATCTTTGCACTGTGAGAGGAAACCAGAGCACCCAACATCTGTATGGCATCTTATGGCGAGCGACCAGCAGCAACTAGAACAGAGAGTTTGCAGGAAGAATGTCCAGCTGATAGGCAGAAAAAAAATGTTGGTTATCCCCACCCCAGCCACCCTCCTCAATTTTCTCTTCTCTAATGCTTGCTCCAAGCCAGTATTCAATCAGTGGTACAGCCAGCTACTTATGTCCTCACACAAGTGTTTTTCGCTGGTTGTCAATGACGGGCAGGAGTTATGTTGCAGTTGTATAGGGCGCTGGTGAGGCTGCACCTGGAGTACCAAGTACAGTTTTGGTCTCCTTACTTGAGAAAGGATGTATTGGCACAGGATGTGCAGAGTTGGTTCACTAGGTCAATTCCAGAGTTGAGAGGGTTGGCTTCTGAGAGAGTTTGAGTACATTGGGGCTATACTCATTGGAATGAAGAGGGGTGGATCATATAGAAATATATAAAATTATGAAAGGGATAGCTAAGATTGTTTGTTTCCACTGGCTGTTGGAACTAGAACTAGGGGGCACAGCCTCAAAATAAGGAGCACCAGGTTTAGTACTAAGTTGAGGAGTAACGTGTTAGCCCAAAGGGTTGTGTATCTGTGGAATTCCCTGCCCAGTGAAGCATTTGAGGCTACCTCATTTTTTAAGGCAATGATAGACATTTGAATGGTAAAGGAATTAAGGGTAATGGTGAGTGGGCGGGTAAGTGGAGCTGAGTCGCAAAAAGATCAGCCATGATCTTATTAAATGGTGGGGCAGGCTCGAGGGGCCAGATGGCCTACTCCTGCTCCTGGTTCTTACGAATCTTCTACCTTTCCCCAGGCCACACAGAGGTCCTCTCCATCCCAACAAGATTCCTAACCTCTTGGAACCAAAGCAGAGACTTGAGCTTCCTAGATATCGCACTATAGTGAAAACATGGACGAGACAATGAAAGAGTCCGTTTGAGACAATGGCGCTCTCTAAACAATACCTCAGTAAATATCCACACAAGGGATTGGAATACATCAATGCACATGATTGACCTATGAATGGCCTCTTTATGACTGCACGTGTTGAGATCAGTGGGTTCACTTCCAGGAGCTTTGCACAGGTGGACTGGAAGTAGTCCTCTGTGCATACAGGTGGTCAATTACCAGATAGGGAAAAGTGGGAGAGGAACTATGGGTCAAGGATCTTAGCTTCCTGCCCGATTCATAACAAAATAACACGACAAATACACGCTCCGTCTGCGCAGTCTGAGCGATCTGGTAAAGAAATCAAATCAAAGGCAGCTTTCTTATAAAGAAAAGATCCAATTTGATTAGGTAAAACAAAAGTTATAAAAGGTACATGCAACCCACTAACTGGAGCAGGGCCGTTTGCTTTATAATTCCTTCTATGGTACAGAGAGGGTTACAAAACAGGCTGTCCCCAAAATGGTCACCCACCACAAATGAGTCTGATTTATATAGTTTTAAAATTATTTGATTTATACTTGGCCTCATCTCGTTAGAATGTTAATCACTCTGCCTTACAGGAAATGACCGTTGACAGCAGGCCCTATTTACAGGGTCTAGTTTGTGTTGCAAAGAGATTTCATTGTTACCTCACTGGGTCACTCTACTGGATAAATAGAGCAAAACAAAAGCTTCTGATTATAAGGAATGAGGGATTGGCTTTAATGCCATACTGAACTCGAGATTATTCAGGGTGGTGGCAATCATTTCATAAGAACCCTCAAAAATTCTAGGGTTGAACTTTCTATTTTGACTGAGCTGACATGAAGAGTACAAAATCAGTTAAGTTGCCACAGTCCCACCAGAACATTGGGCTGCTCTCTGATTAGGCAGAGACAAACAGAGAAACACGGCGGATGGTGGTTTAACCTGAGGGCCACCATACCTCAGGTGAGGGGAGAGTTTCAGAAGGAGATTCTTTCATGGTAACCTGCAGCAATTGACCCCACACTGTTGTGATCACTCTCCGCCATCCAGCCAACTGAGCTAACCAAATATGCATTGCTGGAAACATGGACCTACTGCCAAAAAGTCTCCATCTTGCATTTGTCAAAACGATGGAGGATCAGAATTTCCGGGCTGGCATGAATCACACCCTGGGACTCAAGCAGGCGCTGACCTGCCTCAGCGTGAAGCAAAGCCCCAAGAGTTAACAGAACAGACAAGGGAACTGAGCTCACTATTCTTCCTGAGGTAACAGGGTGTAGAGCTGGATCAACACAGCAGGCCAAGCAGCATCAGAGGAGCAGGAAAGCTGACATCTTCCTGTTCTACAGGCTTTTGTGCTGGAATTTGGTGCTTAGAAAGCCACTATAGTGCATTGTACTCTAGAATGAAGATTCACAACCTGTATAGACAGGCCAAGTCAGGAAGACTCCTTGCAGCTACAGAGTCTGCACCAGAAAGTGTAAGTGAGAACCTTCATTTCTAATGTTTCTATGTTTAATTCAATGCAAAATCATGCACAGCAAGCAAAATAGAGAGTGAGAAAAGTGATGGATTGACAGAGACAGGAACATTAAAAAAAAGTTTAGGAAGAAAATTATTTAAATCTGCAGCAATAATCAAAAGCTAAAGGAATGAGACTCCACACTTAAAATTTATTTTCCAGTGCCAGAGGCATTGTTTCACTGCTGTTAAGCTTTACCACACTATTAGAAATCCATGTGTTTGAACAGCTAAGTGCTGGAGTTCGGGGGATAGGTCCCATTCCTTGTACCAGAAAGTTCTCGGTGCATTACTGTTACAGTAAAGCTTCTGGAGGATTAGTGCAATTCTAACTGTAACTTCCCGATTTCCATCTTTACAGCACGTGCCTGGTTGTTAAAAGTTGCTGCATAATGTTTTAATAACAGCAAACCATGATAACCTTGCTCACTTGTACTGCAAAGTCCAGAGCACATTTTGTGCAAAGTTTGTATCACTTGAATCAATGGGTGAAATGGATGTAATAATCTCCTCTCTGAAGTTGACAACACAGATGATGGAAAAAAGAGAAATGAGGGGACAAATTCGGACAGGCAACAGCATAGTGGTACTATTAATGGACTGTAAATCCAGAGGCCCATGTAATAGTCTGGGGACCTGGGTTCGAATCCTGCCACAGCAGATGGTGGAAGTCGAATTCAATTTTAAAAAAGTCTGGAATTAAGAGTCTAATGATAAAGATAAACCATTGCTGATTGTCAGAAAAATCCACCTGGTTGCTAATGTCCTTTAGAGAAGAAGCAGACCTCCTTACCTGGTCTGGTTTCAGTGAAATAGTTGGCACTGCTCCCCGTAGGAATGGATGACTGACTGAATATTTGACAACAGTTTTCAAAATCATGAGCGGGCTGTTAGAGTGGATAGAGAGAAGTTATCCCTGCTTGTAAAAGAAGAATAAAGGAGAGGGGCAGAGGTGTAAATTGATGTGCAAACATGCAAGATTGATGTGAGAGAAGAAACTTTCTCATGCATTGTGTAGGAGGAGTATGGAATGCACTGCCTGGAAATGCAGAACAGGCAGGTTCAGTTGAGGCATTCAAAAGGGGCAATGGGTCATCATTTAGATGGAAATAGTGTGCGGGAATATGGGAAACAGGCAAGAGACTGGCGCTGGGCAAAGAAACAGTGCAGGCCGTGGGCTGAATGGCCTCCATTCACACTGTAGCAATTCTGAGTCCCTGTGATTCCGAGGATAACCGGCCCAAAACACTTGCATTTATTCCACTAACCCTGACATACCCAAAATACCAACAGAATTCTCAATGGCAGATGAAGAAACAAAACAAAGGCATTTTAAGGATTAGTAAGCAATAACATTTTTCACTTTTCAAATTCCTGTCCTGACCCTCATCGTGAATTAAGCAAAGAAACTAGTTTATTTGCAGGAAAGCCACATATTAAAATTCTCCCATACAGCAAGGAAGCAGAATAATCTTTGGATATGAATTAATCACTGGGTGTCAATTCCACATCAACATGTTGAAGGTACTGAGGTGTCGAGAGTTGAAGTCTAGGCTCAGGGACTGGACAACAACAGAAATATGGATCAGCTTGATTCAGCCCATCTCGTATCAGACTTGCACAATTGTTGACGAGACTGAAGTTGAAAAGACGGGCAGTACTTCTGCTGATGTATTACACCAGCAGCCGAACTGTTTACACAGAAATACTGAAACCAGGAACTGCAGTAGGCCATTCAGCCCTTTCAGCCTGCTCCATCACTCTATATGATCATGGCTGATCATCCAGCTCAGTCTGCTGTTCCCACTTTCTCCCCACACCCTTTGATCGCTTTAGCCCTAAGTATTATATCTAAATCCTTCATTCAATGTTTTGGTCTCAACCACATTCTGTGGCAAAAAATTCCACAGACTAACTGCTTCTTGGGTGAAGACATTTCTCCTCATTTCAATCCTAAATATTCGCCCTTTATCCTTAGAATGTGAGCCCTAGTTCTGGACATCCAATCCTCAGGGGTATTGTTCTAGCATCTACCCTGCCTAGTTCTGTTCGAATTTCATAAGATCCTATGAGAGCCATCCTTGCCCTTCAATTCTTCAGTGAGAAGAGTCCTAACTGTCTCTCTGACAGGCATACTGACTTTTCAGAGATAATGGGAACTGCAGATGCTGGAGATTCCAAGATAATAAAATGTGAGGCTGGATGAACACAGCAGGCCAAGCAGCATCTCAGGAGCACAAAAGCTGACGTTTCGGGCCTAGACCCTTCATCAGAGAGGGGGATGGGGGGAGGGAACTGGAATAAATAGGGAGAGAGGGGGAGGCGGACCGAAGATGGAGAGTAAAGAAGATAGGTGGAGAGGGTGTAGGTGGGGAGGTAGGGAGGGGATAGGTCAGTCCAGGGAAGACGGACAGGTCAAGGAGGTGGGATGAGGTTAGTAGGTAGCTGGGGGTGCGGCTTGGGGTGGGACGAAGGGATGGGTGAGAGGAAGAACCGGTTAGGGAGGCAGAGACAGGTTGGACTGGTTTTGGGATGCAGTGGGCGGGGGGGAACAGCTGGGCTGGTTGTGTGGTGCAGTGGGGGGAGGGGATGAACTGGGCTGGTTTAGGGATGCAGTGGGGGAAGGGGAGATTTTGAAACTGGTGAAGTCCACATTGATACCATATGGCTGCAGGGTTCCCAGGCGGAATATGAGTTGCTGTTCCTGCAACCTTCGGGTGGCATCATTGTGGCAGTGCAGGAGGCCCATGATGGACATGTCATCAAGAGAATGGGAGGGGGAGTGGAAATGGTTTGCGACTGGGAGGTGCAGTTGTTTGTTGCGAACTGAGCGGAGGTGTTCTGCAAAGCGGTCCCCAAGCCTCCGCTTGGTTTCCCCAATGTAGAGGAAGCCGCACCGGGTACAGTGGATGCAGTATACCACATTGGCAGATGTGCAGGTGAACCTCTGCTTAATGTGGAATGTCATCTTGGGGCCTGGGATGGGGGTGAGGGAGGAGGTGTGGGGACAAGTGTAGCATTTCCTGCGGTTGCAGGGGAAGGCACCTGCATTCCGCATGGAGATGGCCTCAAGGCCCTCCGCTTCTTCCTGTCCCGCAGGCCCGACCAGGCCCCCTCCACCGACACTCTCATCCGCCTAGCGGAACTCGTCCTCACACTCAACAACTTCTCTTTTGACTCCTCCCACTTCCTACAGACTAAGGGGGTGGCCATGGGCACCCGCATGGGCCCCAGCTATGCCTGCCTCTTTGTAGGTTACGTGGAACAGTCCATCTTCCGCACCTACACAGGCCCCAAACCCCACCTCTTCCTCCGGTACATTGATGACTGTATCGGCGCCACCTCTTGCTCCCCAGAGGAGCTCGAACAGTTCATCCACTTCACCAACACCTTCCACCCCAACCTTCAGTTCACCTGGACCATCTCCAGCACATCCCTCACCTTCCTGGACCTCTCAGTCTCCATCTCAGGCAACCAGCTTGTAACTGATGTCCATTTCAAGCCCACCGACTCCCACAGCTACCTAGAATACACCTCCTCCCACCCACCCTCCTGCAAAAATTCCATCCCCTATTCCCAATTCCTCCGCCTCCGCCGCATCTGCTCCCACGATAAGACATTCCACTCCCACACATCCCAGATGTCAAAGTTCTTTAAGGACCGCAACTTTCCCCCCACGGTGATTGAGAACGCCCTTGACCGCGTCTCCCGCATTTCCCGCGACACATCCCTCACACCCCGCCCCCGCCACAACCGCCCCAAGAGGATCCCCCTCGTTCTCACACACCACCCTACCAACCTCCGGATACAACGCATCATCCTCCGACACTTCCGCCATTTACAATCCGACCCCACCACCCAAGACATTTTTCCATCCCCACCCCTGTCTGCTTTCCGGAGAGACCACTCTCTCCGTGACTCCCTTGTTCGCTCCACACTGCCCTCCAACCCCACCACACCCGGCACCTTCCCCTGCAACCGCAGGAAATGCTACACTTGTCCCCACACCTCCTCCCTCACCCCATCCCAGGCCCCAAGATGACATTCCACATTAAGCAGAGGTTCACCTGCACATCTGCCAATGTGGTATACTGCATCCACTGTACCCGGTGCGGCTTCCTCTACATTGGGGAAACCAAGCGGAGGCTTGGGGACTGCTTTGCAGAACACCTTCGCTCAGTTCGCAACAAACAACTGCACCTCCCAGTCGCAAACCATTTCCACTCCCCCTCCCATTCTCTTGATGACATGTCCATCATGGGCCTCCTGCACTGCCACAATGATGCCACCCGAAGGTTGCAGGAACAGCAACTCATATTCCGCCTGGGAACCCTGCAGCCATATGGTATCAATGTGGGCTTCACCAGTTTCAAAATCTCCCCTTCCCCCACTGCATCCCTAAACCAGCCCAGTTCATCCCCTCCCCCCACTGCACCACACAACCAGCCCAGCTCTTCCCCCCCACCCACTGCATCCCAAAACCAGTCCAACCTGTGTCTGCCTCCCTAACCGGTTCTTCCTCTCACCCATCCCTTCCTCCCACCCCAAGCCGCACCCCCAGCTACCTACTAACCTCATCCCACCTCCTTGACCTGTCCGTCTTCCCTGGACTGACCTATCCCCTCCCTACCTCCCCACCTACACCCTCTCCACCTATCTTCTTTACTCTCCATCTTCGGTCCGCCTCCCCCTCTCTCCCTATTTATTCCAGTTCCCTCCCCCTATCCCCCTCTCTGATGAAGGGTCTCGGCCCGAAACGTCAGCTTTTGTGCTCCTGAGATGCTGCTTGGCCTGCGGTGTTCATCCAGCCTCACATTTTATTATCCTGACTTTTCAGATGCATGTTTAGTTTCCATATTGATGGTCTGTATTTTGCTGCCTTACCAGGCTTATCCTTTTCACTTTTCCTGAGCTGCATTTCTTTTTGAGAAGATGTTTACATACCTGAAGAGCCCCAAAGCTCTCCTCACCCTCAGCCTTCCACAAAGCATTTCACAGCAGGAAACAAAACAGAAGTATTAAGAAAGGGAGCTGATGCTGTATCACCTGTTCTCCCAAGTCTGGAGATAGAGGGGGATGAGCCCAACTAAAATTACAAGATCAGCGTGGAACTTTCCTGCTGTGAAAAGCCTAACTTCCTCTTATACTTAGAACACAGAACATACAACAGTACAGCACAGTACAGGCCCTTCGGCCCACAATGATGTGCCGAACATTTACCCTAAACCTAAAATCTATCTAGCCTCCACCGCTACCTTATACTATCATCCATATGCCTACCTCACAGCCACTTAAGTGCGCCTAATGAGGCCGACTCCACTACCCTCTCCATCAGCCACGACCACTCTCTGAGTAAAGAACCTACCTCTGATGTCTCCCCCATATCTACCTCCACTCACTTTAAAACTGTGCCCCCTTGTAATAGCCATCTCCACCCTAGGAAAATGTCTCTGGCTGTCCACTCTACCTAAACCTCTGATCATTTTGTACACCTCTATCAATAAAGTCACCTCTCATCCTTTGACATTCTAAAGAGAAAAGCCCTAGCTCACTCAACCTTTCCTCGTAAGACCTTCCCTCCATTCCAGGCAACATCCTGGTAAATCTCCTTTGAGTCCCTTTATGACCAGAATGGTTTGGGGAGTACTGTGAAACAGGGTTAAACTGGTTTTCCGATTATAACATTATTAGGTTACAAGTGCCCAGCCTTTCCTAAAGTTTGGCCATAAATAACTGAACAGGTCGATGAGAAATTTTTCTTTCGGTTTCAAGAGATGCCCAAGGCTCCAGCCAAGAAGCAATAGAGAGCTAATTTCATTGGAGTAGGGTCAGCTTGTGCTTTCTGTTTAGGAGTTCAGAGCACAGAGAATTCACACAAAAACAGAAAGCAGTAAGGTTCTTGTCAAATGGAATAATTTTCTGTTTGGCAATCTTTAAACTGATCCTGGTGTTACAGCAAGCCTCAGATTAGAGTGAAGACTATGTTACCTTTTGTGTGTTACATAGTTGGAAAGAGAAGGCGGCTGAAGGCAGGGGAGAGCAAGGGATTGGGAACTGGTTCTGTGTTGCCGGAGCACAGAATGGCATTTAAAAGAGATAGGAGAAGACAGTCTCTGGGGATTCTGTGCCAGGGTGAAAAGGGTACATAGATGGACATAGATGCATGTTTCAACAGTGTTACCTTGCCTGGGAACCGTGGATAGAATACTGTCATTGACTCAAAAGCCAAATTGACTGAGAAGTGAGAGACCCAAAACAGTGGAGGCCAAGTTAGAATGAAAAGATGGCATGTGAACCCCATTCTCTCAGGAAATAATGTAAATCCTTGTAATAATACGCAGGTATGCGTAGCATTGACCATTTAAAATGAGATTTACCTTTTTAATTGATATAATGTTTACTTGTCATTTAAATATTAATTATTTTAATTTTATTTGCTGCAGTAAAAGTTTAAAAAATGAAATTTTGTCCTTGGCTTTTCTTTCCATTGGCTTTATTTTAGAAGTTACAGTGATCACAACAGTGCCTAGCTATCATACCGTACAATGGATTAATTTAAATCCGTTTGTTCAGAATGTCATTGTCCAAAAATTACCGCAAGTAGAAAATCTCAATTCCTCTGGTAAAAGAAAAACAAGGAGAGTTTTCATTCACTTAAAATGCCAGTTTACTTATCAAGCAATTAGACATCCCCCAAAGCCAAGCAATCCTCATTGTTTGTGACTGACACAGTGATCAGTCCACCATTTAGTTTGTGTGGAGGGACAGAGCTCAGTATGGTACAGGGTAGTTGGCTCTTCATAACTGCATAAGAGGTTTGTATGGAGTGTATCCATGGTGTTGACTGGCTGTGCAGGGGCCTTGGTTAGTCCTAAGTCAGTTTCTCAAAGACCCCTGTGATTTGGTGTAGTTGAACCCTGCCCTTTGATCGATGGAGCTTATCATAAGAAACTTGGTGACCCCCCCCCCCATGTTTCCCATTCTTTGACCAAGATGTCACCAACACAAGGCAACTGTTTGCCAGCTCTCTACTGCAGAGCTTTTAATTCTCACATCTCTTACAAACATTATTGCTCACTCTGTTCTATCACCCTATGATCTTTGCATGGCATGATCTACCTGTAAAACAAAACTTTTCACTGCACTCAGGTACACGTGGCAGTAATAAATCCAATCGAATCAGAAGCATGTTGGCTGTAGGAACACGCTCAGAGAGGTGGCAACATAAGGGTTATCGAGATAGAGGGTAGGGTCAAACGGGTGATCATGGAGCAGGTAAGTGAGGAGCAGGAGGAATGGTTTCAGACCCAAAAACAGAAATCGCTAGAGACGGTCAGCAACATCTGTGAAGAGAGAAAAAGAGCCGACATATCAAGTCTGGTGTCCCATTTTCAGAACAAGCATCATGAGGGTTTTATTCAGACTGTAGATGAGTGAGGCATTGATGTTTGTGAGGACACTAAGCCAAGGGGAGGGGGTGTTTTGTGCCTGGTTCAAGTGATGATGTAGATTGCTGCATTAGAATAACATTGGTGCAACCAGTGGAACACACAGTGAAACACTGAGTTTGAATGTCTCCAGATTCTCTACCACATCTAGAGACATCCCAGAAATTGACATGAACACAAAGTGTTGACCACACTGCCACACCACAGCAAGAACACACTACAACAGCATACCGTTCCTTGCACACAAAAAAGGCCAATCCTCAAGAGTATTCTTTATTTACAAAGTTCCGCTCATTCAACTCCAGCCTTTTGAGATAAATCTCTGGCTCTCTGCCAAAGCAACATTTCTATAGGAGCAGTTGGCTGTAGCCACGCCAACATTCCACATCCATCATCCTGTTCTCCCACCCCACCCAACAGGGACGTTCCTCCACCAACACACCCCCCCACCCAAGCCACGGCCAAATCCCACCCGCTCGCCCCATCACTTGTAGTTAACCCCTTCCAATGTTGCTGGAGCTCAGCCATAGAGCAACAACTCTCCAACTTACAAGTGCGTGGCTGACCTTAAAACTCCTGCGCAGCGGTGTCACAGACTCAGCTATCAGTCAAAACCTATTGTTTTAAACCGCGGGTCTAAAACCAAATTCGGAGTGTACCCAGCAAGTCAGGAATGAGAAAGGGCAAATCCTTTACTCCACCATTTTCGGGTGCTTTTACTTTACCTCCTTCTATAAAATAACAAAGCTGGTTGCTACTCCAGCTCCTTGGGAAATCTCACACACAATAAAAAAAACTTTTTTACTTCCCAGCAACAGCACCTTGCATTTATGCAGCACTTTTAATGTTTCAAGGTGGCCCAAAGCTGCCGATTGACACTGATTAGAGAGGTGACTAAGAGTTTGATCGAGATGGTAGGATTTAAAAGGAGCATTTTCAGACATTGAGACGTTTAGGAAATGACCTGTAGGATTCAGGCTCAAGGACGTAGAAGGAAACAATGACTGATGGCGAGAAGTTGGAAGTGGAGACTGAATAAGAGGCTGGAGGTGGAAGTGATAGGGCAGGAGGGGGTTATACAGCGAGGAGTTGGGAGGATATGGGTCAGCAGCAGATGGTGGATGCCATTCCTAGGACACTGCATGCTCAAGAGGGCAGATCAGTGGCCGACATAGCTATATCTTCTCTGAAGAGACAATCCTTTCTGTATCTAACCAGTACAACAACTCAATTCCTCCAGCTATTAATGCCAACCTTAAGTATAAGCACCACTGTTAAAGCACACAATCTCGCATTTCAGACGGGACTTTTTTCTTCTCTCCACTTAAGTCAAAACACACCTGTGTTAAGACTCTTGAGAACTGGCAGAAGAGGGAGTTAGTCTCCAGGCTACACTGGATATCCACATCTACAATCTAACCTAGAGATAGTAGGTACTGCAGATGCTGGAGAATCTGAGATAAAATGTATGGAGCTGGATGAACACAGCAGGTCAAGCAGCATCAGAGGAGCAGGAAAGCTGACGTTTTGGGCCCAGAGGGCCCAGCCCGAAACGTCCGCCTCCCTGCTCCTCTGATGCTGCTGGTTCTGCTGTGTTCGTCCAGCTCCACACCTTGTTATCTTACAATCTAACCCAGTTGCGTTACTGTTGCATCAGGAGCACAATCAAACGTGTTACATCCAGCATGTTAATCTTTTCTTTGAAAGCTTTACAATGTGTTCACAGATCACCCATTACTACTTACAGAAGGCTGTGACATCTCACACAAAACAGACAGCTTGCACTGGTGTCAGTGTGCACACGCGCATCTGTGTGCGTGTGATTCTGTGTATGTCTGTCTGTGTGTCTCGCGCATGTGTGCGCATCTGTGTGTGTAAGGGGTTAACAGGGGTAAGCCATTCAGGACTGAGATGATGAGTAAGAATTTCTTCACCCAGAGAGCTATGAACCTGTGGAATTCTCTCCCACAGAAAGCTGTTGGGGTCAGTTCATTAGATATATTCAAAAGAGAGATTGCAACTAATGAGACCAAGGGGCATGGAGAGAAAGCGGGAGTGGGATACTGAAACTGCATGATCAACCATGATCATATTGAATGGTGGTGCAGGCTCAGAGGGCCGAATGGCCTCACACCTGCACCTATTTTTCACGTGTCTATGCATGTGCTCCGTGCGCTTCTGGGTGCGCGCGCTCCGTGTGTGTCTGTGCGCGTAGTGCTGCACTGTTAGAGGTGTCAGTGCTCATTTACGACATTAAATCAAGATCCCCTAAGTTTGATCAGATCCCTGCTAAAGATCCCATGGCACCATGTGAAAATAAAACAACCCTGGTCAATATTCTTAACATCCTTCCTTCAACCAGACAATCTGGTCCAGCATCTCATCACAAGCCAGGCGTTTCTACACATCAGTCACTGCCTTTCGGTCCAAATTATTACTTGAAACAAGAGCGAGAGAAAACAAAGAATGTGCATTTGTATTGCTTTTCACATGTCAAAGATGTTTAAAGTTGCTTTACAGTCAATGATGTACATTTCCTTCAGTGTAGCAAGCCATCCCAGGAACTAATTTGAACACTGCATGCCCCACAAACAGCGAGCAGACCAAGTATTTTTAGCCTGGAGCTGGGAGCATTGAAGAAAAGAGATGGTTGGTCAGGAAACTTGGGCTGGACTCCCTGCAGTATTGGAGAGGAGGTCCCCAGTACAAGGATGGGGGCGCCATGTTATAAAATAGCGGCCGTGATCTGACAGGGCACACACAGCCACGTCTACAGCATCACACCATTGGTGTGCTCACCATGGAGTTAGAAACCATCCAGAGAAGTTACTGTTGCAGTAACTGCTCAAAGCCAACACCTAATGGCTTTCCAGTATCCACAATCATCACAAGTCTCACCTTAACTTAGGACATAACGTGACTCCCAGGGTGGATTAAACTTTCATACTCTCAGGACGGTCAGGGGGCGGATACGTGGAGGGGGTATATTGATGTGACATGTTTTGACAGCACAATGTGACAGAGTTCCCTTGGAACTAACCCTCCATCTCAGACTTGCACTTTTCTGGCCCTGAAGAGCTTACTCACATTCGTCGTTGGTTTGTCTTGGCTGCAACGCTCCAGCTGCGTCTACATGGTCACGATGGCATCAGCCGTGAACTCTGCCCTTTGGAATAGTGCCAGGGGATCTTTTACACCCACCTGCTACCGTGCTTCCATCCAACAGTCAGCCCTGACTGGAATGCTGTTCCCCCCGCACTGGCGCAACATTCCCTCAGGGCCGCACTCACTCACTGATGTGCTCAGGTCTCTCCGGCAGGCCTGGCTTGCAGGCAGAGATGGCGCCATCAACTCTGCCAGGTGGGTACCTACCATCGTAACACTGGGATGGCTTATTAAAGGGTGCTGACCACTGAGCTGAGGGAAAAGTGAGGTTCTCTCCTCACACTGGTATCAGATTAGCTCCTATCTCTAGGTTTAACCAATATGGTGGCTCAGTGGTTAGCACTGCAGCCTCACAGCACCAGGGACCCGGGTTCAATTTCACCCTTGGGTGACTGTTTGTGTGGAGTTTGCACATTCTCCCTGTATCTGTGTGGGGTTACTCTGGGGGTGCTCCAGTTTCCTCCCATTGTTCAAAGATGTGTAGGCTAGGTGGATTGGCCATGCCAAATTGCCTGTAGTGTGTAGATTAGGTAGGTTATAGGCAGATGGACCTGGGTGCAATGTTTCGAGGGTTGGTGTGGACTTGTTGGGCCGAACGGCCTGTTCCCACACTGTAGGGATTCTATGATGATTCAAAACTGCTAATGCCCCATAAATGCAGCTGTATAAATGCACTGTTAACCGAGCAGATGGAACGACGGCAATTAAAGGTCAGATTCTGAAGGGGAAACAGTGGGTACGTTTTTGGAAAGACTGGAGGGGTACAGTTAGAGAGGGCCCAAAAGTAATTCACAACTATTTTCTTTGCTGAGGAAGGTGGGGTTTAGGACTGGAGTGCAGTGGACGCACTTTGTTGTACACAAACAACATATTGACACCACACCAGCACTTCCACAGAATCACCTTCCGAAAACACTCCAGTTAAATCCACAAGCTTTCTAATTCTGTGCCAGCAAGTCCCTAGAAACATCTGTACATGAGCTCAGTTTAAATGGACTGTTAGATGCAAAACACTTCTAAAGTATTTGAAGAATTTCTTATACAGTCATAGGAATTTCGGATCAAAAATAAACCAATCCAAAGCACACCATTTCTGTCCACTTCCATTACATTTCCCTGCCCTTTAGTACTCTCTTGGCCACCCTACCCTTCAACCTACCCCACCCACCTCCCTACTTTCTGCGTATAAACTGACGTTTTCCCAGCCACCATCAGTTCTGAGGAAGGGTCACCGGACCCCGAAACGTTAACTCTTTTTTTCACCTTCACAGATGCTGCCAGACCCGCTGAGCTTTTCCAGCAACTTCTCTTTTTGTTCCTACCCTTCAACCATCCTGAACACTGTAGTTGTGAGGTCATCGAATATTGTCTCAACTTGCACCCACTCCGGTTCGGTCATCGCTGATCTACCCTTCCTCCCAGTCTGGCAAAGCCGCGATTTTTTAATATTTCCATCCTCATTTTTAAATCCCGCTGCAACTCCTCCAGCATGATGCCCTTCCAACATTTCATACTCATGCTTCCACACTCTTGCACAGTGTGATTTGAAGAATATCACCCTCGGTTTGGAATCTCCTCCCTCAAATCTCTCTTCCAAGATGCTCCTTAAACCCAACTCTCTTATCTAACCTTTCTCTTACCTGCTTCAACATCTGTCGTGATTTGGTATCAAATGCTGGTGTTTAACGTGCTCGTAAAGTACCTCAAGATGTTTTGTGTCGAAGAGGGAGCGATAGTGTGTTGTTTGGATTTACAAAACACAGTGACGTCGATCAGCTGTCACTGCTAATACCACTTGGTGGAGGGATGGTCATACAGTGATACCACATGGAAAACTGACCCTTCCGTTCAACCAGTCCATGCCAACCATGTTCCCAAACTAAGCTAGTCCCACCCACCTGCACTTGGCCCATTTCCCTCCAAACCTTTCCTGATCAAATCTCTTTTAAATGCAATTGTACCTGCATCCACCACTTCCTCTGGCAGTTCATTCCACACACAAACCACTGTCTGTGTTCATACAGGTGCTCCTCATGTCCTCTCTCAAACTTTCTCCTCTCGCCTTAAAAAATGCCCCCTAGTTTTGAGCTCCCCTGTCCTGGGGAAAAGACATCTTACCTATGTTCCTTTGTGATTTCATAAACCTCAATAAGGTTACCCCTCAACCTCCTGTGCTCCAGTAAAAAAGTCCCAGTCTTCCAGAGACAGTAGGAACTGTCGATGAGGGAGATTCTGAGATAACAAGGTCAGCCTTCCTGCTCCTCTGATGGTGCTTGGCCTGCTGTGTTCATCCAGCTCCACACCTTACTCCAGTCTTTCCGGCCTATTTTTATATCTCAAACCCTCCACTCCCAGCAACATCCTGGTAAATCTTGTCCGAATGTTTTCCAGTTTACTAACATCTGTCCCATAACAGGGTGATCAGGATAGTGCACAATACTCCAGAAGCAGTCTCATCAGTGTCCTGTACAGCCTCAACAAGACGCCCCAACTCCTATAGACTCAAAAAGTCTGAGCTCTGAAGTCAGTTGTGCCAAATGCCTTCTTAACCATCCTGTCCATCTGTGGTGCATGCTTTGAAGAATTACATACCTAGGTCTCACTGTTCTCCAACACTCTCCAGGGCCCTACCATTAATTGTATAACTGGTGTGATCCAAAGCACAAAATGACTGCTCTAGGGCCATGCGTTCAAACCTCACCACAGCAGCTGATGGAATTTTAATTCAATTTGTCAATTAATTAAGAACAAAGAACAAAGAAAATAACAGCACAGGAACAGGCTCTTCGGCCCTCCAAGCCTGCGCTGATCAAGATCCTCTGTCTAACCTGTCATCTAAGGGTCTGTGTCCATTTGCTCCCCGTCCATCCACGTACCTGTCCAAATATATCTTAAAAGACATTAACGTGTCTGCATCTAGACTAAGAACTAATCTAGGTAGCAGTGGTCATCAACTGTAATAAAAACCCATCTGATTCACTAATGCCCTTTTGGGATGGAAATCTGCCTTCCTTACCTAGTCTGGCCTACATGTGACTCCAGACCCACGGCAGTATGGAATGACTCTCGAAGCACCCAGTTTAAAGGCATTTAGGGACGGAGAAGTGATGCTGGCCTTATCATTGCACCCACATCCCACAACAGAGTAATTGAGAAAAACCCAAAAGGTCCACATGCCGTTCTGTGCTTACTGACTGAAATGGTAGAGCTATCGCTGAGAACATTTCAGATGGTGGCCACCGCTGGGCTTTGTCAGTGACAAAAACCTTTTTCCCGTCAACAACTGTGCGAATGGTTCTCAGGTAAGCAAACATGTTGAAGCTGGGAGCAAGTTAGACAGAGAGAGACCAACAGCCAGGGAGAGAAAGAGGGGGAGAGGGGGAGAGAGAAAGAGGGGGAGAGGGGGAGGGAGAGAGAGAGGGGGAGGGAGAGAGAGAGACATAGAGAGAGACATAGAGAGAGACATAGAGAGAGACATAGAGAGAGACAGAGAGAGAGACAGAGAGAGAGAGAGAGAGAGAGAGAGAGAGAGAGGGAGAGAGAGAGATGTGGGGGGGGAGGGAGAGATGGAGAAAGAAACCAACCATGTATGGTCTTTCCTGTAACAGATGTCTTAAGCTCTGATATTGTACTGACAAGTTGGGTTCTGTTTGCTGTCCCCAATTTCGAGAAGTCTGAAATGTAACAGATTATTCACTTGGCACTTAACAAAATAAAATCTACAGGTTCACCTAAAAAAATGGGGTTGGGAATTTATAGGGGGAGGGAGGCAGAGAAAAGAGAGAGAAGGAGAAACATGGTGATTAAACATTGATTGTGCAATTGAAATTGAGAAACATACCAAACTAGCAGAATATCACAGCTGCTAAGACTAGTTTGAGTCTCACTCCCAGCTAATTCTCTTCCAGCCATTCCTCCCCCTCTCCCTGCACTACAGGCTACTTCAGAGGAGACAGCATAGTTAGTGATGTGTCACTTTGCATCCCAGGGGAAGCTGTAAGGTATTTCAATGCCAGATATCTCCAAGGACACAGGAACAAACATACTGTACAAAATGAGAGCTGGTTAAAGAATGAGACCATTAGCCCACTGAGAGCTCATTCATCAAAATGTAGACTCAATCTCTTTCCAATTTTGGGAACTGGTCTATAGGGCAGCTACGATTGATAGCCCAACAGAAACTGGTACCCAGCTGACAGCTTTTTCTTTAAAACAGAATGCACTTACATTGCGTGTCCATCATTGAAATTAGCTTTGAAGCATCTATATGACACCGAGCAACACATATACTGGCTTCCGTCAACATCTCCACAAGCAAGGCTGGGCACAAACTTAATGTCAAGGACATCCATTGATGCACAGTATGCCAACTGCTCCTCCAAAGACACCCTACAAAGGGGAGAATGCAACCTACTTCCAGAGAACACAAGTATAGAAAGATGGCTCATGCATTTTATCCACCTGAGTCTGACAAGTCAGGTAAGTTGGGGAATCTTTTACTTTTGTGGTAACTGACAGAGGTTAGGCTTCTGATACGCTACCCCAGGGAGGCACAACAACAGCAGAAAAAGCAGCAAGTCTGAGGATTAGGAGTATTTTAGAAGTCAGGAAACAAGCAGCAAGGTGGCTCAGGGGTTAGCACTGCTGCCGCACAGCCCCAGGGACCCGGGTTCGATTCCACCCTCCGGCGACTGTCTGTGTAGAGTTTGCACATTCTTCCCCGTGTCTACGTGGGTTTCCTCCGGGTGCTCCGGTTTCCTCCCACAATCCGAAGATGTGCAGGCTAGGTGGATTAGCCATGCTGAATTGTCCACAGTGTTCAGGGATGTGTAGGTTAGGTGGGTTAGACGAGGGAAATTCAGCAATATGAGAATGGGTCTGGGTGGGATGCTCTTCAGAGGGGTGGTATGGGCTGAATGGCCTGTTTCCACAACGTATGGGGTTCTGTGACAAAACTGTGATCAAGAAGAGGGAAATTGAGATAAAATTTCACAGAATGTAGAAACTGACAGCAAAAGCTTCAATAAATATGTAACTATATTAAAGGCAGGTGTAGGTCCCTTACAGTCAGAAGCTAGGGAGATTATAATGGGGAACCAAGAAATGGCAGAAGAGTGGGAATGCTATTATAAAAGGTATGATAATGGGAAACTTGGAAAGTATTAATGAGTTTGGACAAACCCAACATTTGTTTATAAATTGTAAGTCATGCTTAACAAATCAACTGGAGTTTTCTTTCCAGGGTTAGTAAAATACATAAGGGAGAACTGGTGAATGTGACTTATTTAGATTTTGAGAAGCTCCTATATAAAACATTGGAGTCCAAAATTGAAGATTATGGGATTGGGGTTAAGATATTGGCATGGATAGAGGACTGGTTGACAGGCAGGAAACACAGTGTGGGAATAAACTTTTTTTTTTGAGTGGCAGGGAGTGGTTAGCAGGGAATTGCAGATATGTGCTTGGACCGATATGGTCTGTATAAATGACCAGAGTGGTGGGGACTGAATGGAACATTTTCAAGTTTTCTTATGATCCAAAACTGGACAGAATGAAGAGTTGTACAGAGGACACAATGGCGGCTCCAAGGTGATTCAGCCAAATTGAGTGAGTACGCAAACACACGGCAGGTACAGTACATGTGTAAACATGAAGGCATGCACTTTGGCATAAAACTCAGAAGAATGCGATTGAAATGTTGATATATTGGGAATTATGGATGTACAAACAGACCTGGGTATCCCTGTACACAAGCAGGATCATCAAGCAATTAGAAAAGCCAATGGTATTTCAGGCTTCATCGCAAGAGGATTGGAGTTCAGAAGCAGGGATGTCTTATTGAAGTTATACAGTGCCTTGATGAGAGCACATTTGCAGTAGCAGGTAGTTCTCCTCTCATGCACTATAGAAAAATGCGCTATAGAAAATCACAGAAAGTTTGCATTATCCAAATAGCACCTACTATTCATCAATCGCGTTACAGCCAGCTTGTATTAATGAAACACACATTATAGCAGAGATACCCAGGTCTGTTTGTACATCCATAATTCCCAATATATCAACCTTTCAATCGCATTCTTCGGAGTTTTATGCCAAAGTGCATACCTTCATGTTTACACATGTACTGTACCTGCCGTGTGTGTGCTACCTGTGTTTTGTGTGGTTCTGGTCTCCCAACCTGTTAGAAAGGGTACACTTCCCATAGAAGGAGTGCAGAGGAGGTTGACTAGGGATGGCAGGACTGTCCTAGCAGACAGATTAGTTTGACTGAGCCTGTATTCACTAAAGTTGAGAGGAACGAGAAGGATTGAGACACATAAGATTCTAACAGGGCTTGGTGGGCCAGACACAGGGAGGATGTTTCCCTTGACTGGGGAGTTTAAAACTAGGGTCACCATCTCAAGATACATGATAGCCCATTTTGGACTGAGATGAGGAATTATTCCTTCACTCAAAGGGCAATGAACCTGTGGAATTCTTTACCATAGAAGGCCATGGAGGCCAAGTCACTGAACATATTCAATGATGAGTCTTTTTTTCAAAGATTTTAAAGGCATTAAGAGGTAAGGGGAGAAAGTAGGAACATGGCAATGAGATACAGGGTCAAATTGTACAGCAGGGCAGCTCAACAGGCTGAATGGCCAACTCCTTTCTCCAGGATTAGATTAGATTCCCTACAGTGTGGAAACAGGCCCTTCAGCCCAACAAGTCCACACCACCCCTTGAATCATCCCACCCAGACCCATTCCCCTAATAACCCACACACTCCTGAACACTACGGGCAAATTAGCATGGCCAATCCACCTAGCCTGCACATCTTCGGACTGTGGGAGGAAACCGGTGCACCCGGAGGAAACCCGGGGCGAATTCTCCCCGGGACACGGGGAGAATGTGCAAATTCCACACAGACAGTCGCCTGAGGCTGGAATCGAACCCGGGTCCCTGGAGCTGTGAGGCTGCAGTGCTAACCACTGAGCCACCGTGCCACCAAGATTCTAGTTTTCTATAAGTGTTAGTCAGGACATGGGAGAACTGCTCACCTTTGAGCAACCTCTAGGATCCTGCCAGGCTACCCAGGTCTGATAAGGTTCCCCATGACAGGCTGATGGAGAACGTGAAGTCACATGGGGTCCAGGGTGTGCTAGCTGGATGGATAAAAAACTGGCCGGGCAACAGGAGACAGAGGGTAGTAGTAGAAGGGAGTTTCTCAGATTGGAAATCTGTAACCAGTGGTGTTCTACAGGGATCTGTGCTGGGACAACTGTTGTTTGTGATAATATGTAAATGATCTGGAGGAAGGTGTAGGTGGTCTGATCAGCAAGTTTGCTGATGACACTAAGATTGGTGGAGTAGCTGATAGTAAAGGGGACTGTCAGAGATTCCAGCAGAATATAGATTGGAGAGTTGGGCAGATAAATGGCAGATGGAGTTCAATCCGGGCAAATGCGAGGTGATGCATTTTGGAAGATCTAATTCAAGGGCGAACTATTCAGTGAATGGAAAAGTCCGAGGGAAAATTGATGAACAGAGAGATCTGGGTGTTCAGGTCCATTGTTCCCTGAAGGTGACAACGCAGGTCAATAGGGTGGTCAAGAAGGCATATGGCATGCATTCCTTCATTGGGCGGGGTATTGAGTACAAGAGTTGGCAGGTCATGTTGCAATTGTATAGAACTTTGGTTCGGCCACATTTGGAGTACTGTGTGCAGTTCTGGTCACCACATTACAAAAGGATGTGGATGCTTTGGAAAGGGTGCAGAGGAGGTTCACCAGGATGTTGCCTGGTATGGAGGGTGCTAGCTATGAAGAGCGGTTGAGTAGATTAGGATTATTTTCATTAGAAAGATGGAGATTGAGGGGGGACATGACTGAGGTCTACAAAATCATGAGGGGTATAGACAGGGTGGATAGCAAAAAGCTTTTTCCCTCAAGAGTGGGGGACTCAATTACTAGGGGTCATGAGTTCAAAGTGAGAGGAGGAATGTTTAAGGGAGATATGCGAGGAAAGTTCTTTATGCAGAGGGTGGTGGGTGCCTGGAACGCGTTGCCAGTGGAGGAGGTAGACGCAGACACGTTAGCGTCTTTTAAGATATATTTGGACAGGTACATGGATGGGCAGGGAGCAAATGGGCACAGACCCTTAGAAAATAGATGACAGGTTCAGACAGAGGATGTGGATCGGCGCAGGCTTAGAGGGCCAAAGGGCCTGTTCCTGTGCTTTAGGTTTGTTTGTTTTGTTCTTTATCCATCTCTTGGTTGTCACCCGTACATTTCCTAATCTTTGTGGTCCTTCTCCTTTCTGTCTGTTCCTAAAGTAACTCCAGAGATTGCACCTGTTAAAAGCACTGAGTAAATGGGAAAGTTGCAGCGTAGTGGTAATATCTTGTAACCAAAAGGCTCAGGCTATCGTTCCGGGCACACAGGTTCAAATCCCGACACAACTGGCGCTGAAATTTAACGAATATATTTTGAATATTTGGACACTAGTCTCACAAACGGAAGGCACGGCACCCATCAATTGTTTAAAACTAAACCTCTTCACAGCAGAAAAAGCAGAGAGGAATCCTGCTAAATGTTTAAATGTCAGGATTTCGATAAAGAGAACAGTCTCCACCGACTGACAAAACCAAGCGGGGGACAAGCAAAACGACCGGCAACAAGGCCAGCGGGAGTCAGAAACAACTTTCTTTCTAATGAAATGTGTGGTCAGGATTCAGAAAGCAATAGGATGTTGTCCAGGGGCTCACTGACAGTCTTCATGAGGGAAACTGAGTAAATGCTTGGAGAGAGCGAGCGAGAGAGGGGGGGGGGGGGGGGGGGAGAGAGAGAGAGAGAGAGAGAAAGAGGGAGAAAGAGAAAATAGAGCAGCAGCAGCAGAAACCAAAGAGACAGAACCAGTTTTCTGACTCAGGGATGAAAACGGACAGAGCAATTTAAAAAAAACACACCCTTCTGCAGTCTCTCTCTCTCCCCTCCATACCCCTCCCTGAGAAGGATTAGTGCCCGATCAGGCAATGCATTCGGAATTCTAACCACTCACTTCATTAAAATAAATTGTTCCCCTATGTTGCCTCTGGTTCTTTTGTCAATTGTCTTTAAAGCAGTCCTCCCTTGCTATGCAGTTCCTTCATCCCTTAGTGCGGTAAATTAAAGTGCCAAGGGAGGGCTCTCTGCTTCCCACTGCTAAACTATTTCTCCCACCTCCCTCCCCCGAAACACTATTGGGGGGGCGGGGCTGCAGCATCAGGTTTACACACATCCAGATCTGACCCCACCCCCACCCATATTAATGGGAGAGCAGACACACAAAACCCTCCGTGCTTTGTGATGTATCGTACCAGCCCCAGTGAAAAGCTATCATTAAATTTTAAAAGAGAATGCACTCATTAACCTACATTTCTGAGAGTCCTGATTTTGTTTTTAAAACACCAAGGGAGGCCAATTAAGATACCACAGTGAGTCACTTTGGGTATAATAAGGTTTCCAGCAACTTTCACTAATTGTTTGAAAACCAGGTTTCAAACATTAAGAAAAAGTCTGAAAAAAGGAAATAAAATGACATACACACACGCACACACACGCATACACACACATGCACTGACACGCATACGTACACACACACACATGCATACACATACTCATGCACTCACATGCATACATACACACACATGCACTCACACGCATACATACACACACACACTCACGCATACGTATGCACACACATGCGCATGCGCGCGCGCACGCACACATACACACACACCCACACGCATGCACGCACACACTCACCAAGGAGAGGGACCTGACGGATGTTGAGGTTAGGGATAGATGTTTGCTTACTCTAGGTCAAGTTGACATAAGGAAGGAGGAAGCGTTAGGTATCCTAAAAGACATTAAGGTGTACAAGTCCCCAGGTCCGGATGGGATCTATCCCAGGTTACTGAGGGAAGCGAGAGAGGAAATAGCCGGGGCCCTAACAGATATCTTTGCAGTGTCCTTAGACACGGGTGAGGTCCCAGAGGACTGGAGACTTGCTAATGTTGTCCCCTTGTTTAAGGAGGGCAGCAAGGATAATCCAGGTAATTATCGACCGGTGAGCCTGACGTCAGTAGTAGGGAAGCTACTGGAGAAGGTACTGAGGGATAGGGTCTATTCCCATTTGGAAGAAAAGGGGCTTATCAGTGATAGGCAACATGGTTTTGTACAGGGAAGGTCATGCTTTACCAACTTAATAGAAGTCTTTGAGGACGTGACAAAGTTGATTGATGAAGGAAAGGCTGTAGATGTCATATACATGGACTTCAGTAAGGCGTTTGATAAGGTTCCCCATGGCAGGATGATGGAGAAAGTGAAGTCACATGGGGTCCAGGGTGTGCTAGCTAGATGGATAAAAAACTGGCCGGGCAACAGGAGACAGAGGGTAGTAGTAGAAGGGAGTTTCTCAAATTGGAGACCTGTGACCAGTGGTGTTCCACAGGAATCTGTGCTGGGACCACTGTTGTTTGTGATATATGTAAATGATCTGGAGGAAGGTGTAGGTGGTCTGATCAGCAAGTTTGCAGATGACACTAAGATTGGTGGAGTAGCAGATAGTGAAGGGGACTGTCAGAGATTCCAGCAGAATATAGATAGATTGGAGAGTTGGGCAGATAAATGGCAGATGGAGTTCAATCCGGACAAATGCGAGGTGATGCATTTTGGAAGATCTAATTCAAGGACGAACTATACAGTAAATGGAAAAGTCCTAGGGAAAATTGATGAACAGAGAGATCTGGGTGTTCAGGTCCATTGTTCCCTGAAGGTGACAACGCAGATCAATAGGGTGGCCAAGAAGGCATATGGCATGCTTTCCTTCACTGGGTGGGGTATTGAGTACAAGAGTTGGCAGGTCATGTTGCAATTGTATAGGACTTTGGTTCGGCCACATTTGGAGTACTGTGGACAGTTCTGGTCACCACATTACCAAAAGGATGTGGATACTTTGGAAAGGGTGCACAGGAGGTTCACCAGGATGTTGCCGGTATGGAGGGTGCTAGCTATGAAGAGAGGTTGAGTAGATTAGGATTATTTTCATTAGAAGGACCGAGATTGAGGGGGGACCTGACTGAGGTCTACAAAATCATGAGGGGTATAGACAGGGTGGACAGCAAAAAGCTTTTTCCCCCCCAGAGTGGGGGACTCAATTACTAGGGGTCATGAGTAAAGTGAGAGGAGGAATGTTTAAGGGACATATGCGTAGAAAGTTCATTACACAGAGGGTGGTGGGCGCCTGGGACGCGATGCCGGTGGAGGAGGTAGACGCAGACACGTTAGCGTCTTTTAAGATGTATCTGGACAGGTACATGGATGGGCAGGGAGCAAATGGACACAGACCCTTAGAAAATAGATGACAGGTTAGACAGAGGATCTTGATCGGCGCAGGCTTGGAGGACCCAAGGGCCTGTTCCTGTGCTGTAGGTTTCTTTGTTTCTTTGTACATACGCACACGCACACACACACACGCACACACAAATGCTTACATACACCACGCACGCATGCACGCACACACACACTCGCATACATACAAACGTACATACGCGCGCACACGCGCATACATGGGTACATACGCATGCTCACGCACCCGCACGCATACATACACATGCACAAGTGCATACATACACCACGGACGCGCTCACACACACTCGCGCATACACGCACGCACACAGACACACTCGCGCATACACGCACAGACTCGCGCATACACCCATGCACACACACCCACGCACGCACACACCCACGCGCGCACGCACGCACACACGCACACGCGCACGCGCGCACACACCCACGCATACACCCACGCGCGCACACACACGCATACACCCACGCGCACACACACGCGCATACACCCACGCGCACACACACGCGCACACACACGCGCATACACCCACGCGCACACACACGCGCATACACCCACGCGCACACACACACATACACACATACATGCGCGCTCACGCACCCACGCATACGCACCCACACACGCAATGCGCACACACACGCACGCATACACACAGATGAAGACAGAGACACGCACATGACAGAGACGTACACTTTACCGAATAACCTTTGCACAAGTGAATTGGAAAGTTAGAATTAATTCGTGCACCTATACAAATTCTAGGCCATGTTTAATTTGAAAGGCTGCATCTATATAGCTGGCCCTGCAGGGCTTGCTAGAATTAAAAGCCTAACACTTTGTTCCATGTGACAAGGAGGGTGATTAAGAGAATAGGTGGATTTAACCAGCTGTTTCAGTAAAAGGGTAACGCTCAGAGCCATAAATACTACCCTTTTCAAAAAATAAAGAGCAGACAGGGATGAGTACTCGGAACTGATACGCTGGTCAATACCTAACATTTGGAATGTGAATGAAATAATGCCATTCTCTTCCAGCCACTTCTGTGATAGCCCAGGAAAGCAGACAGGCACTATGGGTAATTAGAGAGCGCTCTACTAAAATATCATGTCACAATGTGTGTAACTTCATCTACAGCAGTTTATTGAAGTAGCATCTTTACTATAGCAAACACACTCCAAGGCACTTCACATGAACTCATGGTTAAAGCAAATATATTGGGCTATTAGGATAGGTGATCAAAAGCTCACTCGAAAAGTTCACTGTGTCAGTGAGATTGATAGTGTGTGATCAGTGGAGATGTTGGGCCTAGGCAGATGAAGATATAGCTCAATGTTGAAAAATTCCCTCCGAACCTCAAATGCAAACGCTAGAAATATATCACCATTCCTTAGGTCTAAATTCCGGAAAATCTTTCCCATCAGTATTATGGGTACCCCTAAATCACATGGGCTGCAGCGGTCCAAGAAGGCAGCTGACCACCACCCTCTCAAGGGGCAACCAGAGATGGGTCATAAATGCAGTATTCGCAGGATACTCAAGTTTATGCCCCTTGGACCAAAGCTGGAGTCTCATACTGGGACAACTTGCGCAATGAAGACTTGGCTCTTAGGGATGAGGCCATCAAAAGATAAAAACTCCTGCTGCATTGGCAGACTGAAAAGCTTGATTTTTTTTCAGGTGAAGATGAAAGAGGTGGAATGGCCAAGAGGTAAGAATTACATTTCGGAAGATTGCAGACCACGGAAGACTTGGAATAAGGAGATGGTGAGACCACACAGTGACTTTAAAACAGGCAGCCACATTTTTTATTCCTAAGAGTGTGAGGCACTCCCACACACATAAGCAGAGGGGTAATGGCAGAAATGGAGGCTGCGAGTGAGGGGCCTTTTTGGAGAGAAATGCAGAGACGTGCAGTCACTGTGATCTGTCGATGATCGCTGGTTGGGTGTTGAGACAAGTAACACAGGGAGAAACTCGGTGAGGTTAGTCAACAGAGTGTGCGGACATGAGGATGGAGCAGTTGGAAAGACTGCCCTCTAGGAGGCAGCAATGAGACCACTAAAAAATGTTGAGAGAAGGACAGAGGGCAGCCATGAAAATGTTCAAGGTTCATTCAAACCTGGGCTGGGAATGGAAGGAAGGCTGAGGAAAAGAGGGATAGGCTGGGGACTGGGAATGGAAAGCCAGGAGAGTACAGAAGGTAAATATCGGAGAGGGCAGAGAAAACTTGCGTTGGTCTGGCTCAGGTATGGGAGAAGGGTTTACAGGGAGAAATGGAAGCTCTGGATACAGATCCTAAAAAAGTCACCGCAGAGTCTATGACTATATGACACTGAACACAACCATGTCTGAGAAAGAACTGCCCTCCAGGAGGGTGGTTTTCCCCTGGAAATATTGACTGGAGTTTATGGCAGGCTCCACGTGCACTAAATGGTCAATCTTTACAACCTGAGTGTGAATGGAGGAAGGCTATTCAACTACAGGAGAAGGTGCAGAATGGGGGCGGGGGGTGGTGCCTCACCAATCTCCTCATGCTCTCCTGGCGAAGAGTAACTGAGCTCAAGTCAGCTTCCCTGCTGTCACCGTGCTTGGGAGGGGCATTGTCACTGGAACCCAGAGAGCTCCCTTGTTTATACAGTGAACTGTGAGCAGGGTAAAACTTCGCAGCATAACTTGGTGCTCAGCTTTCTAAAAGATCCTAGCATTTGGAACAAAGTGATTCTTTTATATATTCCATGAACAAGCTGAAATAAGATTCAAAGCAAGATAACCAGGCTTGTGAAAACCATATTGGTTGTAAAATGTGTTTCTCTCTGCTGGATTTCTATTGAGCAGATGTTTGTGTTTATGACACACAGTTTTGTGTTTCTAGTTTATTTAAATCAGCTGCAAACTATACTTCATGGCCCTGAATGACTGGTTTCCACCAATACATTTGACAGATTGGAGAATCTATGAGGCAGAATTGAGATGGTCAATGGCAACTCAATGATGGGGAGGTGATGCCCTAGCGGTATTATCACTGGACTCTTCATCCAGAAACTCAAATGATGTTCCTGGGATCAGGGTTCAAATCCTGCCACGGCAGATGGTGGAATTTTAATTCAATAAAGTTGCTGGAATTAAGAGTCTAATGATGACCATGCATCCATTACCAATTGTTGGGGGAAACACCCATCTGGTTCACTAATTTCCTTTAGGGAAGGAAACTGCCATCCTTACATGGCCTACACCATGACTCTAGATAACGAGCAATGTGGTTGGCTCTCAACTGCCCACTGCGAAATTAGGGATGGGCAATAAATGCTGGCCTAGTCAGAGATAACTGTATCCTATGAGTGAAAATAAAAAATTAAAGTTCACTCAGAGATAGTAGGAACTGCCGATGCTGGAGAATTTGAGATAACAAGGTGTAGAGCTGGATGAACACAGCAGGCCAAGCAGCATCAGAGGAGCAGGAAAGCTGATGTTTCAGGGGTGGACTAATGCAGGCCAAGCAGTATCTAGGAGCAGCTTGGCCTGCTGTGTTCATCCAGCTCCGCACTTTGTTATCTCGGATTCTCCAGCATCTGTAGTTCCCATTGTCTCTGTTTCAGGTCTGGACCCTTCTTCAGAAATGAAGAAGGGTCCAGACCCAAAATGTCAGCTTTCCTGCTCCTCTGATGCTGCTGGGCCTGCTGTGTTCATCCAGCTCTGCACCTTGTTATCGCATAGTTAAAGTGTAGCTTTAATGTTGGACGAACATCCTGAGCTGCTTCAGAACAACATGGGCAATAATGGACAGAAAAGCAAAGGAGGTGGCAGATGACAGTTGTCAATGAGATGGCCCTTGAAGAGGAGATGGTAGGAATGCTAGAAAGCAGCTGAAGGTTTAACAGTCAACGGTGATGGGATGGGAGATGCAGAGAGTGGATTACGCAAAAAAAACCCAAATAAGAGGGATGCGTTAAGTGGAATGTTCAGCCAATGTACAGATTATATGGAAAACAAAGAGCAAAGCCAAGACGATAAATCAGCTGGTCTATGAACTCAAACACCCAGCTAGTATCGAATGGTCAAGAATGAGGAGACACAGTTTTAAAGTGGAAGGCTAGAGCGCATCTCAGAAAATATCTTTTCACCCTGAAAGTGCCTCACAACCTTTAAAAAGTACTTAGGCAAGCACTCGAAGTGTCATAACATTCACTTTTATGGGCTAAGTGTGGGAAAGTGAGGTCTGGGTAGTGCGTATTATTTGGCAGTACAGACTTGATGGGCTGAACAGCCTTTTCTCTATTGTATGATTCTAACGTATTCTGAACAGAGAACAGAGTGCGCTCCATCGGAGCTTGCACTCAATTTAAAAACAGAAATACGAGCCAGAGAAGAGACAGATTAAAGAGATGCATCCTTGTGATATGATAGCTATTCACAGCTTCTCCACAAGATTTAACTTTCTGGCTCTGGGGGGGATTGGATTCAACAAATTATTTTAAGTCCATCATTCAATGAGGATCTTGGAATTACTGTGTAAACATGCAAGTCTAGTCACTGGATCTCGTCTGATGAGCAGGTGTACAGAAGTGTAGTGCTATTTTTAATCATCATTTTTTGGGAGGCGGTTGCACCAGTCCTCCTGTCACTGTCAAACTGTGCCTGATAGTTAAACATCCCAAAGTACTCCACAGAAGCACAATGTTGAGAAGGTGCTATTCAAACCTAACTTCTAGTTGTAGTGAACACAGTGCCATTCTTAGAGGAAACTATTCCAAATTGCTTCACGGGAAAGTAGTGTCAGGAGAGATGTTATGAGACTTGCCCAAACAAACAAGCACATGCTGCTCATCATAGAATCCCTACAGCGTGGAAGCAGGCCATTCGGCCCATCGAGTCCACGTTGATTCTCTGAAGAGCATCCAACTCACCCTATCCCTGTACCCCTGCATTGCCCATAGCTAATCCACCTAGTATCCAGGGACATGCAGGCTATGGCGCAATTTACCTCGGCCAATCCGCTTAAACCACACATCTTTGGACAGTGGGAGGAAACTGAAGCACCTGGAAAAAAAAGGTACACAGACACGAGGAGAAATGTGCAAACTGCACACAGGCAGTTGCCCAAGGCTGGAAGTGAACTCAGGTCCCTGGTACAATGATGTAGCAGTGCTAACCACTGAGCCAGTGTGCCATTCCTAGCAGTACTGATTTCAGAGATGGAAATAACTGGGCAAACACTGTTTAGTCACAGGTCCAAAAGACAGATGATAACCGGAGCAAGGAAATTCCAGCCAGTGTTTATAAGGATTTTTCTTCCCTCAGTGCAGATATGAAGGAAATTGTGTGGACTCGCTCTCCGATCCCCTTCCTGCTGCTTATCAGTGAGTTCAACATAAGCAGACAACAGGTTGCCAGAAACTCAGTAGGCCTGGCAACATCTGAGGAGAGAGAGAAAGGTCTGAAGATTTAAAAATGTTAAGTCTCTTTCTCTATCCATAGATACTGCCAGACCTGCTGAGATTCTCCAACAATTTGTGTTGTTGGAACAGTGCAAATGTTTTGAGGTAGGTCTGCCTTCTTCAGAACTGAAGAATCTTCTAAAGAGTCCGATCGCACACAGAATGCTACCTCTGTTCCACTCTTCATGCATGCTGCTAGACCTACTGAGTTCCTCCGGCATTCCCTGTGCTTGTTTCAGATTCCCAGCATCTACTGTATTTTATTTTTACAACAGACATTTGGCTTGGTTCAATGCCAACACTCACCTCAGGGCCAGTTGTCCCAGGCCCAGTTATCTTCAGCTGCTTCAACAATGACCTTCCCTCTGCCATAAGGTTAGGAGTGGGAATCTTCACTAATGATTGCAGAGTTCAGCACCATTCACAACTCCTCACATACTGAAGCAGTCCATGTTCAAATGCAACAAGATCTGGGCAATATCCAGGCTTGGGCTGACAAATGGCAAGCAACAAGCATGCCACCTCCTAAAGAAGACTCTCTAACGACTGCCCCTTGACATTCAGTGGCGTTACCATCACTGAATCCCCCACTATCAACATCCTGGGGTTACTATTGACCAGATACCAACTGGGCGCACCATATAAACACAATGGCTACAAGAGTAGGTCAGAGGCTCGTAATAACGTGATGAGTAACTCACCTCCCGACTCCCCAAAGCCTACCCACCACCTACAGGGCACAAGTCAGGAGTGTGATGGAATACTCCCTACTTGCCTGGATGGGTGCAGCCCCAACTACATTCAAGAAGCTTGACACCATCCAGGACAAAGCAGCCCGCTTGATTGGCACCACATCCACAAGCATTCACTCCCTCCCCCACCGACACTCAGTAGCAGCAGTGTGTACCACACTTATCAAAGATCCTTAGATAGCATTGTCCAAACCCACAACCATTTCCGTCTCAATGGAAAGGGCAGCAGATCCACGGGAACACCTGCAAGTTCCTGTCTGAGCCACTCAGAGTCCCGAGTTGGAAATGTATCGCCATTCCTTTACCTTCGCTAGGTCAAAATCCTGAAATTTCACTCCCTAAGGGCATTGTGGATCTACATACAACACACCAGCAGTTCAAGAAGGCAGCTCACCCCCACCTTCTGAAGGGCAACTAGGGTCAAACAATAAATGCTGGCCAGCCAATAATACCTGTGACCCGAGTCCATCACTCCATCGGAAAAGAGAGTCCCACAGTTGTACAGTTCCTCACACAATCCACTTCATCCCATTTGGCCAGTTCCAGTCTGGCCAGATCTCAAAAGCTGGCCTTTTGCCTCAGCATCTCTTGACCCTTGACAAAGATGATGGGACATTTCAAATGGCAGTTCAGTGATGACAGCCTTGAGGTGATCATCTTGGGGGATGAGAAAGGAGGTGACTATTGTACCTTTAATACTCTAATACATGACCACAGCCACTATGCATGATAGAACCATCTCAGGCTGATGCTGGGAACAGCACGTGTAAATGCACAGTCCAACTTTTGCCCACTGAAACTACGGAGGACACAGAATATGAGACAAAGTCCCACGCCATATGTTACATCAATCCGCCTCTCAGTGAAACTCGGCTGTGCTTCCATGCAAAGGATGGATGCACGTTTCTTTTTAAAACTAACGCAGAAAAATATTGGTCACCGTAAGTCAAGGTTTGACTGTGAAAGACTCCCAACTCAAATCCAGGAATAGGATTTCTCTGTGCATGTGAATACAAGAAACACGGTAAGACTCTTATCAAAACTCTGCGAACATCAAGAGGCAAGGAGGATCAGTAGCAGTGTGCAGATGAACATACCCCTGAGCTAGCAAACAAGGTCAAACTTCAGAGGAAATGTAAGATGCCCATTTTAACGACACAACAAAAGTTACTCAGCATGCAAATTAGGATGCTGACATGATTTACTGCTTCAGTTCAAGTACAAACAGACTTATAAATGTTAATTTGTCTCTCCATTGGGGGCAATAGGGTTTGGCAACGAAAATCAATACTGCAATGCTATCCAGTGCTAAGATTTGTTCCTTCAAATATCACATCGTTAAAATGTTATAATTCGCACTGAACACTGACATGCTCCCAGCACAATAAGAACTGGCAGGACAATCACTCAGAATATTTTCCATCCCAGAGCAAGAGCCCCAATGTTTTACAGCATGGCCACTCTTTCAAATGAAAAGATTTCCATGCAATCCCCTTGGCTGGGCCCTCCCAACTAATCTACACCCCTCAAAAACTTTCTGCTCCTTTCAATTCTGTGCACATTTCCAGCGGAAATGGAAAAGGTCACAGAGAAAGATAGTGATTATCTATAGATGAACAAAACACCCAGATGAGATGGATGAAAACTCCATCAGGGCTCAGAGAAATAAAAAAAAGAGATGTATCTTGCTGAGAAGCACCAACAGCCTTTATTACAGAACCATGCAGAAGTCAAGGCGGCCGTTCAGCCCACTGACCCCTCTGCTGGCCTTGTGAAACATCTCTCCAAAAATAGCCTCACAATACAGTAACACAGCTTCAGCAGCAGGGATTTAAAACAAAATTAGGAGTCGTGCATTTTTCAAGTTGATTACAAAGGGATGGTTGAAACTGAAGTGCTGGTGACATTCAAAATTGAGGGCCCGTGGTTGACTGTAGATGCAGAGAAAGGGGGGGGGGGGGGGGCGGTGGAAAGGTGTGCGGGAGTGCACTCAGCAGGTCTGTGCAATGCCACAGTAGCAGCCTATCTCTGCATGCAGTGCTGTATTCCCAGCGCTGAGTGCAACATTTCCATGTTACCTTCCTCTCCATGTCCTGCAAAGGCAGCATGAGCCAAGGCATCTGGCCGACGAACTCCTGCCAGGGTTTGTACTCTTCGTCGGAGCTGATGAACACCACCTCCAGCTTGTCGCCGTTCTCCCCTTGCTTGAAGCGGCTGTAGAAATCGGCGAGCGCCGCGGTGAATTCCTTGCAAGAGGCGCTCCAGCTGCAGCCGAAGTACAGCGCGACTAGGCGGCCGTCACAGCCCAGCGGAGAGCTCTCCACCTCGGCCTGATCCCGGTCCATCAGCCGCTCTCCCAGCAGCTCGCAGACCAGCTCAGACATCTTCCCAACAGCGGCAACAAACCCAACAAAAAAAATCCAAACAAAATCAACAGGGAATGCAGAGGGTGTGTGAAAATAAAAGGAGGAAGAGAGAGGGGGGGGGGGGGGGAAAGAGAGAGAGAGAGAGAACAAAATCTTCAGTGCAAATAATTCACAAGATTAATTCCTTCGATTTTTTTTTTGGCTCGATTCTGTAATCTCCTCCTCTCACTCCTGTCTACAGTCTCCACTCCCACCTATGGGACATGGCAAACCGAAACTCTAGCACTCCTATTGGTTCCAGCAACATATTCCCTGTGCAGTCAGACTTTTGTTCCCCATTATGTAGAATTAAACTTTGTCTGCCCTTTCATGCAAACATGTTGAAGCTCAAAAATTGTTTGGACTTTTAAAAGAAAAATCATTTACAAGATGTGGGTATCCTGGCCAGGCCAGCATTAATTCTTGCGTCCTGAGAGGACAGTTAAGAGTCAACTACATTGCTGTGGGCCTGGAGTCACATGTAGTCCAGACCAGGTGAGGACGGCAATTTCCTTTATTTAGTGACAATCAGCAATTGATTCCTGGCCATCGTTGGACGCTTAAACTCCAGATATTTTATTGAAATCAAACCCACCTGCCTAATAAAAACCGAAAGAACTGTGGATGTTGTAAATCAGAAACAGAAATTGCTGGAAATGCTCAGCGGGTCTGACAGCATCTGCAGAGAGAAATCAAAATTAATTTTTTACAGTTGAATGATTCTTCCTCAGGACTGCCATCGTCTGCCTTGGCAGAATTCAATTTATGCAGGGTCTGCATAAAAATAGAGATAGCAGGAACTGCAGATGCCGGAGAATCTGAGATAACAAGGTGTAGAGCTGGATGAACACAGCAGGCCCAGCAGCCGCAGAGGAGCAGGAAGGGTCTCGGCCCGAAATGCCAGCCTTCCTGCTCCTCTGATGTGGCTCGGTCTGCTGTGTTCATCCAGCTCCACACCTTGTTATTTCTGCATAAAAACAGGCTAGTGCTAATACCACTGGGCCATTCCCTCCCCGTAATATCTAGAAGAGAAGAAAATTTGCAAGGGCTGTGGGGAATTTAATTGTTGGGATTGTTCTTTCAAAGAACCAGAATGGGTGTGTCAGGCCAAACAGCCTCCATATACACTGATAGGTAAAGATACCATCATCCTACTCTCTCATTAGAGAGAGAGCAGCACACTTCATTTAAGGGCAAGGTTGAGAAAACAGGACCTTCATAGTAACTTCAGCCAGTGCAGGAATTAAACCCACACTTTTGGAATCACCTGATATCATCAAACTAGCTCTCCAGCCAACTGAGCTAGTAGATACAGATGTCCCCAATTTACACACATATGATGGACAAATGCGATTCTGTACAGGGGTGTAATTTGTAAAAACCCAACATATGAACTTTTCCTGCACTTATGAATGGCTCCTTACCACTCTGTCCCAAATTGCATTAAAAATCAACTTGCAAACAGACTCCAGAACAGAACTTGATCACACCCTGGGAACTGCCTGTAAGCGAGAAAGAAGTAGAGAACTGCAGACCCTAGAAATGAAAACAGAAATTGCTGGAGAAACTCAGAGGTCTGGCAGCAAAGAGTCGTAGAGAATGGAAACAGACCCTTTGTTCCAAATCATCCATGCCAACCAGATATCCTAAATTAATCTAGTCCCATCTTTCAGCATTTGGCCCAGTTCCCTCTAAACCCTTCCTACTCCTGTACCCATCCAGATGCCTTTTAAATATTGTAACTGTACCAGCCTCCACCACTTCCTCTGGCAGCTCGTTCCATACACGCACCTCCCTCTGCATGAAAAAGTTGTCCCTTAGGTCCCTTTTAAATCTTTCCCCTGTGACCTTAAACCTGTGTCCTCTTGCATCTTTGGAGTGCAATTTTTTTAGTCTGATATGATTCATCTCCCACCTTCTATCATTCTATGACAAATGTAGTTCAATAGAGAATTCAGCAGAGTCTATGAAGGTCAAAAAGAGAATTGAAAAAGAATAGGATAGAGATAATAAGAGAGAAAAGCTTCACAGTAGGATAAAAGGGAACACTTTTTCCTGATTAAGCAGTGAACATAAATTTAAGACTTCGAACAGAAACACAGAAAAGGAATAAGCAAATACATTTTGTTCCTGTGGAGAGGTTAGGGAATTTATGAGGTGATTTTATAACATTATCCTGCTGCAAAGATGCTTCCCATATGAAAGCAGCATGTTTGCACCTAAAGATGCATTGAATGTAAAGTTTCGAGCAAACGCGTTTTGTGAATAATTACTTTGTGCCTGATTTCTCAGAGCTTTCACTCCCATCTATTGAGCCCTGTGCTCCAACACAGCACACCTCAAGACAGATCTCTCATCCCTGCCCTATGATAAATCTACACACCAATTTCCTACAATTGTTGTTTCAAAATAAAAACAGGTCTAGAATTTATCTGAAATAAATTTTGACATAGAGGTCTTGTGACGTTCATAAGATGTACCAGTAGAAGAAGGCCCTTCAGCCTGTCGAGTCTGCTCTATCCTTCAATGAGATCATGGCTGATCTGACTATCCTCAGCTCCACTTTACTGCCTTAACCACATAACCTTAGATTTCCTTGTTGATTAAAAATCTGCCGATCTTAGTTTTGAATGTAGGTAATGACCCAGCTTCAATTCTGCAGTTCCACCAGATTCATAGCCCATCTGAGAGCAGAAATTCCTCCTCATCTCTGTCTTAAATCTGTGACCCCTTATACTGAGATTATGACCTCTGGTCCTAGACTCTCCCTCAAGTGGAAACAACATTTCTGCAAATATTCTGTCAAGTCCCCTGAGAATCTTGATTGTTTCAATCAGATCACCTCTCATTCACCTATTTTCCAATGAGCATAAGCCCATTCTACTCAATCTCCCCTCATTAGACAGTCACCGCCCCCAAATCTGGTATCAGCCTGGTGAACTTTCTTTGAACTGCCTCCAGTGCCTTAAATAGAGGGTCCAGAATGACAGTGTCCATACCTCTGGGCTGGAAACTCTGAGTTTATCCCACTCCCAAGATTTTCCAGTTGTTGCCAGAAAATAGTTACCCGTCGGCCTGTAAATTTTCCCAAATGCTTTATGGCAGCTGGAATGTTCCCTAGTCAGCCATCCAGCAGAAAGTAATGGCAAACCACTAGTTCATCCCTGTGGGTGGAGCAATCCAATGGGAATCTGTAGCCTAACTCTTGGAAAAATAATGGGGCAAAATATAGACTGAGAAATTTAGTGGGGAACCAGAATAACTTTTCTCATGTTTTGTTGAGATTTCATAATTTATTTACACCAAACCAGGTCCCTTTATTTAGTAACAGGATAAGCCATAGAGTCATGGAGCCATGGAACACAGAAATAGACCCTTCGGTCCAACCATGCCATGCTGACCAAAATCCTGAACTAAACTAGTCCCACTTGCCTGTGCTTGGACCATATCCCTCCAAACATTTCTCATTCAGGTACTTAACAGAATATTTTTAAAATGCTGTAACTGTCCGGACACCCACCGCTTCCTCTGGAAGTTCATTCCACACACGAGCCACTCTCAGTGTAAAAAAAGTTGGTCCTCATGTATTTTTTTTAAATCTTTCTTCTCTTACCTTAAAAGTATGCCCTCTAGTCTTGAAGTTCCCCACCCTAGGGAAAAAAAACACCTGGCATTCACCTTATCTATATCCCTCATGATTTTAAAAACCTCTATAAGGTTACCCCTCAACTTCCAATATTCCAATGAAAAAAGTCATATTAAAATAAAAAATGCGTCCAATAGTGCACAACTCCCTCTGTACTGCATGCGTATATCAGCTTAGATTATATGTGCTCAGATCCCTCACCAACCATCTGATTTAGTGGCAAAAGCGGAACAACTTAGCTACATCTAACACTTAACCACAGTCATCGCAAACACCAACAAACAAATGGTCAGTTTCAGTTTCCATTAGAAGAAGCATTATTGGTGGGTAATACATAGCTATTGCCTGATTAAAGAGGTGGCAACATTCTCATTACAACAGGGGCTACACTTTCAAAGCTACTTCACTGGCTGCAAAAGGGGTGGCACGGTGGCTCAGTGGTTAGCACTGCAGCCTCACAGCGCCAGGAACCCTGTTTTAATTCAAGCCTCGGGTGACTGTCTGTGTGGAGTTTGCACATTCTGTCTGTGTCTGTGTGGCTTTCCGCCGGGTGCTCCAGTTTCCTCCCACAGTCCAAAGATGTGCAGGCTAGGTGGATTGGCCATGATAAATTGCCCGTAGTGTTCAGGGGTGTGTGGGTTATAGGGGGGTGGGTCTGGGTGGGATGCTCCAAGGGGCAGTGTGGGCCTGTTGGGCCGAAGGGCCTGTTTCCACACTGTAGGGAATCTAATCTAATAAAAGGTTTTGAGATATCTAGTGGTCAGGAGAGAAACTGTAAAAATGCAAGTCTATGGAATTAAAAATAGCCCAGTGAAAGTCTGGACGAATATCTATCCACAGACACAATCAAAAAAACTTGGCTAAGAACACTTTTTGGTCTGAATCATTTCTGTATATTTTTTGAACTTGTATAAGACACTTGTTTTCGGTCTCATCTGGGGCTTTGTGCACAGTTCTGGGCACAACATTGGAGCGAAGATGTGAATGCACGGAACAGAGTACAGAAGCCGTTTACAACAATGGATCCAGGAATGAGAAACTTCAGTTATGAAGATAGATCGAAGAGTTTGGAACTGTTCTTCCTTGGGGAGAAGGCTAAGAGATGATCTAATTGCCATTTCCAAAATCATGCGAGAGGAGCACGGGGAAAACTGTTTCCACTCGGAAAAGGAACGAGAACAAGTGGGCACAGGTTTAAAGTAATTTACAAAAGAAGCAAATGCAAGGTGAGAAAAAAAAACTTCTGCCCCTCTCCAGGTGAGTTGCCCAGAAATGTGGTGAAGGCAAGTTCCATTGAGGCTTTCAGAAAGGAATTGGATGATTATTTGGATATAAATAAGGTTCGGGGGTGAGGGGGGATAAAGCAGGAGATTGACACTAGGTAATGACTGGCCAATGCAGATGTGATGGGCTGAATGGCCTCTTTCAATGCTGTAACCTTTCTATGATTATGAAATACTATTTTACTTTGGAAATAATATTCATGCAATAACACAACTGGAAGGATTACTGGAAGAGTTGGGTTAAGTGAGAAATGGCCAAAGGTCAGCAAACAATAATCTAAGGCTTATGAGAATAAGCAATGAATCAAATATAATGGAGTTGGTTCCATAGCTTGTAATAACGGTTTCACTTTCAATAAATTGATACCAGTCTTGTTTCACTTAATATAACATACATGTTGACACAAACAATTACATTAAAATACTGAGCCTGAGAGATAATAGGAACTGCAGATGCTGCAGAATCTGAGATAACAAGGTATAGAGCTGGATGAACACAGCAGGCCAAGCAGCATCAGAGGAGCAGGAAAGCTGACGTTTCGGGCCTAAGGGTCTCCTCCTATGATGCTGCTTGGCCTGCTGTGTTCATCCAGCTCCACACCTTGTTATTTCACACAGTGTCATTGGCTAACATCAAAACTCTATGCAATTCCTTTAAAAATGTCCTTGAAAAGAGCATTTGGGTGCATTTAAACCTCAGCTAATGAGGATGTTTGTTTATATTTTATATTTCCCCTTCCAAGAGCAGTCACAACTAAGCCGGATTGTCCTCACGCTCTCCAGTAGAGCGCATTGCACGGTGTTCTGGAGCAGGCATCCAAAAAAATGAAGCTGTTGAGGCCCAATGGTAAGGTCACTGATTCAGGTTCAGTGTGATGCTGTATCACCCTTCCACCACACTAGCTGTGAGGAGATAACACAAAGCAGAAAGTCAGACGGGAGAAGGGTGTGAAATAAGGTGAAATAACGCTGACTTGAGAGAAGTTTCTGTTTTTTAACTTGCAGATAATAATTGGAAGGCGACAGAAAAATCTGGGAAGCGATGTTCAGTAACCATGCTTCACTAATTAGGTTAGCCCGTCCTCAAACTCAGTGGAATGTTTCATCAGAATTGTTCAGGATCCTTGGGCAGTGAAACTTACCCAGTGCTGACCCAGCATGGTTGTCTTTGGTAATGGTTATGTTAAGTAAAGCGCGCTACAAATCCTTTAATCAGATGTTTGCTTTTTAAAGTTTATTGTGGCGTTATGTTTGACATAATGACAAGCTGTATAATAGGGTGACAGAGATTTAAATCAAACTAAGGAAGACCCACACAGAGAGAGTTTAGGTTTAGTTTCATTGCTCTGTAACTGGTTAAAGGGGCTGATGTCGATTGTTATCCCAGGTAAAGGACTTCTTGTGACACATCTTTGGGACAGGCCAGGGATTAAACACAGATTGGCCGACCCTGAGGTAGGGACCTCAAAACTCCTACAAAAACCCCTGTTTCTTTAAATTCATTTCAGACACAGTAGGAACTGCAGATGCTGGAGAATCTGAGATAACAAGGTGTAAAGCTGGATGAATGCAGCAGGCCGAGCAGCATCAGAGGAGCAGGAAAGCTGGTGTTTTGGGATAGGTCAGCCTTCCTGCTCCTCTGATGCTGCCTGGCCTGCTGTGTTCATCCAGCTCCACACCTTGTTATCTCTGTTTCTTTAAATTAACCTTTTTCAGACGTATTCTCAAACACGTCCATCGTAGGTGGAACCTAAAGAGAGCCTGTTTTATAGCTGATGCCACAGTAGTTATGTTAGCTGATTGGTATATCTAAAATGTTCAACTCCTATACTAACTGAGGTTACCAGGAAGGACTCTCTTTCTCAAAGCCTCCCCTCACTTGAGGCATGGTGACTCATAGATTCATACATCGCAGAAAAGGCCCTTCAGCCCATCAAGTCTGCTCCCACATACCTACCAGTAAGCCTGCACTAATCCCAATTTCCCATACTCTTGTCCCATACTCATGGGTTTTATGGTATTTGAAGTATTCATCCACATATTTTTTGGAGGTTGTAAGGTTTCCGGCCACCATTACCTTCCCAGACACAACATAGTGTGGAACGGGATGAACACAGCAGGCCAGGCGCATCAGAGGAGCAGTAAAGTTGACGTTTCGGGTCAGGACCCTTCTGCAGAAATGAGGATTAATAAATAAATAGAGAGAGGAGGTTTAGGGCTGGGGAAGGTAGGTGGGATGGTGATTGGTGAGTGCAGGAAGGGAGTAGTGGGGAGTGGCCAGTAGGGTGGTTGGGACGGATAGGTGGGAGAGAAGATGGACAGGCCGTGTCAGGTCAAGGAGATGAAAGGGAGGATGGGTGGGGCGGTGGACAGGTAAGAGGGACGGTGACAGGGGGATGCAGGTAGAGGGTAGCGGGGATTGCTCAGTGGGAAGGGTGGGGTGGGAAGGTGAGGAAGAAGATGGCCAGGTTGTGTGAGGTCAAGGAGGTGGGGTCAAGAGGGAGGATTGGACATGGGAGGAGGCTGGGAGGGTGGGGAGATTTTAAAGCTGGTGAATTCTATGTCCAGCCCATTGGGCTCCCCAGGCAGAATATGAGGTGCTCCTCCTCCAGTTTGTGTTTGGCATCATCGTGACACTGGAGGAGGCCCAGGATGGTCATGTCACCCAGGGAGTGGCAGGGGGAGTTAAAATGGAGTTAGTGACTGGAAGATGTTGTTGATTATAGTGTATGGAGTACAGATGCTCTACGAAACTGTCCCTGAGTCTGCGCATTGGGCATACGTAATGAGATGTGGTTAGGGGGTGTGGGGGTGGGGGGGGGGCAGCGGGGGTTGGGGGGGTGATGGTGGAGAATAATGGTGACATAATGTTAATAGTCATAGTCACTCAACTATTAGTCCAGAACCTCAGACCAAAGTTCATTTATTCCTACACTTGAGTATAAATGACAATAAAATCTCATTCTAATCCAATTCTAAAACAGGATGGTGAGATAAAATAGAGAATTTCTCACCGGTTAACCTAACATCAACCTGACAATGCTTGTTTATTGTAAGTGATAACAAGAAATTTTGGAAAACATTAAGTGGATTAGACAACGTCAGCATGGGTTAATGCAAGGAAAACCATACTTAATTAATGTGGCAGAGAGATAGTAGGAACTGCAGATGCTGGAGAATCTGAGGTAACAAGGTGCAGAGCTGGATGAATACAGCAGGTCAAGCAGCATCAGAGGAGCAGGGAAGCCAATGTTTTGGGTCTGGACTCTTCTTCAGAAATGAAGAAGGGTCCTTCTGAAGAAAGGTCCAGACTCAAAACGTCAGCTTTCCTGCTCTTCTGATGCTGCTTGGCCTGCTGTGTTCATCCAGCTCTACAGCTTATTAACTAATGTGGTAGAGTTTTTTGAGAATGTAACTAGTACAATAGATTAGTGAGAACCAATGGGTATGGTATATTTGGATTTCAAGAGGGCTTTTGGTAAAGTCCCACGTAAGAGGGTAGTGGGAAAAATGAAAACAGATGGGATTGAGGGTAATATATTGGCATGGGTTGAGAATTAGGTGACAGACTGGAAGCAGAGGGTGGGAATAATTGGTCTTTTACAAGGTGGTAAGCATTGATTCATAATGTACAGCAGCAGTCTGTGCTTGGGCCCCAGCTTATTCACAACATACATAAATCACTTGGGGAGGGAAACCAGATGCAATATTTCGTCAAACTGTGCCCCCAGATTGGGTTACTGAGCATATGACAATCAGTGATAGTTTCGCAGTCATCGTTAAACCAGACTTTTAGTCCCAGGTTCTTAATTCAGTTTTTGCCACCTGCCACAGTGGGGATTTGGACCTGTAACCCCAGCATTTTGGTCTGGGGCCTTTGGACTAAGAGTTCAATGACTATGACTATTACCATTAAGTCACCATCCCCCACCATCCCCCCACCCTAACCTTATCTCATAACCCTTACTCAATGCCAAAGCAAAATCCTGGCAATGCTGGAAGTCTGAAATACAAATGGGAAGCAGTTAGATTCAAGATAACGAAGGGTGGAGCTGGATGAACACAGCAGGCCAAGCAGCATCTCGGGAGCGCAAAAGCTGACGTTTAGGCCCGAAACGTCAGCTTTTGTGCTCCTGAGATGCTGCTCGGCCTGCTGTGTTCATCCAGCTCCACCCTTTGTTATCTCGGATTCTCCAGCATCTGCAGTTCCCGTTGTCACAGCAGTTAGATTCATACAATCTTTGCAGCATGGAAAGACACCCTTGGACCCCATTGTGTCACCAAGCAGCTCTCTGTTTAAATCCTCATTTTCCAGCATTTGGTCCTTAGACATGTATGCTATGGCATTTCCAGTACTCATCAAAGCTTCTTAAAGTGACATCAATCTAACCTGTAACTATCGCCCTTTAGGCAGTGAGCTCCAGATAGTCACCACCCTCTGGGTGAATTTATTTTTTTTCCTCAAATCCCCTCTAAAGTGCCTGCTCCCTGTCTTAAAACTGACCAGGAAGAGGTCACATATTCCTTGCCAAATGTAAGTCCATTTAGATTCCACATGGTCATTGGATAGTCTCTTCTGTAAATGAAACCCTGCTGGAGAGATCACTGCTTATGCATTGATACGTAGGTTATGAGTTTCAGTTATAGATAACACAATGTGAAGCTGGAGGAATACAGCAGGTCGGGCAGCATCAGCAAAGCAGGAAAGCTAATGTTTCAGGTCAGGACCCTTCTTCAGACCTGACCCAAAACGTCAACCTTCCTGCGTCTCTGATGCTGCCTGACCTGCTGTGTTCCTCCAGCTCCACGCTACATTGTCTCTGCCATCCATGGACTCTATTTACACTGCTCGCTGCCGTGGAAAGGCAGCCAACACATGAAAGACCCATCGCCCCCTGGTAATGATCTCCTACAACCTCTTCTATCAGGCAGAAGATACAGAAGCCTGAGAACACACACCTGCAGGTTCGGGACGGCTTCTTTCTGGCCATTATCAGACTGTTGAATGGACTCTGGCCTCAAATAATGTAACCTGCAATGTATGCCTCTAAGACTTTTTGATCTGTACATCCTTTGCTTGTTGTGATCTTCCTTACTGCTTGTAAACAAAGCTTTTCACTGTATTTTGGTCCACATAACAACAAAATAAATCAGCCAGACAATCTAGAGACAGAAAAACTGCAGATGCTGGAATCCAACATAGACCAATAGGAGGCTGGAGAACACAGCAGGCCAGGTAGTATCTGGAGGAAAGGAGCAGTCAACGTTTCAGGTATTACCCTTCTTCAGGACTGAAACATTGACCAATCAATCAATCTAACCTGGCCAATTACTACCCTATCAGTCTGCTCTTGATTATCAGAAAAGTCATGGAAAGGAGACGTCGTTGTCAGTGTTAACAAATGGCATTTGTTCAGTGATAACCTATTCACTGCTGCACAGTTTGGATTTCGACTGGGTCAATCAGTTCAGCCTCAGGTCAAATAAGGACAGAAGAACTGAATTCCAGAGCTGAGGTGAGAGTGGCTGTCTTTGACATCAAGGCCACATTTGACTTAGTATGGAATCGAGGAGCCCTAGCAGAACTGGAGTCAATGTGAATCGAGGTGAAAACTTCCCATTGGATGGAGGTATACTTGTCACATGAGTTCCAGGACATGATTGCAGTTGTTCCCCGGGTTATATCCTTAGCCGAAACATTTTCAGCTGCTTTATCAATGACTCTCTCCCCAGCATAGGGTCATACTGGATGTTCACTGATTACTGTAGAGTGTCCAGCACCATTGGCCACTCCTCAGGCCCTGATGTAATCCACTTCTGGATAAGAGAAGGTCCAATTATTCTCAGGAAGCTCAACATCACCTGGGTCAAAGCAGTTCCTTCAATTCCTTCAGAGATAGCAGGAACAGCTGATGCCTGAGAATCTGAGATAACAAGGTGTAGAGCTGGATGAACACAGCAGACCAAGCAGCATCTGAGGAGCAGGAAGGCTGATGTTTTGGGCCTAAGGGTCTAGGCCCAAAATGTCAGCCTTCCTGCTCCTCAAATGCTGCTTGGCCTGCTGTGTTCATACAGCTCTTCACCTTGTTACCTTCAATTTCATGCCAGTTTTCAAGCCACAATTCAGTTGTACATTAATGGATTATGTAGGATCATTACTGAAGCAGGACTTCAGTACATTCTTATCCATTTTGGATATGACAACCTGGTTTCCAAAAGCTTGTCCCTGAAAGACCATATTCCTAAGGTAGTAGTGGAAAAAAACACTCAGTGTTTTACTTGTTATGGACCATCAATTGAGACGCAGATAGATCAAGGTTCTAAATTCATTTAGAAGTTTTCCAGAAAATCATTAGCAGTTGAATGTAAAATAGTGGAAGTCAACTGTCTGCAGAAGTCTGCAATCTCAGGGACTTTTGGACAAAGACCATCAGGTCCTCAAAACCATAATTAAGGCACATTGTCACAAATACAGGAAGGAGTCAAAGTTTCGGATTTCTTATTCACTTTCTTCCAGAGAGTCCCTGAATGAATCTTCTGAGTTTTGGTGATTTGAATTGATTGATGGTCATGAGATTAGAGGACTCTTAAAATCAATTAGGGAAGAAGTTCTTGAAACAAAAAAGGTGAATAATTGTTGAATAACTTGTCCATGTCTCGAGAAAGAGCCATAGGAGAATGTAAGCTAGCTTGGGAAAATTTAAAGGTTTTACAAGCAAAAGTGAAAAAAAAACAGACAGGTGAACTTTCAGTAACTGGAACATCTCAAGGGGATATAAAGTTTGCCTTGCCTTTACAAGGAGAATCTCAGAAATTCAGCGTTCCACACGTGGTAGTTAGGAAGGTTAATAGAGTTACTTATTAGATAGATCTTACATCGGAGGTGGGCAAACTATTCGAAAGGGCTCTGAGAGATAGGATTTATAATCACTTGGAAAGACACAGTTTGATTTGTGACAGTCAGCATGGATTTCTGAGATGTAGATCATGCCTCACAAACCTTACTGAATTCTTTGAAGAGGTGACCAAACATGTGGATGAAGGTAGAGCAGTAGATGTGGTTTACATGGATTTAAGTAAAGTGTTTGATAAGGTTCCCCATGGTAGGCTCATGGAGAAGGTAAGGAGGCATGGAATAGGGGGATATGTGGCAGATTGGATTCAGAATTGTCTGACCCTTAGAAGACAAAAGGTGGTAATGGATGGAGTATATTCAACATGGTGTTCAGTTAGAAATTGTGCACCACAAGGATCTGTTCTGTGTCCTCTTCCCTTTGTGATTTTTGTAAATGATTTGGATGACGGAGTGGAAGGGTGGATGAGTAAGTTCATGGATGATACGAAGGTGGGTTGAGTTGTGGACAGTGCGGAGGGCTGTTCTAGGTTACAAAGGGACATTGATAGGACGCAGAAGTGGCAAATGGAGTTTAACGCTGAAAAGTGCGAGGAGATTCATTTTGGAAGGACAAACTTGAAAGCAGAATACAGGGTTAACAGAAAGATTCCTGGCAGTGTAGAGGAGCAGTGGGATCCTGAGAGTTCATGCCCACAGCTCCTTGAAAGCTACCACCCAGGTGGATAGAGTTGTTAAGAAGGCTAATGGTGTGTTAGCTTTCATTAATAGAGGGATTGAGTTCAAGAGCCATGAAGTTATACTCCAGCTATACAAAAGCCTGGTTCGGCCACATCTGGAGTATTGTGTCCAGTTCTGGTCACCTCATTACAGGAAAGATGTGGAAGCGTTGGAAAAGGTGCAGAGGAGCTTTACCAAGATGTTGCCTGGAATTGAGGGAAGGCTTATGAGGAAAGGTTGAGGGAGCTAGGGCTTTTCTCTTTAGAATGACAAAGGATGAGAGGTGACTTGACAGAGGTGTACAAAATGATCAGAAGTATAGGTAGAGTGGACAGCCAGGGACGTTTTCCTCGGGTGTAAGTAGCAATTATGAGGGAGCATAGTTTTAAAGTGAGTGGAGGTAGATATAGGGGAGACGTCAGAGGTAGGTTCTTTACTCAGAGAGTGGTCGGGGCGTGGAATGCATTGCCAGAGAGGTTAGTGGAGTTGGCCTCATTAGGGGTATTTAAGTGGCTGTTAGATAGACATATGGATGATAGTATAAGGTAGGGGTAGAGGTTAGATAGGCCTTCTGATTAGGGAAAAAATTCTACACAACATCGTGGACTGAAGAGCCTGTACGGTGCTGTACTGTTCTATGTTCTATACTCCTGATCATAGGAAGGAGCATCAGCTATGTGATATTATCAAGCCGAGATAGTATTATCTCAGGGATGTGGATCTGGAGGAATAAGTGTGTCAGTGGTAAGAGTATTGGGGGATGATAGAAACAATAAGAGCGAGGTAGTAGGAGCAGCAGATGATTCTCAAAGTGAATCTCCTCCAGATTGATTAGACAATGCCGAAATATGGGGACAGTTAGACACTGAATTCTCATATTTAGAAAGAAGGACAACAAGGAGGATCTTTAAAAAAAAAACTCAGAAGGTTTTCAGCAAACTGTAGAGATATTTATGGATCCACTGTGTTAGCCTGGCATGATATTGATGTAGGAGAGTCAGGCCTGCTAAAGAAGTATCCTTACTGGCGGAACCCAGAGAAAACAAGCTCAGCTGGAAACAGTGATTCAGTACACGCTGGAGAACTATCTGATTGAACCTAGTCAAAGGCAACTGGAATTCACCACTGGTGTTAGCTCCTAAACACCAAGGATCAACCATATCCTGTACAGATTATAGAACGTTAAATGCAGTCATGAAGACAAATGATTAACCAACTCCATGGTGAGAAGTCTAGATCGGGTTGACAATGCTTGATTCCTTTCTCAGGTAAATGTACTGAAGTGGTATTAACATGAACTGAAAGGTTTGGTCTTGCAAGTGGGCTAAACTAATGTCAAGTTGACTGTAGGTCAAAAGTGAAATCCAGCTACATTCCAAAAGCTTATGTATCAAGTTGCTGAAGCCCATAACTGTGAAGTTACATAGTAACCCATGGGATCAGCATGTGAGACAAATAAAAGACCTGTTTCAGCATTTTAAGTTAGTATCAGAGATAATGGGAACTGCAGATGCTGGAGAATCCAAGATAATAAAATGGGAGGCTGGATGAACACAGCAGGCCAAGCAGCATCTCAGGAGCACAAAAGCTGACGTTTCGGGCCTAGACCCTTCATCAGAGAGGGGGATGGGGGGAGGGAACTGGAATAAATAGGGAGAGAGGGGGAGGCGGACCGAAGATGGAGAGTAAAGAAGATAGGTGGAGAGAGTGTAGGTGGGGAGGTAGGGAGGGGATAGGTCAGTCCAGGGAAGACGGACAGGTCAAGGAGGTGGGATGAGGTTAGTAGGTAGCGGGGGGTGCGGCTTGGGGTGGGAGGAAGGGATGGGTGAGAGGAAGAACCGGTTAGGGAGGCAGAGACAGGTTGGACTGGTTTTGGGATGCAGTGGGTGGGGGGGAAGAGCTGGGCTGGTTGTGTGGTGCAGTGGGGGGAGGGGACGAACTGGGCTGGTTGAGGGATGCAGTAGGGGAAGGGGAGATTTTGAAACTGGTGAAGTCCACATTGATACCATATGGCTGCAGGGTTCCCAGGCGGAATATGAGTTGCTGTTCCTGCAACCTTCGGGTGGCATCATTGTGGCAGTGCAGGAGGCCCATGATGGACATGTCATCAAGAGAATGGGAGGGGGAGTGGAAATGGTTTGCGACTGGGAGGTGCAGTTGTTTTTTGCGGACTGAGCGGAGGTGTTCTGCAAAGCGGTCCCCAAGCCTCCGCTTGGTTTCCCCAATGTAGAGGAAGCCGCACCGGGTACAGTGGATGCAGTATACCACATTGGTAGATGTGCAGGTGAACCTCTGCTTGATGTGGAATGTCATCTTGGGGCCTGGGATGGGGGTGAGGGAGGAGGTGTGGGGACAAGTGTAGCATTTCCTGCGGTTGCAGGGGAAGGTGCCGGGTGTGGTGGGGTTGGAGGGCAGTGTGGAGCGAACAAGGGAGTCACGGAGAGAGTGGTCTCTCCGGAAAGCAGACAGGGGAGGGGATGGAAAAATGTCTTGGGTGGTGGGGTCGGATTGTAAATGGCGGAAGTGTCGGAGGATAATGCGTTGTATCCGGAGGTTGGTAGGGTGGTGTGTGAGAACGAGGGGGATCCTCTTGGGGCGGTTGTGGCGGGGGCGGGGTGTGAGGGATGTGTTGCGGGAAATGCGGGAGACGCGGTCAAGGGCGTTCTCGATCATTCCACTCCCGCACATCCCAGATGTCAAGACATTCCACTCCCGCACATCCCAGATGTCCAAGTTCTTTAAGGACCGCAACTTTCCCCCCACGGTGATCGAGAACGCCCTTGACCGCATCTCCCACATTTCCCGCGACACATCCCTCACACCCCGCCCCCGCCACAACCGCCCCAAGAGGATCCCCCTCGTTCTCACACACCACCCTACCAACCTCCGGATACAACGCATCATCCTCCGACACTTCCGCCATTTACAATCCGACCCCACCACCCAAGACATTTTTCCATCCCCTCCCCTGTCTGCTTTCCGGAGAGACCACTCTCTCCGTGACTCCCTTGTTCGCTCCACACTGCCCTCCAACCCCACCACACCCGGCACCTTCCCCTGCAACCGCAGGAAATGCTACACTTGTCCCCACACCTCCTCCCTCACCCCCATCCCAGGCCCCAAGATGACATTCCACATCAAGCAGAGGTTCACCTGCACATCTACCAATGTGGTATACTGCATCCACTGTACCCGGTGCGGCTTCCTCTACATTGGGGAAACCAAGCGGAGGCTTGGGGACCGCTTTGCAGAACACCTCCGCTCAGTTCGCAAAAAACAACTGCACCTCCCAGTCGCAAACCATTTCCACTCCCCCTCCCATTCTCTAGATGACATGTCCATCATGGGCCTCCTGCACTGCCACAATGATGCCACCCGAAGGTTGCAGGAACAGCAACTCATATTCCGCCTGGGAACCCTGCAGCCATATGGTATCAATGTGGACTTCACCAGTTTCAAAATCTCCCCTTCCCCTACTGCATCCCTCAACCAGCCCAGTTCGTCCCCTCCCCCCACTGCACCACACAACCAGCCCAGCTCTTCCCCCCCACCCACTGCATCCCAAAACCAGTCCAACCTGTCTCTGCCTCCCTAACCGGTTCTTCCTCTCACCCATCCCTTCCTCCCACCCCAAGCCGCACCCCCCGCTACCTACTAACCTCATCCCACCTCCTTGACCTGTCCGTCTTCCCTGGACTGACCTATCCCCTCCCTACCTCCCCACCTACACTCTCTCCACCTATCTTCTTTACTCTCCATCTTCGGTCCGCCTCCCCCTCTCTCCCTATTTATTCCAGTTCCCTCCCCCCATCCCCCTCTCTGATGAAGGGTCTAGGCCCGAAACGTCAGCTTTTGTGCTCCTGAGATGCTGCTTGGCCTGCTGTGTTCATCCAGCCTCCCATTTTATTATCTCAGCATTTTAAGTTGTCTGGCTTAGTAACACACCCAACTGCAGATGAATTTGCGAAAGTTAAAGGGGTTTGGCTAAGGCATGTCAAAGAACAAAGACCAGAATTGCCAAGGACAGTGAAAGTGAACTCTGTAATAGAGACACCTGTGTCTAAAACGAAATAGGAAATCATGGGGCTTTTGAGAATGTTTGAGTTTTATCAGAAATTATTGCATCAGCTCAGTGCAATAGCTGTAGCTTTGGTGAAGTTTTTAAGAAAGCAAGGAAATGCAGCAAGGTCAACAGAATGCCTGGGAACCTTTGAGAAGCTGAAGGAAGTCCTAGTAAATAAATAAATGTTGGCCATCTCTAGTTTTTCTGGACCTTTGAAAAAGGTAAATGATGCTTGTGACTTCGAGTCAGGCGTAGTCTTGTTACAGGATGATGAACTGGATTAGAGAGTCAGCTGTGATACATTTCTAAGAAACTAAATTGGCATCAGTAGAGAAAGAGACTTCAGAATTGTATTGATTTTTGGAAATTTTGAAGTCTGTGCCCAATACAATAAGAGAGAAACATTAATCTTCACTGACAGTAAGACATTGGCATTAACTGAAAGCTTGAACTGCAAGAATATTCTGATAGAGTCTGTTATTTCAACTGTTTAATGTTAAGGTTGTTTAGATTTCTGGAATTGAGAATATGATTACAGATGCATTATCCTGAGTGTAAGATAATGGCATAATTTAAAGATTTAAGAAATGTTGAAAGATTATATATTTGTATAAGATGGATTGAGGAAGAATGAATTGGCTTACATCTTGTGTTTTTTGCCTTTGCGTATCATAATATTGTGATGAAATGCATTTCATCTTATTTTCAGTTTATTTTGTTATGGGCTGCAATGGAAAAAAAGTTTTAAAATCAAGCATATGTGAAAGAATTGCTGCAATTTTATAAACATATTACTGAAACACATTGTGAGCAGTGTTTACACTGCTGCAGTGGTAGAAGGTGCTTGAAGATTGTCTAACACAAGGGGGCGTAAAAAGAAGGAGATTGGACTGGAAACTGGTAGTTGATCGGCTTGGCAACTGTGACCAGTCATTGATGCCAAAGGTCATCATCCTGACAACAACTTTGCTGATTAGTTCCTGGGTAGCTTGTGGGTTGTACGATAAAAGGAGGAGCTGTTGGATTTAGAAGGGTAGGTCTCTCTTTCTGCTGTGAAAAGACATGGATTCTGAAGAAAGCCAGTTACTTCCTCCCACTAGCTGTTACCTGAAGCCAGTAATTAAGAGACTTTGCAATAAGTGTGCCAATTGCCCTGTGGCTCCTGTGAAAAAAATGAAGGATCTTAGAGAGAGCAAAAAGTCAAAAGATATCCTCCACAAGTCCTGTGATCTGGTGCTATTGAGCTGTGGTTCCCAGGTTTCTCCTTTCACCCTGTGGACTATTCCTGACCGTGTTTCATGTGTTATTGAGAGTTACCCCCAGTATCAAGTCAAATACTAACCCTTTAACTAATATCACTAAAACAGGTTATGTGTCATTATCACATGCCTGGTAGTGAGAGCTTGGTGTGTCCAAGTTAGATACCATGTTTCCTATCTTGTATGTGTGCTTGGGAAGGTTTTTACTATTTATCCATTTTATTATTTTCCTCCTGGTTGTTAAATTGTGTGTAATGTATAGTTTGAGCAGCATATATCAGATTGTTCATTGCACTTAAATAGATTAACAAATAACTGGTGAGCTTCAAATTTCAAAGCAGTAGTTATGTAACCTAAAATGTAAGTACTACTGTACTTGACTATTGGTATTTGAATAACTCCACGAAGACTGGTATCCTGTCACTCAGTCACCCTTTATTTCCACAAGCATAAAACTTGACATCGACCCAGCTCACCCAAAGCTGGCACCGAGATTGAGCCCAACCCCTGACACGCCTGTTTATATCTGTCAGCCAGGGCTCCCTGACTGGACCACATTAACAGCCCCTATGAGATCCCTCAGCTGACCCCGTTACAATCACTATAGTAGTTTTTTAAAAATTCATTCACAGGATGAGGGTGTCACTGGCAAGGCAGCATTTATTGTCCAGAGGGCAGTTCAGAGTCAACCACATTGCTGTGGGTCTGGAGTCACATGTAGGCCAGACCAGGTAAGGATGGCAGTTTCCTTCCCTAAAGGACGTTAGTGAACCAGAAGGGTTTTTCCAACAATTGGCAATGTGTTTATGGTCACCATTAGACACTTATTTGTTGAATTTAAATTCCACTATCTGCCATGGCAGGATTTGAACCTGGTTCCCCAGAACATTCTAGGACTCTGGATTAACCAGCAAGCCATTGTCTCCCCTTATTGACATAGTTTAATTATTAAAGATGTGAGTGTTCAGGTTGCATTTCTTTAAGGTCACCATCCTTTCATCTTGAAAGTCATTTCTGTGAATTCTATTAATTTTTATTTCAATCATGTTTGGTTGAGCAAACAAGTTAAGGGTCCAATTTCCTTACAATTTCCAGAACCAGAAGCTGCAATCTAAAGACGTGACTTAACAAATTTTGCTACTCAGAGAGTGGAGAGCCTCTGCAAAATTCGCTGTCACAGAAAGTGGTCAGGGCCAAAACATTGAATGTTTTCAAGAAGGAGTTGGGTGTAGTTCTTATGGGCTAGAGTATGGGGAGAAAGCAGCAACAGGGTGGATAAAATGTGGAGCTGGGGGCAGCACAGCAGGTCAGACGATATCAGAGGAGCAGGAAAGTCAATGTTTTGGTTTGGGTTCCTTCCGTACTGAGTTGAACAATCAGCTATGATCATATAAAATGCTGAACTGGGCTCAAGCGACTAATTGGCTTTTTCCTGCTCCTCTTTCCTGTGTTTCTAGTTTCTTATAGCTACCTCACCTCGTTCTGCACTCCTCTGCATCTACAATAGTTGAGATAATATGTATTTGTAAAGTTGTCAAATTTAAGGGCTAGATTTGGCGTCATAGAATCACTGAGGTCTATTGCATGGAACAGGCCCTTCAGCCCAAAATGTCCATGCCACTCAAGTCCCATTTGCCTGCATTTGGTCCATATCCCTCCATACCTATCCCATCCATGTACCTGTCTAAATGTCTCTTAAATAACAAAATTGTACTCGCTTCTACCGCTATGTCTGGCAGCCCATTCTGTGTCAAAAAATTGCCCCTCTGGACCCGTTTATATCTCTCCCCTCTCACCTTAAACCCACACTTTCCAGTTTTAGATTCACCTATCCTGGGGAAAAGCTGTTGTCAATCTACCTTATCTATGCCTCTCATGAATTTATAGACCTCTATAGGTCACCTCTCAGTTCCCGACACTCCAGGGAAAACGTCTCAGCCTATCCAACCCCTCCTTACAATTCAAACTTTCTTTCCTACAACAACACAACATTGTCACAGAACTTTCTTCGATGACAATGCTTTGGGGGAAAAATGTTCATGCCCAGCTTTTCAAGGTTCAGCTGGGAGCGGTGCAGAGATGCCAGCCTTGTCAACACCATTCATATCCTGAGAATGATTTAAAAAACACACAAAGGTACACAAGTGAATCTATTCCAGTAAAAACATTGAATCTCAAACCACTCCAACAGAAATAATGCAAGTACAACATGGTTCACATTCCACAGAGGCTACTGGGTATATCCTTCACCCCAGTTATATCCTGTCGAAGCTGATATCAGTCAATATTGTGGCATTGAAGAATTATTCATTCATTAAGTTTTTTGTTCACTGTTGGAATGGGACATTTAAACAGTGACATATTAGTTTGCAAAACTTGCAAAAGCAAAATACTGCAGTTGGTGGAAATCTGAAATAAAAATAGTAAATACAGGAAATAATCAGCAGGTCAGGCAGCGTTTCAAAGAGATAAGTGGAGCTAACATTTTCATTACAATCGTAACCCCAGCCCTAGCCCTATAATTAGTATTTGATTTCTTGAATGCTACAATCCTGCAAAGATTCTGAATCTTACATGCTAATGTGGATCTCTGGAAAAATATTCTTGTTAAACGAAAAGTTAATCCCGATCAAAAGACTGGGTGTGGAAACAGATTTAAACATGCAGCCATAGATTACATTTGGTTGAGGGGTGTCCAAATGAGTGAAGTCAAATAATTGTTTCTGTTGTTTTCAGTGACAGATCGGAAGAGTGGAGAATTCAAAGTACTTAATCTCTGGAAATGCTGCCCAGGTATGTGGAACTTACGGTGAGGTGTTACTGAGGAAAATAAGGGAATTAAAACCATTCAACTTCTGGCATGAAGCAAAATGTATTTCCAGACTTGCTGGTCCAGTGGTGAGTTTGTACTTGCCTAGCAACTTTCCATATTATTTACAGATTTTCTTTTAAATCAACCTCTTCAGATGTACTATTCCACATATCTGTAACAGTGGGACTTGAACCCTGGCCTTACCAACTCAGAAATAGGGACACTACTACTACACTATCAGACCCCCACCAAAGTTGTTATAAACTGCACTCTCTTGGGATAATAGAATCGACTACAGCATGGAATCAGGCCGTTGAGCCCACACTGACTCTCTACACAGCATCCCACCCATACCCACCCCCACTACTCTATCCCTGTTACCCTGCATTTCCCCATGGCTGATCCACCTAACCTGCACATCTTTGGACGTTGGGAAGAAATCAGAGCACCCACACAGATACAAAGAGAATGTGCAAACTCGACACAGACAGTCACCCAAGGGTGGAATCGAACCCAGGTCCCTGGTGCTGTGAGGCAGCAGTGTCAACCATTGAGTGACCATGCCATTCCTGGAACGTATTTCATGATCTGCCAACCCAGTTATTTTTATTCATCCATGGGATATGGTTAGGCCAGTGGTGGTTACCCAGTGATTGCCTAGAGGGCAGTCATGAGTCATCTGTATTGCCATGGGTCTGGACACTCATGTAGGCCAGACCAGGTAAGGTTGGTGGGTTTCCCCTAAAGGACTTTGGTGAACCAAAAGGGTTTCTATGACAACTGACTGTGGTTTCATAGTTGTCATTAGGTCAGTGTTCTTTGGAAAAAGAGAATTACCATCTGCCATGATGGGATTTGAAACCATAACCCCAAAGAATTATGGAGAGTCTGGGTTACTCAGCCAGTGACATTACCACAAAACCATCACCTCTCCCGATTCTACTATTTTCAGCTAGCTCATTATGTAATACCCTGCACTGAATGATCCTTTTCAATTCATTCACACAGCCATCCTGTCCGAGCATAAATATGAATTCCTTTCTTTGAACACATTGAATTTATTAAACCTATTTAGGAAATCCATTTCAATGGCTAAGTTCACGGATTTATTACACAGCTCCCAACATGGAAAATGAAATTCTTCAACTCACTTTTGTTGTATTAGTTCAAAGACCATGGGTGGAATCCTAAAGAGGCTTGAACATATTGGACCAATGTGACAGAGCTGCTTGAGAAATCCATCAACGCCTATCTTGATGTTTGGAAGAACTCGCTGCGTCTTTTAACTAAGTTCTATTGATGAGGCAAGATTCTCACTAGGCAGTGGCATGTTAGTGGGGATTGATGCTTCTTTATGTGGGGAAGTGATGGCCTCATGGTATTATCACTAGAGTTACAAAACGACATAGTGATCTGGTGACAATGGTTTGAATCCGACAGGTGGTAGCATTTGAATTTGACTATCACAAAATATATAAAGAAATTTTTGGGAATGAAGTATATTTTTCCAAAAAATATACATGGATTCTCTAAGTCAGTTTGGTTCTGTTACAACAGCATATGAAGAAAGCAAGCTAGCAATGGAGATTGACTCTATTCAACAAACAAACCATAGGCACTTCTTACTTGTCTAAGATCATACTTGCATAAATTTGAGGCACCAGGAGGGGTCAGATACCTGAATGGACCTCTATTTACCTTCAGCAGGAAGACCTCAGGTAGTGGTGTTTCCCCACTGCACCTTGGTAGCAGATGCCCCAAGCTTTAGTAGATCCCTCAGCACATAGACCTGGACTTTGGAATGTGCTAGTCTGCAACACTTTGTTTGGGCCAACTCTTTGCTCTGAAAGATCAACAAGCTTCTGGGAGATGAAAGAGCGTCTTTCATTGAGTTTTCCAATTGCTGGAAAAGCCCAGCGTTGCTAAGGGAAGAAAGCTGCCATCCATCCTTACCTAACTTGGTTCTACATATGACTAAAAACCATGGTGATGTGGTTGACTCTTAACTGCCCTCTAGCTAATAAATATTGGCTTAGATAGTGATGCCCTCATCCCATGAATGATTAACAAAGGTATATGTTCCTGTGACAATTTACAACTGCAAACTCATACACTGTGATTGAATAAATAAAACTGTATTGACTTTCATCATGCCAGACTAATATCCAGACTCCTTTCCAGCCACCTACCACGAGCAAATTGGTCACTGAGAATTCTCGATGTGAAAGTTTGAGCAGATACCGGGTGACTGTTAGCTTGTATCTGGCCACAAAAAGCGTCCATTTTGGTCACCACACAACACTGTCCAACCACCCATAGGCACCAGCTATACACAGTCCTGTCTACAGACATTGGCATCTGATAATTGCCAACTCCTCAGGATCCTCATGGCACAGCTCCTATCCACTCGTAGGACATCGAGGGATCTGCAACTTCCTTGTTAGTGCAGTGGTTGGTATCACTTGGATGACCGGCGTTGAACTCCCCAGTGGGCAGTGTGCCATTCTGGGCAGCCAGTGACACCACTGGCACTGTCACTGGACATGTAATCAGGCTAATGTTCTGGGGTTTGCATCCCACCGCAGTAGGTGGTCAAATTTGAATTCAGTAAAAGAAAATATTTATCTTTGAGTGTATTTAAAACAGAGATGGATTGGTTCTTGATTGGTAAGGGGGTCAAAGGTTACAGGGAGAAGTCCGGAGAATGCGGTTGAGAAACATATTAGCTGTGATGGAATGGCAGAACAGGCTTGATGAGCCGCATGATGCCCCTATATCTTGTGGTATTATGCATTGCGGGGCACACTAGTCAAGAAGCATTGCAAACCTGCACTGCACACCCAGACAGACGCCTACACCTGCTTCCCCCAGCCATGTCATACAACCATAGAGAGGTACAGCATGGAAACAGATCCTTTGGTCCAACTCATCTGCACTAACGATTTATCCTAAATTGATCTAGTCACATTTGCCAGCATTTGGCCCATATCCCTCTAAACCCTTCCTATTCATGTACCCATCCAGATGCCTTTTAAATGCTGTAACTGTACCAGCCTCCATCACTTCCTCTGGCAGCTCGTTCCATAAACACACCACCCTCTACGTAAAAAAGTTACCTTTTAGGTCCCTTTTATATCTTTCCCCAACACGAGAAATGATGTCACCAACCCAAGGAAACCTAAACACATAAATAGAAAGCGGGACATAACACCGGCGCTTCGCCAGAGGCTCACTGATGATGTTACCTAGAATGGTGACGAAATGTCTGAAAATGAACCTTCCAGCTCAGCGAGCAAACTCACATCCAGAACCTCAACCTGAGCTACAAATCTTCTCAAAACTCGCTTTCCCCTCTCACCTTAAAACTACGCCCCTCTAGTTTTGGACTCCCATACTCTGGAAAAAGACCTTGGCTATTCACCCTGTTCATGCCCCTCTGTAAGGTCACCCCGCAGCCTCTTACGCTGCAGAGAAAATAGCCCCAGCCTATTCACCCTCTCCCTATAGCTGGTCAAGAGGGCACGCATCTTGCTGTGCAGCATGTCTATCTCACACTGCATCCTATGAGCGGCGTGTTCTTTCAAGAACAGCATCTGGTAGACTGGGGCTAGAGCCAGGCCTGAGAGGTGACAAAAGGTCAGGGGAAGTGTTTAATGAGGCAGGTTTGTTTTTTTTATTTACTCATGTGATGTGGATGGAGTTGGCAGGACAGCATTTATTGTCTGTCCTTAGTTATAGCCTGCTCCCATCTCTCAAGGGCCACTAGGGACGGACAACAAACGTTGTCCCAGCCACCAAACCCAACATTTCCCGAGTGAATAAAAAAAAGTGGTGGGTGACCTTGCTGGTCCTCACAGAGAGAAAACCTCCATGAAACTCTATAAAACTGAGCTAAAGAAAGTTAGATTCTGCCCAATTAGTATTCACTTTGTATTTCACTGATATTTGAACGTTCTAATTCAGCAAATTGTTTATCTTGGATAACTTCTCCTACATTATCTTGAAAACTTCAATGAAATTATTTGAAAACCACATCATCCTTTAAGTTTGACAAAAAAGATGATTGCTTTTAGTAAGAAGTAGCCTCGGTTTAATTTGATTAATCATTTTGACAATTAAGGGTTTGACTGGTGCATGTTATTTCTCAATCATTTTTCTTTCACAGTTTTTGCCACAGCTGGTGATGATTCTCATAAATATTGTCAACTCTGCATTCTGTGGGCACTTAGGAAAAATTGAATTGGGTGGAGTCAGTACTGTGGTGAGTTTATGTTGAGCATGTTCACATTTATTGATCCTAATGTCTCCTGTATAACATAGTGATGAAATTGCATTGCTTCCTATCAGTTTCGAGCTCAGTGCCTTTGTCAGCTGATTAGATGTTCCTTGTGAAAAAGCCTGGTCTTTACCTGCTGCCCTCAATGGAAGGACCACTAGAGCCTAGCAGTTGCTTCAGTGGCCCCAGGCTAAAGAACAGGATCATCAGCTCGGCGTCCCAGCTCATTACCATTGTCAGTGACCCATCCTGGAAGTCCCATGTGTGTGGGAGGCATTGGGTGATGGTGACATTGGGCTCCATCAAAATGCAGTTCATGGGGAGTTCACTCTCTGGCAGTCACTCGGCTCACATAGGAGGATGGCTCACTCGTGGAGGGCATTCACCGGCTGGTGAGGTTCATGGAATATTACCAACAAAAACAACAGCTTTCATTATAGAGCATCTTAAACGCACTGACACATCCCTAGGAACCTTCCAGGGTCATAAACAGACACAGACAAGATGATGCCAAGTCATATAAGGAAGCAGATGGAAAAGTTTCCAAACACTTAAAGTAGTTTTTAAGAAAGTAGGGGAGGCAATGGCCTCGTGGTATTATCGATGGACTGTTAATCCAGAGACCCAGATAATGTTCTGGGGACCCAGGTTCAAATCCCACCATGGCAGACGGTGGAATTTAAATTCAATAACTATCTGGAATTAACAGTCTAATGATGACCATGAATCCATTGTTGATTGTTGGGGAAAAACCCATCTGGTTCACTAATGTCATTTAGGGAAGGAAAGTGCTATCCTTACTTGGTCTGGCCCACATGTGACTCCAGACCCATAGCAATGTTGTTGACTTTTAGCCCTCTAGGCAATTAGGGATGGAAAATAAATCTGCCTGGCCTATAATTCCCTCATCCTGTGAATGAATAAAGCAGGAAAAAAGAAGCATTCCTGAAGGAGGAGTGGGAGGTTTAGGGTTCAAATTCCAGGGGTCATGATTGGGGTTAGGGTGAAGACTTGGCTGTCAATGGTGGAATAATGGCAGTGGGATTCAGAGTATGGACCAGAATTGGAGGAATTCAGGCTGGGGGTGGGGTGTGGAACTGGTTGAAAATCAAGGGATTATCAAGTTCATGGTGGCATTTGAAAATAAAGATAGCAATTCTAAGTTCAGGGCCTAGGTGGGTGGCTTAGGATCTAATGTAGTACAAGGAACACACAGGTAATGGGTGAAGAGGACTCAGTGTGAGTCAGGATACAAAGAACAGAGTTTTGTTTTAAAACAGAAAGTGCTGGAGAAACTCAGCAGGTCTGGCAGCATCCTGGAGAGAGTGAGAGTTAATGTTTCAAGTCCTGTATGAGTCTTCTTCAGAATTCCTTCCTTAAAATCTGGATGGTAGAGAAAAACATTTCTGGTTAGAGTGTTGAATGAAGTGAAGAATGAAATGGGACTGAGGATCGGGGTAGCTTTGACATTGTGTGAGGTAGTTCTGATGGAGAGGAAGGTCGAGAGTATGCATATGTTGGCACATGGCACTGAGTCTGGATCACAGGATGTGGTGGGAGCAGTTGTCTGAGGATTGTTGTATGTATAGAAGATACATGTGATCCTGATGGGGTTGAACAATAAAGGATGTAAGTTCATTTGGAATCTGTGCAAGGTAAGGCAGAGCCTGGGACAGTCACTGAGGAATCAGATGTGGCTTTGAATGTTTTAATGAACACACTGTCCAAATTCAGGAGGGTGATAGAAAGCAATGAAGGTGAACAAACTAAATAATTAAAACAAAAATCCCATCAAAGAGCAAAATGGTGTGCATACTTGGAAGAGAAGTGGATGTAAATAGTCAAGAAAAAGCCAAATACTGCAAATGCTAGGGGTCTGAAATAAAAGCAGAGAGTGCTGGAGAAACTCAGCAGCTATGGTGGCATTTGTGACAAAGTTAACACTTCAAGCTCAACATGACTCGTTTTCAGAACAGATTTTTGGATATCACCCAGTTTACAGAGTTGGAAAGACTGGCTAGGAGACACTTGGGACAGTTGGACCAAAGACAAACCAAAATGTTTCAGGGTCACTGATTAAAAGGTGGCGAAAAGAGAGAAGGAATGATGAGCAAAATCATAAAAGAACATCCACAATGGTGTTTTATTTGTTTGCATACAAAAGAATCTATTTTGTATTAGCAGATCTGTGACATATCGCTAAAGGCTCCTTTTTTATTAGTTTTGTACAGGTAATAACTGTGTCGGGTTGCTCTTCCACTGTCTGCTTGTCTACAGCATGTGACACACTCATATCTCAGGTGGGTACAGCTAATGCCAGGCAGAGACATTCTCCTAATATTACATTGTCATATTGGAGAAGAATACATCTACTCATGGCAGACCTTGGGAAATGTGTGCTATTTCAGCCCCAAGGACTGGGGGCAGGGGGGCAGTATTTGATATAATTCCTGGTCAGTCATGAATGCTCTGATCTCAGCCAGGACTGAAGCTCCTGAAGATGATTCTGAACAAATGAAAAGTTGGAAACAAAGTTCATCAGATGGTGTGAAACAATCCAATTACAAATCAGTGAGTTATTTTACACTTGAATCGTCCTGCAGAATGTTAAAGCTGGCCAATGAGCCTCACTTTGTGATATGACACTCAAAAATGAACTGCACCTTTACTGAGAGATAGTAAGAGCTGCCGATGCTGGAGTCAGAGATAACACGGTGTGGAGCTGGAAGAGCACAGCAGGCCAGGCAGCATCAGAGGAGCAGGAAAGTTGACATTCTCAAACCAAAAAGCCAGCTTTCCATGCTCCTCTGATGCTGCCTGGCCTGCTGTGCTCCTCCAGCTCCACGCTGCACCTATACTGAGCATGTTAGGATCTTAGGCAAAACCAGTAGCCTTTTCTTTTAACAAAAGAAATACAGACGCTGAGCTATTTATTGAAAGCATGAAGCCACGAGGCTCCAAGATTTAAAATGAAAAAAAAATGTTTTTACAAGAGTCAAACAAAGCAAACACTAAATACTATCTTGGCTGTGCATGAAGGCCTGTATTCACATCCTATCTGCTCCAGAGGTGTGTAGCAGGTTAATTAGAAAATATTTATACACTTTCAAATCTAGAATCATCAATGGTTAGGTGCATATTTATAGATAAGTTTGTAAATTACCTACTAAATGACAGGTACAATTAAAGCCAATCTTACAAATAGACTCTGCAGTGTACTCAGCATATATGACCATTAATCGCAGGCATTTTCAAAACTTTATCTTGCTCATGAAGAAGTTCTGTTTCTAACATTGAGCCAGATCCCAAGTAAACAGCAATGAACAGCAAACCTGAGGAGCACACGTACAATCTTCACCAGTCACTTGATCTGTCTACAGTATATTCCTTGGACTCTCTTAAAGCTAAAATAGACTCCCTACAGTGCGGAAACAGGCCATTCTGCCCATCAAGTCCACAATAACCCTCCAGAGAGCATCCCACCCAATCCCTGCATTTCCCATGGCTAATCCACCTAACCTGCACATCTTTGGGCCGTGGGAGGAAACCCACACAGGCACAGGCAGAATGTGCACGCTCTACACACATAGTCACCCATGGCAGGATTTGGACCCGGGTCTGTGAGGTTGCAAGGCAGCAGTACTAACCAGTAAGCTATTGGGCAAAATTTTGTGATAGAAGCTAAATATGAAGGGGTACACCATAGAACTGCATGCCCGTCAGATACAAAAGAAAATCTTCTGAGGCCAAGATGCTCTTGAATGTGACATAACCATCAATATTGTGATGAAGGTTATTAATACATTATTATTTGTGAGCGTTGGTTATAAAGTAGGGTCAATGCGTTTTTGGTTTTTAGTTCTCTGAGAAATGTAAAGTTATTTTAAGAGCCAGAAAGATTGTTTTACAGAGGTGTCTCTGAAGAAGGGTCTAGGCCCGAAACGCCAGCTTTTGTGCTCCTGAGATGGTGCTTGGCCTGCTGTGTTCATCCAGCTCCACACTTTGTTGTCAAGATTGTTTTACAGTTAGGTGAAGCAGCCTTTCCAAGAAATCATACAAGCTAAACAACTAAACAAGTCACCTCATAAGTTAATAAGTTAATATTTAATAAGTTGAGCTCTTAAGAGGTCATGAAAAGTCAGTTTTAATTTTTGCAGAGCTGGAAAGAAGACTTTCGATGCTTTCGCAGTTCAGGAGAATAGGGCTGGACAAAGCCCTATGCTGTACTTAGAAGTCAGTGAGGAAAATCAGTGAATTATCCCAGGCCTGTGTATCTCAGGGAGAGAGAGAGTAATGGGAGGAATCCCACCTGGTGAATGTGTAGATAGATGTTGAAAGGAAACATTTGTGACTGCGTGAGTTAGGAAATTAAAGAACAAACACAGAAGTGATACCTCACTGGGGATTGGGTGGCTGTAAGAAAATTAATGTGAAAATGTGTTCAACCTTTAATTTTCCCTGGTTTGTCCAATCTTTCCAAATTGATAGATATACCCTATCTTTTGTATGATCAACTGTCGTTCTTTTGTTAAAAGTATATTCACAACCTCATGTGAACATGTTCGGTGACTGATCATCGTGATAACCTAATTGCAATCAAGAAAACTTAAATCCATCGAGCCAAATTTCATTCCTGGACCCGATTGTTCCAGTAATGACATCAGTTGGAATCTTAACAGTATCAATACAAGTGTTTTGTTCTGATTTCCAGACGTACGGCAGTAAGAACCTGAAGCGAGTCGGAGTGATTCTCCAACGAGGGATCCTCATTCTCCTGATCGCCTGCTTTCCCTGCTGGGCTCTCTTCATAAACACTCAGCACATTTTATTGGCTTTGAAACAGCCTCCTGCAGTAGCCAAGTGAGAGTTGTGTGTTTTCTTCTGTTACAAAAAAGAATAAAATAATAGAATTTTAACAAAAGACAGAAGACCGACCAATGACCCAATGCCTGAGTGTGTGAGTGAACATAAAACTGAGAAACTGAAACTAAACTTTCCTGAGAATTGAAGCTCATATCTTTGATACAAATTTGATCTGAATATCAGAATTGTTGCTTGTTGGTTCTTTAGAAAATAAATAGATTCACTGGTCCATGCTAGTAGCAGTCAGAAGCAGGCCTTTCGGCCCATTTAATGAGTACCAGCCCTTTCAAAGTGTTAGCACCACTTCCCATCTTTCTAGATATCCCTATAATTTGGTCTGTTTCAAGGATTTATTCGACTCACCTTACAAAGCTGTTATTGAATCTGGTTCCACCACCCAGGCAATTATGTCCAAATTTTAACATCTTTGTGTATAGAACAGCTTTTCCTCGAGAGGTCCCTCATCCTCCGGTATTGACCCTTCGACCATTGGGAAATAATTTCCCTTCAGTTTAACTAATTCAGACATGATTTTAAACAGAAACAAAAACAGAAATTGCTGGAAAAGCTCAACAGGCCTGGCAGCATCAGTGGAGAGAAATCAGAATTAACATTTCGGGTCCAGTGACCCATCCTCAGAACTGATGGTAGCTTGGAAAATGTTGGTTTTTATGCAGGAAATAGGGTGGGGAGAGGGGATAAGGCATAACCGATAGGCAGGGATAGAGCCGAAAGAGAGAAGCGGACAATTGGACAGACAAAAAGTTGGATAATGATCCGACTAGGAAGGTGAATAGCTATTTATGGGGACTGTTAGTAGCTCACTATTGGTTGTCTATAATAGCAGACCATATGATAACAAGGCCTAGTGTATGGGTATTGAGGTAAGGACATAGAGTCGTAGAGCTATACAGCATAAAAACAGATCCTTTGGTCCAACTGACCCGTGCTGACCAGATATCTTAAATTGATCTAGTCCCATTTGCCAGCATTTGACCTATAGTCCTCCAGACCCTTCCTATTCACATACTCATCCAGATGCCTTTTAAATGTTGTAATTGTACCAGCCTCCACCACTTCCTCTGGCAGCTCATTTCATACACACACCACCCTCTGTGTGAAAATGTTGCCCCATAGGTCCCTTTTAAATCTTTGCCCTCTCATCTTAAACTTATGCCCCTCTAGTTTTGGATTCCCCTACCCTGGGGAAAAGACTTTGGCTAATCACCCTATCTATTGCCCCTCATGATTTTATAAAACCTCCATAAGGTCACCCCTCATCCTCTGATGCTCCAGAGAAAGTAGCCCCAGCCTATTCAGCCTCTCCGTATAACTCAAAAATCCTCCAACTCCGGCAACATCCTTGTAAATCTTTTCTGAGCCCTTCCAAGTTTCACAACATCCTTCCTCGAGCCAGAAGACCAGAACTGAACGCAATATTCTAAACGTGGCCTAACCAATGTCCTGTACAGCCACAGCATTACCTCCCAACTCCTATACTGAGTGCAGTGACCAATAAAGGCAAGCATACCAAACACCTTCTACAACCCTATCTGTCCGTGAATCCACTTTCAAGACATGGGTGAGTTCAAGCCCAAAAATTATTGAACTCGAGGACTGTTCCAGAGTTCCCAAGCAGAAAACAAAGTGCTGTTCTTCCAGCTCGTGCTGAGCTTCAGTGGAGCGCTGCAGCAAGCCTGAGACAGAGATGTTGCACAGGGAATAGGCTGGTGTATTAAAGTGGCAGACAATCGGAATATCAGGTTTTTTTAAGCAACTCCATCAAATCTTCTCTTAATCAGTCCTGCTCAAAGGGGAACAACATGAAGCTGTCCGTACTATCCTTGATCCAGTATTAGTTAATCTCCGCTGAGCCATCGCCTAATATTTTCTTTTCCACAATTTCCAACTGATAAACGTAACTGTGCAGCTACACAGAAATATAACTTTGAAATGCATTCCTGGGAAAAAGGAAAGTTGATGTGGAAACTGGTCCTTAATACTCTAATTTCCAGGGCCTTGCGATGGCCGGGGTAAATAACACTCTACTCTCCACCTAAGGCAAATCATACTGTGTGTCCAGTCCCATCCCCCTCCACCTCCCGGGCAAATCACACTGTGTGCCCAACCCCTTCCCCACCCTCCCCCCCAGGGCAAATCACACTGTGTGTCCAGCCCCTTCCCCCTCACCCCCACCCCCCCCCCCCGGGCAAATCACACTGTGTGCCCAGCTCCTTCCCCCTCCCCCCTGGGCAAATCACACTGTGTGCCCAACTCCACAACCCCATTCCCCTTCCCCCTCCCCCCTGGGAAAATCACACTGTGTGCCCAACTCCACAACCCCATTCCCCTTCCCCCCCCCAGGGCAAATCACACTGTGTGTCCAGCCCCATTCCCCTTCCCCCCCCCCCAGGGCAAATCACACTGTGTGCCCTGCCCCTTCCCCCTTCACCACCCACTTCCAGGGCAAATCACACTGTGTGCCCAGCCCCTTCCCCGTGGCTCTCCAGCTGCAGGTCCACCATGTTCCTATGCGTTAATGATACCTTGCCGTCTTCCGACTAAACCAAGATTAAACGAAATTTCACACAGTGCCTCTCTCACTATTTCAAAAATCATGCCACCCCTGGCTTCTGCTTCCCCTGAAAACACAGGACCCCAGGGCAGTTGGCCCTGATTCACGTTAACTTCTGGATGTGTCTGGCCCTGTGTTGCTGGCAGTGTCAAACAGTGAAGGTGATAACGAGTTTTGCGAAGATTTGTAGCTCAGGTTGAGATTCTGGATGTGAGTTTGCTAGCTGAGCTCCCATAACCACTCCCCCCTACATCAAAGACATTTCCGAAATGACTGCCAGACTACTCAGACCCCTTGGCATCAGGGTAGCCCATAAACCCACCAACACACTCAAACAGCAGCTAATGAACTTAAAAGACCCTATACAGACAAAAAATAAAACAAACGTCATCTACAAAATACCTTGCAAGATCTGTGACAAACACTACATTGGACAAACTGGCAGAAAGCGAGCCACCAGGATACATGAACATCAACTAGCCACAAAACGACATGACCCACTATCACTCGTATCCTTATATACAGATAAGGAAGGACACCACTTTGATTGGGACAACACATCCATCCTAGGACAAGCCAAACAGAGACACGCACGAGAATTCCTAGAAGCATGGCATTCCAACCGGAACTCCATCAACAAACACATTGATTTGGAGCCCATCTACCATCCCCTGAGAAAAAGAACAGGAAATGACATCACCAGTGCAGGAAATGACATCACCAACCCAAGGAAACCTAACCAGATAAATAGAAAGCGGGACATAACACCAGCGCTTCATCGGAGGCTCACTGATCATGTTACCTAGAAAGGTGACGAAACGTCTGAAAACGAACCTTCCAGCTCAGCGAGCAAACTCACATCCAGTGAAGGTGATTTTGCATGCAATCACATAGAAACAGATTGATTTTTACATGTGTATGTGGTAGGAAAATGTACATTGATCCCATACCTGTGTGAACATTGCACCAGCTTAGGGCTTAGTAAAGACATTCACGTTGCCTTTGATGACCATTTAACACTTCCTATTCATGTACCCATCCAGATGCCTTTTAAATATTGTAATTGTACCAGCCCCCACCACTTCCCCTGGCAGCTTGCTCCATACACGCACCGCCCTCTGCGTGAAAAAGTTGCCCCATAGGTCCCTTAAATCTTTCCCCTCTCACATTAAACCAATGCCCCTAGATTTGGAATCCCCTCCCCTGAATGTTTTAACTTTAGTTTTGTTGTCAGTTTCACTCTTACAAGCATTGTGTTCTGTTTTCATTGGCACAACTCTACGTGAAGATTTATATTCCTGTTCTACCTGTAAGCGCAATAAATTTTTATTATTAATGATATTAAATTTTAATTTGCAGGTGAAGCAATAACTTCCTCAATCAAGTTCCTCACAAGTGTAAGACCCTCCATCACAGGAAACAGGTTATCAAGCATTTCTTACCTTTTCACCGTGCAGGATTACTGAGGCTGGTAACAGCATCTCAGGGGATCTCCTCCAGTCCTGACAAATCTTTAGCCTTCCCCATTGATTCTCAAAAGAGAGAATCATATTTATATTGCACCTTTCAATACCTCATATTTTCCAAAGCGCTTTTCACTGAAGTATTTTTGAAGTGCCATCTTTGTTGTATAATAGGAAGCTCCTGCAGTCAATTTGTGCATAGCAAGCTCTCACAAAACTGCAAAGTGATGAATAACCAGATAATTGGCTTTTTCAATATTGATTTATCAAGAAGTATTGGCCAGAACTGAAGAGATTGATCTTTGAATTAATGCCTTTGGATCTTTAAAGTCCACCTGGCAGAGCAGAAGGAGTACAATTTAACACAGAAACATAGAAGCAGTAACACAGGCCATTCAGTCCTTTGACCCTGATCTGCCATTCATTATGATCATGGATGATCATCTAACTCAACCGTCTGCTCCTGCTATTCTGCCAGATCCTTTGCTCCCTTCAGACCTAAGTGTTGTATCCAACTCCTCCTTGAAATCACCATCCTCTGGATGAAGATATTACTCCTCATCTCAGCCCTAAATGGTTTATCCCATTTCCTTAGATGGTGATCCTCATTCTGGAAACCCTGGTCATTGTCAACTTCCTTCCTGCACTGACCCTGTCTAGTCCTGTTAGGATTTTACAGACTTCTATGAGATTCCCCCCTTCATTCTTCTAAACGCCAGCCAATTTCACTGTAACTGATTCAACCTCTCCTCATATGTCAGTCCTACCATCCTGGGATTTAACCTGGTATATCCTCATTACACTTCCTCTGTGGCAAGGCTGGCAATGTGGCTTAGTGGTTGGCATTGCTGCCTCACCGTGCCATGGGCCCAGGTTCGATTCCAGCCTCAAGCAACTGTCTGAAGTGGAGTTTGCACATGCTCCCTGTGTCTGTGTGGGTTTCCTTCCACAGTACAAAGACATGCAGGTTATGGTGGATTGGCTATAGTGTCCAGACATGTATAGGTTAGGTAGAACCAGCTTATGAATGCAGACCTTGGACATTTCAAGTTCAAGGTATAGCTTGGCTCATACAGAACCTGAGTGAATAGCCAGCAGTGACATTGAACATAAGCCACACGCACGCAGAGGATCAGGTAGGTAGTTGCAATCACCATCTCAAAGGTGACTACAGATGGACAATAAATAAAGAACTATCCAATGGCATTTCCACCCAATTTTTAAGTTTTTAATAATTCTTATCACATGTCTGGCTAAAATATAACTTTATTCTCTGTTTCAGTAGTGATTGCTGCATTAACTTATGCTGATTGCTTTCCAGGCAGCATGCTTTTGTGAATTAAAGATCAAATGCCTGCAGAACCGAGTAAAGTCACAGGATGTTGCATGAGAGTCAAATATTTTTACGACACAACATAATTGGGTGTTATCAATTTCACATTCATCATACTGACAATCATTTGGAAATAGTGAGAGGATTCATAACATTCCAGGAATTATTTTGGAAGAGTTGTCTTGTGTACAAAGTATTAACAGCACAGAAGTAGGCCATTCTGCCCAACAGATCAAAAGGCCTGCTTCCACACTGTAGAGTTTCAGGCATGAGGACCTATCAGTTTTGTAGATAGATTGGAACCTTTGTGATAAGAAAGTCATCATAGTCCCACTGGCTCATTAGACAGACAGTTGGTGGTGAGCTTAACCTGAGAGTCACTGTACCCTTGGGTGAGGACAAGTAGGCGAGATATTCATTGTAATTTCAGCCTCTGTAAGAACTGAACCCACAGCGTTAATGTTCTACATTGCAAGCTAGACGCTCAACCAACTGAAGTAATAGACCAATAATGTTGAAGAAATTCAGTAGATCAACAGAATTAACATTTCAAGTCCAATAATACTTTTCTTCAGAATTTCAAGGTGTTTTCCTTTGAGAATACAGTGTTTAGGAAAGATTTGAAGAAGTATTCAAAAACCAAAATAGGCTTGGACAGATTAAGTAGGGCTTAGCTGTCACCATTGATGGAAGGTTGAGAGCCAGAAGAAGTAATGTAGACACGAGGAGAAACATTTTCACGCAGCAAATGTTGGGTACTGAATGCACTGCTTTGGAGTATAGTCAAGGCAGGGTCAATCGAGACTTTCGAAAGGGAATTAGGCTGCTTTCTGAGAAAGAAGAATGTACAGGGCTACAGGAGGAAGTTTGGGGAGTGTTATTTGGTCATTTGCTCTGAGAGAACCAGCACAGACATCGTGGGCTGAATGGCCTTACCTGTGCATTATGATAATATCACTCTCAGATAAACAAGTCCACACTCTCCCCATTATGACAGTGATTCTTACAATGGTTCACAGGTATGCACAACATGAAAGAGTTGAGAGAAAATTTGACTTTGGCTGGGATCGTATAACCTTCAGGAGTCAATTCCTGAGAGAGGGCTAATCATCTTCCTGTAAATACAGATTTCTGGCTCACCCTAAAGAATCAGGAATCTATGCCTTTTCAAAAATAGTCACCCTTGGGCTGTTTGCCTGAGTCTGAACTAGATTCCATCCTTCCCCAAAATAATTCAACAATTTATCCAGATACTTGTTAAGTTCATAACTTTCCCTGTTTACTTTGAGTAACAGATTAGATGATGCAGCAAGCTCCTGATGACCTGAGAGCACATATCAGATAGAGAAAGATTTCCATCAATGAAGTACATTCCATAGCCTCAGCCATGGTGATGTGCTTCACGATCATTGAACTACTTTTCAAATGTTTATTTTTCTCCATTTTCTCACTCGACTCTCTCTCCCTTTAACCTCCTCCAACACATTTGCATTTCTGAGTTCCTCTCTATCTGCCCTCTTGTGTGTTCCTGATATTAACTGCTCTATGATGATATCTATGCTTTCAGTTGACTTAGCCCCAAGGTCTGCGATGCCATCCTTAAATATTTACACTTCTTTCTTCCTCCTCAAGATATTCCCAAAACCTCACACTTTGACCAGTTTTTTTGGCTTTCCTTCCTGATATTTCCTTCAGTGTTTTGGTGAGTAACTCTTCATTAATGCCCTTATATATGGTCTTGGGATATTTCCCTGTTAAATACATGATATAATTGAAAGTTGTCATTTAAGTGCAGTAATTGTTGTAATAGGAGAAATGTGGAAGTAATTTCTTACACAAATGACTCATTTTGAAAAGATTATTTATGTTCCCAAAGGACTTTGAGTTAAAAAAAGGGACAAGGCAGGCTAGAAAACTTCAGTTAAGACACTGTGTATCGATGCTGTGACCATAAGGCCAGAAGATATAGGAGCAGAAATTATGCCATTCGGCCCATCGGGTCTGCTCCGCCATTCAATCATAGCTGACAAGTTTCTCAACTCCATTCTCCCACTTTCCCCCTGTAACTTTTGATCCCCCAACAATCAAGAGCTTATCTATCTCTGTCTTAAATGTACTCACTGACCTGGCCTCCACAGCCTTCTGTGGATGTGAATTCTATAGATTCACCACTCTCTGGCTGAAGATATTTCTCCTTATCTTCGTAAAGATAAAAGCTCTCCTTATCTTCATAAAGGTCTTCCCTTTACTCTAAAGCTGTGCCCTCGGGTCCTAGTCTCTCCTACCAATGAAAACATCTCCCCAACATCCAAGCTGTCCAGGTCGTTTCAATTAGATCCTCCCTCATCCTTCTGAACTCCGAGTATAGACCCAGAGTCCTCAAATGGTCCTCAAGTGTTAAGCTTTTCATTCCTGGGATGTTCTTGTGAACTTCTTCTGAACCCAATCCAGGGCCAGTACATCTTTCCTGAGATATGGGGCCCAAAATTGCTCACAATACTCCAAATGTGGCTTAGCCAGAGCCTTATAAAGTCTCAGTAGTACATCCCTGCTTTTATATTCAAGTCCTCTCAAAATAAATGCCAAAGTTGCATTTGCCTTCCTGACTACTGACTCACCCTGTAAGCCTACCTTCAGAGAATCTTGGACTAGAACTCCCAAGTCTCTTTGCACTTCAGACTTCTGAATTTTCTCCCCATTTAGAAAACAGTCCATGTTTCTATTCTTTTTTACCAAAATGCATGACCTCACACTTTCCCACGTTGTGGATGTTTGGGAGTCTTGGTCGGGTTTATTCATCTCCAGGATGGGGAAGGAGTTGGGCTTTCAAATTTGTTGTGAGGGATTGTATTTTTGCAGTTTTACATTTCCAGTTCTGTTTTCTTGTGGATCACTTTACTGACTTTACATTAAATAAAGATGAACAATGTTAGACAAATTGGTTGGTGAGGTCACTTTTGGAATATTGCATTCAGTTCTGGTCTCTCTGCTCGAGGAAAAATGTTGTTAAACTTGAAAGGGTGCAGAAAAGAGTTACTAGGATGTAGCTGGGATGGGAGGGTTTGAGCTACAGTGAGAGGATGAATAGGCTGGGGCTATGTTTCCAAGAAACGCTATTGGTGTTATCGTTAGACTGCTAACCCAGAAACTGGTAATGTTCTGGGGACTGGAGTTTGAACCCTACCATAACAGATGGTGGAATTTGAATCCAATAAAAATCTGGAATTAAAAGTCTAATGATGACCGTGAATCCATTGCCGATTGTTGTAAAGCTCCATCTGGTTCACTAATGTCCTTTAGGGAAGGAAACTGCCATCCTTACCTGGTCTGGCCTACATGTGACTCCAGACCCACAGCGATGTGGTTGATTCTTAACTACCCCCTGGGTAATTAGGGACGGACAATAAATGCTGGCTTGGCCAGCGATGCCCACATCTCATGAATGAGTTTTAAAGAAATTCGAAGGCTGAGGCATGACTTGTAGATGTTTATAAAATCATGAGGGTCATAATAGAGGTGAATGGCAGGTGTTGTTTCTCATTGGTGGGAGATTTCAAAACTAGAGGGGCATAGGTTTAAGGTGAGAAGGGAAAGATTTAAAAGGGACCTGAGGGACAACATTTTCATGCAGAGGGTGGTGCGTGTATGGAACGAGCTGCCGGAGGAAGCGGTGGAGGCTGGTACAATTACTACATTTAAAGTGCATCTGAATAGGATGGGTTTAGAGGAATATGGGCCAAATGCTGACAATTGGGAATAGATTGGTTTAGGATATCTGGTCGCCATGGACGGGTTGGACCGAAGAGCCAGTTCCCATGCTGTGAAACTCTACAACTCTATGGACTCTACAAGTGGGGCATGGAGAGGGTTAATAGAGAGCAGCTGTTCTCCTCAGTTGAAGAGTCAACAACAAAGGAGGCATAACTTCAAGGTGAAAATAAGGAGGTTTAGAAGGGATTTGAGGAAAAAACCTTTTTTCACCTAGACAATGATGGGGATTTGGAATGCATTGCCTGGGAGGGCATTGGTGTGAGAAATCTCACAACCTACAAAATGTACTTGGATGAGCACTTGAAATGTCATAACGTTCAAGCCTATGGGCCTAGTGGAGGAAGTTGGGGCTAGTGTAGGTAGTATATTTTTAGTGGTACAGCCTGATGGGACAAAGGGCATTTTTTGTTCTGTACGGTTCTATGAATCTAAGTGTAGGACAGTTCTGACTCCTCCAGTACAGAGCTCCATTACAGTGGGATGGAGAGTCAGCAACAAAACCCAGCCACAGGAGCAATCAGATCTTCAGAAGGGCAGGGGTTTTTCCAACATCCTGTTCAGAGATATTGTTATTCAGCTCTGGAGAAAACGAGAGTTGAACCCCGGGCTCCTGGCCCTCACTGCTGGGTGAAGAACTCTCAGCAGGAATTTCCAGCGGTAGTGTTCAGAATCAGGAGCATGTTCCTAGAATCCACAAGCATTTGCAAAGAGAAGGCATTAATCTGCTTTCTCAAAGAACACCCACAGGCACCAGGGGCTGAATGGCCTCCTTCTGTCGCGCAACATTCTCTGATTTGCTGCACTCTCAACCCCTGGCCATGTTCCGGCTCGGTAACACAGCCCGGAATGTGCCTGTCAACCTGTATAACGTCACAAAACATCCTAATCCATCATCTCTTTTAAAAGCTGGCACGAGAAAGCAAGGTTCAGTTCCAGACTTCGCTGAGTTGTTGATTTAGGGGAACAACAGCTCAGAATAAACACTACTCCTCAGAGGAGAGAAAATGTCACTCTCAGACTATTCTTAGTACACTTTGGAAGTTGTTTCTGAGTGACATTGGCACAGATCAGGGGCCCTCATATCTCCCTTGAGCTCAGCGACAGGTGTTGGGACGGTATGTGGGGGGCTGTGCTGGGGTGGGGTGGGGGTGCTGTTGGTGGGGAATGCTGAAGGAATGATAATCAGATGTTGCCACCCGTCTCCCAAATTAAAGCACACAAAATTGTTTGGGTTTTGCTCAAACACTGATTTCACACATTGTATTTTATTTCTATTTTACTGTTAGCTTGTTTCAATAAAGTATGATTTACTGTTTGTTCGTTCCGTTCACAGGATTAATTAATGAGGCCCAACTCGGAGCACAGTCCATTATTTATCAGGTTATTTCAATAGTCTCCCAGATAACAATGGAGAATCGATACAAGTTCAGTACTCAAGAGACTGATGCATGTTTGACTGAAGACTGGATGCTTTAGTTGAATGAGGAAGCAGCATTACTGTAAACACTCTCATGAATATGATAAATGAAGGTTAAGTAGTCTCCTCTTTTTACTGCGGGTTCCTTAAAGCTGTTCCACACAATGGACTGGTTTTAACTTGGCGGGAAGCCCCTGCCAATTTGGCCGAAAGTGTCACACAGGCATGGAATTAGCTCTTGAAGGACCATGAATCGGTTTAAGGTGAATTGGTTCCACACACCTGGGAGAGCTCTCTGGTCCCAGCAATGGCACTGGAGTGACCAATTTGGGAGGGGGTGCAAAGTGAGCCCACACATTGAAACTCGCCAGGCTTTACACCTGTTCTAGGCCTCTGAAGCTTTTGTTTGGTTGCCCATTGAGGCTACTCAATTGGCTCACAATCAGGCAGGCTATTCAATGCCTCCAACTCCCACAGGTCACAATCCTGTCCCACAGGACAGGAGTGCGAGGTTAGGCAGGTATAGCATTTGACACTATGTTTATATGGCAAGTCCAGTTGAGTTTCTGGTCAATGGTACCACCCAGGATGTTGATAGTGGGGGATTCAGTGATGGTAACACCATTGAATAGCAAGGGAAGAAGGTTACGTTGTCTCTTACTGGAAATGGTCATGGCCTGGTGTTTGTGCAGTGTACGTGTTACTTGACAATTGTCAGCCCAAGCATGAATATTGTTCAGATTTTATTGCATTTGAATGTGGAATGCTTCAGTATCTGAGGAGTTGTATATGGTGTTGAACATTGTGCAATCATCTGTGAACATCCCCAGTTCTGACTTTATGATGGAGGGAAAGTCATTGATGAAGCAGCTGAAGATGGTTGGGCTGAGGACACTATCCTGAGGAACTCCTGCAGAGATCTCCTGGAGCTGAGATGATTGACCTCCAACAACCACGATCATCTTCCTATGTGTCAGGTACGTCTCTAACCAGCGGAGGGTTTGCCCGGAATTCTCATTGATTCCGGTTTTCTCAGGGCTTCCTGATGCCACACATTGTTGAATGCAGCCTAAATGTCAAGGACTGTCACTCTCAACTCAATTGTGGAATTGTGCTGTTTTGTCCAAGTTTGAACCAAGGCTGTAATGCGGCCGGAGCTGAGTGGCCCTGGCAGAACCCAAACTGGCTGTCACTGAGCAGGATTCACACTAAATCAATCCATTCAGAGACTTTGCAACACCTCTCTGGAGCAGGTGAGATTTGAACTCAGGTCTCCTGGCTAAGAGGCAGGGGCATTACTCAGTTTATTGCTGAGGAGGTGCTGCTTGTTGGTGACACCATCTAGAAGCTCAGGATGTTAAAGAAAGCAGAGTTGGGATGGTTTTTAATGAGGTTAGTTCTAAAACCAAATGCTTCCCAGTAGCTGGAAATCTGAAACAAAGACAGAGAACGCTGGAGAAACTCAATGAGTCTGGCAGCAGGGACAGAATTAATGTTTTGACTTCTGTATGACTCTTCTTTAAACCTGAAGAAAACCTGTAGAACCTGTTTTGAAGAGCAGTCACTCTAGCACTTTCTCTGAGATAGTAAAAACTGCTGATGCTGGAGTCAGAAATAACACAGGGTGGGGCTGGAGGAGCACAGCAGGCCAGGCAGCAACAGTGGAGCAGGAAGGCTAACATTCATGACCCAAAGAGGAGCCTTCCTGCTCCTCTAATGCTGCCTGGCCTGCTGTGAACATCCAGCTCCACACTGTGTTAGCACGTTCTCGGTGTTTGTTTTGCTTTCCAACAGAGATCAGGTAACTCAGTACAATGGACCTTCCTGGTTCATCCAGTTATAGATCTACCTACAAATATATTAACAGAGCAGTAATTATCGGCCATGGATTAAATGGAGCTGGACACATGGAGAATAATATACAAGGAATGGCTTGTGTTCTTCCTCCTGCAGATTCCTCTGGGCTATGGGATGGCTGCAACAGTTCGTGTCGGCTGTAAACTCTGTTAAAGCTGCCCTCGGTTGTATTGGTGAGTCCAATCATGTAAATCTACTGCATTAACTAAAATGATGATTATTCAAGCAATGCGTCTCTCACTATCCGTCCTGTGTTCTCCCCTTTGAAAACTGTACTGGTAGGCTTAGCTTTGTCTGGGAAAGCCAGGTGATGAAGGATGATCCTGGAGCGGTCTTTATTCTGTTTTATATTTCTTCGCACTTAAGTAAAGACTTCTAAATACACAGCTCCTAACCCAATCGAATATAATTTTAGTAATTGTTCAAATAAAGCCCCAAATCATGTGCTCATCTCAGTCTGACTAAACACAACTGACATTATGCTATCCCACATTTAACACTCTTAAACAACGATGCTCTAAATAAAAATGTGTCAATCAAAAATCATTTTCTGATAACAAATGAGGTGATAAGTGTAGGTTATGATCCTGACCTGTGATATTTAACATAGGGATATTATTAAGCTGGAGAAGGCCCAGAAGAGATTTTCCAGGATGTTTCTGGGAATGGAAGGCTTGAGTAAGGATAGGCTGGGAAATTTTTTTACTGGACCATACCGGGTTGAGGGGGTGAAACTATGGAAGGGCTTTAGGTAAGGTGAATGGCACTTGTCTTTTCCCGAGGATGAGGGATTTCAAGTCTATGGGGGCATTTTTTTAAAGAAAGATTGAAAAAACGCATTTTTATACAGAGAGTGGTTTGTATGTGGAATGAACTGGCAGAGAAAGTGGTGGATGCGAGTCAGTTACAATGTTTAAGAGACATTTGGATAATAAGTACATGAATAAGAAATGTTTGGAGGGATGTGGGCCAAGCACAGGCAGGTGGGACTAGTTTAGTTTGGAACATGGTTGGCATGGACTGGTTAAACGTTAAACGTTCCCATGCTGCATGACTCTACTTACATTAAAAACGTATTGACTGTCTTGAAGCTAACTGGTTTAAATGTCCTGGGAAAAGACACAATGGCGATATCCCCTCCACCCAGTCAAATAGGCTGATGTTTACTGTCCATGATTAATCAGGGAGAAAGTTCCTGGTACAAGTTATGGGAGTGGTGGGGAGGCATGAGTCCATCAAACTGAACCCAGGCTAGGAGTCAACACACACATAGAGTGGTGAGGTCATCTGCTGGAAAACGGGAAGGTAAACAGGACCAGTGAATGGCAACATTTAAAGAAAAATTTTGCTGAAACTTCAACTAGATTACATTAAAATAAGATAAAGAACTGCTGCAGATCTGAAACAAACAAAAGCAGGAAAAAAGCTGGAGGAACTGAGCGGGTCTGGCAGCATCTGTGGAGAGAAAAACAGAGTAACATTTTGAGTTTAATAATCCTTCTCCAGAATTGATGGGAGGTTGTACGTTTGTAGAGGCTTCCTCACACTGACAGAAGGTAATATGTGTGTAGAGAGTTCCTCATGTTTTTCCATATATTTCCACAGGGTGTGTTTCCTTCATCGTTGCAGTGACGAGTTCATGAAAAAAAATTGTACAGCATAAAAGCTAATCAATACACAATTACAACATTGCTTTAGGGATTATCTGAAAACGCTCTAACATTGTTTCTCTTTTCCATTTTCCAGAGAAATTATGCATTTAGTTGCAGAAATAATTTCACTGGGTGCTGCCTATCATTGGATCAATGCCTTTTGGGTGAGTGTTTCTGCATTTGTGAGCTAAGTGCGTGTACATTCATGGTGCCCTGTTGCTTACACTTTTTAAATGTTGACTCCATAATTTGAAATGTATTCATTTTTGTTTTCCTGTAGTACCTGCCAGAGATTCTGCCATGGTTATAAGCTTCTACTTTCCTCTTTAGTACAATTGCAATCTCACATGGAATTTTACAGCCATTTGGAGTCAAAGTCATTAAGGTTGGTTGTAGATTTCTTCGGAATTTTGAGAATAGGAGGCATCCTGGTTTCCAAGTTGTGGGAATGCTGGAGCGCTGTCTTGAGCGCTGTTAGAGTCGCTTCATTTTGGCTGTGCCCATTGCAATTAAGAATTTCAGGAAGAGTAAAGCAACTTGGAGAGAGATGAACACAGATGGTAGTGGGAGTCCTTCAGCGGTGGCTAACTGAGGTTCCCCACTTGATGATTACTGACTGAAAAGATATTTTTTCGGAACAAGTACTGAATGTACAAGTGGAGAAACCACTGAGGAATTTCATCTTTGATCCCTTTGACCTTGGAATTGTTTAATGCATTTCTGTTCAGGGTTGTCCTGTTACGAACTTTAATAGACATGTAAGCTAAAGCACTAATGAAGTTCATGAGAACAGTTCGAAATATGCAGCTCACTGATGTGGGTCTCACCGACAGAAAATGATATCACATTGACTGTTATTCATGTTGCAATGGAGACTGTGACCAGTAGGTCAACGGGCACATGGATTTGGATCTTAGGAACAGGGGACCATTCAACCCCACGAACCTGCTCTACTGGTCAATGAGATTGTGACTGATCTGTGTCCAAAATCCATTGTTCTGCCTTGATTCATCACCCTGACAACTCCATGCAATAAAAATCTGTCTCTCTCTGTCTTGGGAGCTCCAATTCTTCTTCAGCGTCCCTACCCTTTCGGGAGACTTCAGATCATTGTATGCAGTAAGATTATAAATTCAGAAAAGAATTTTCATTTGTTACTTTCAGTGTGAATGTTAAAAGAAAGAGTGCTGTTCACATGAGCTGTTCCTCCTTACATAACGTCAGTGTTGGGTTGACAATGTAATCCATTGGTTAAAAATAATTTAATGGCATGCTCAGCCACTATGTTTTGTTTCCTTTCCATTGAAGTTACAAGTCCTTATATAATCATTGTGATATGTTTTGCTTGCAGGGTGTCAGTGGTGGAGGTGTTAAGAGGAGTTGGGAAGCAAAAGCTGGGAGCTATTGCTAACCTAGTTGGTTATTACTTAATTGGGTTTCCCATTGGAATTGCCTTGATGTTTGCTACAAAACTTGTTACCTTGGTATGAATTTGAATAATTGTTCCCTTTACTGTTCTTTACTGACAATTATCACCTACTGCTATCGGAGGATGTAGTCTATCTTGCAATCAATATTGGAGAGTGAAGTTAGTTCACCCTCTGGAGTACAATGAGTCCAGCCCTGTGTGTTTTTTTGGGGTCAATGTTGATCAATACTCTGTACAATTAGATAGGGTACGGTGCTCACTTGCCACCAAAGAATCATAGAATCCTTACCGTGTGGGAGCAGGCCATTTGGGCCATCAAGTCCACATCAACCCTACAAAGAGCATCCCACCCAAACCCATCTCCACCCCCTATCCTATCCCTGTAACCCTGCATTTCCCATGGCTAATTCATCTAACCTGCCAATCCCTGGGCACTACAAGGCAATCTAGTGTGACGAATCCACCTAACCTGCACATCTTTGGAGTGTCGGGGGAAACCGGAGCACCAGGAAGAAATGCACAAAGACGCAGGGAGAACATGGATGATGATAGGATAGTGTAGGGGGATGGGCTCAGATTAGTTCACAGGCCAGCGCAACATTGAGGGCTGAAGGGCCTGTTCTGCGCTGAGCTGGAACTGAACCTGGATCCCCAGTGTTGTGAGGCAGCAGAGCTAACCATTCAGCCACTGTGGAATATTGGGTGAAAGTGAGTGTCATGGTTGAGCTAAGCATGGGTCTTGCGCACCTTCTACTGAGGCTCGTTTACAACGATAATTAATTGGTATACAAAAGTGAGATCGTGGCCGAATTATTCGCCTCCTGAATCCAGTAGTGCTGTGAATAGAAGTGGACAAATAGCACCTTGCAGGTAAAGGCAAAAGAGTTTCTTAAAGGAATGGAAATGGAAGGAAAGCCCAACAGCGTTTACTCATTCTCACGGCACCATTGTTATTTTGCAAGTTTCTGGTCTGCCTTGTTCATTTCCACAGTTGTACGATTAGTTATTTTTCTAACAATAATTACCAGAATGAACTGATGAGGTAAGCATAGATGCTGGACACTCTCGTAGGAGGTGGCATAGTACTAATATCACTGAACCAGTATCTCAGGCACAGAACTTCCTCACAATGTGGTTTCAAATCCCACTCATGGCAGATGGTGAAACTTGAACTCAATACATGCTCAGCACAGCTGCCTCACAGGTTTGATTCCACCCTCAGGCAACAGTTTGTGCAGAGATTACACATTCTCCCTGTGTCTGCATGGGTTTCCATCGCGTTGTCTGGTTTCGTTTGAAGGTGTGCGGGTCAGCTGGATTGACCATGCTAAATTCCCCACAGTGTCCACAGAAGTACAGGCTATGGTAAATGTGGGCTAACAGGAATAGGATGGGATGCTTTTCAGAGGGTCATTACGGATTTAACGGGCAAATGGTCTGTATCTGCACTGTAGGGATGTGTGCTTCTATAAAAATCTGCTATTATAGAGCTAGCCTAATGGTGACCATATTTTCAGTGTTGTACAAAAACCCATCTTGCTCGCAGGTGTCCTTTAGGGAATTTGCCGTGCATACCTGGTCTTAGCTCAATGACAGTTCAGACCCATAGCAATGTAATCACCCATTAAATCTTCTCTTGGCTAGCAGGAATGAACAATAACTGCTGACCCAGCCAGTGATCCCACAAACCGTGGATGAATAAATAAAAATTATTTTGGAGATTGTGATGTACAGAAAGTGTTGCCTCAGTAGAATCCCTCCACTGTTTTAATAATTATTTTTGTGTTTTGCTTCAAGGCTCTGGTTAATGCAGGTGTGATGCAAGATGTGGACACCTCTCACAGAACAACTGCTGCTCAAGCCCAGTATAGGTCAACAGGTAAAGAAAGGATGCTGATAATTGCAGGGCAAGCTTGGAAAGGTTCACTTTGCAGAGAAAACATTGGTTTCTTTCCCGAAATCATGGGATAATGTGATTGGGTATTTAACTTTTTTTATATATTAATTCATGAGATGTTGGCATCACTAGTTGGGGCGGCATTTATTGCCCATCCCTGATTATCCTTGAGAAGCTGGTGGTGAGTTGCAGTTCTTGGATCATAGGGTCAATCACAGTGCTGATACTTAAGCCTGGAGCTGCTTAGGCTTTGGGCATTATTGGCAGACTCACAAACAGAAGCGAAAGCTAAATAAGGGAGGTGATGATAACGTCACTGAACTGGTAATCTAGAGCTCCAGGCGAGTGTTCTGGGCACATGAGTTCAAATCCCGTAGGTGGTGAGATTTGAATTCAATATGAAATAATCTGGAATAAAAAGCCGGCCTAATGGTGACCATGTTAGGAATGTTGTAACAAACCTCTTCAGGTTCACTAATGACCTTTATGAAGGAAATCTGCCATCCTTACCCAGTCTGGCCTCCATGTGGTTGACTCTTAATTGCCCTCTGGGCACTTGGGGATCGACAATAAATGCTGCCTAGCCAGTGAAAGAATCTCATGTAAGAATAGAACATAGAACATTACAGCACAGTACAGGCCCTTCGGCCCTCGATGTTGCGCCGACCTGTGAAACCAATCTGAAGCCCTTCTAACCTACACTATTCCATTATCATCCATATGTTTCTCCAATGACCATTTAAATGCCCTTAAAGTTGGAGAGTCTACTACTGTTGCAAGCAGGGCATTCCACGCCCTTGCTACTCTCTGAGTAAAGAACCTACCTCTGACATCTGTCCTATATCTATCCCCCCTCAATTTAAAGCTATGTCCCCTCGTGCTAGCCATCACCATCTGAGGAAAAAGGCTCTCACTGTCCACCCTATCTAATCCACTGACCATCTTGTACGTCTCTATTAAGTCACCTCTTAACCTTCTTCTCTCTAATGAAAACAGCCTCAAGTCCCTTAGCCTTTCCTCGTAAGACCTTCCCTCCATACTAGGCAACATCCTGGTAAATTTCCTCTGCACCCTTTCCAGAGCTTCCACATCCTTCCTATAATGTGGTGACCAGAACTGTACGCAATACTCCAAGTGCGGCCGCACCAGAGTTTTGTCCAGCTGCAACATGACCTCATGTCTCTGAAACTCAATCCCTCTACCAATATAACCCAACACTCCATACGCCTTCTTAACAACCCTTTCAACCTGGGTGGCAAATTTCAGGGATCTATGCACTTGGACACTGAGCTCTCTCTGCTCATCCACACTACCAAGAATCTTAACATTAGCCCAGTACTCCTGTATTGCTGTTACTCCTTTCAAAGGGAATCACCTCACACTTTTCCGCATTAAGCTCCATTTGCCACCTCTCAGCAAAGGTCTGCAGCTTATCTGTGTCCGTCTGTAACCAACAAAAAGTTGAAGGTGCTTTCAAAAAACTAGCAGCTTCAGTCGAGTGATGGGCTTCCCCACTCAGATAGAGAGTGGGTTTTTGGTATCCTGTGCACATTTTATTGTGTTTGGTGCAGATAACTCTACTGTCATCAGGATTGGGGAATGCTCAGTGGTTGGCAGTGCTGCTTCATAGTGACAAAGACCGGGACTTGATTCCATCCTCAAACAACTGTCCATGTGGAGTTTGCACATTCTCCCCGCGTCTGCGCGGGTTTCCTCCGGGTGCTCCAGTTTCCTCCCACAGTCCAAAGATGTGCAGGTTGAGTGGATTGGCCATGCTAAATTGCCCATAGTTTCTGGGAATGTGCACATTAGGTGGATTAGCCTCAGGAAATGTAGGGTTACAGGGATAGGTTAGGGGAGTGGGTCTGGGTGAGATGTTCAATAGAGGGTTGTTGGGGACTTGATAGGCCAAATGGCCTGCTTCCACACTGTAGGGATTCTGTGATTCTTTGAATTCCATCCATAAAGGCATTGCATCAATTGTGATCTTCCAGGCTACTGTCCCATGGTTACTCTTGATCAGCACTTTCCAGAAACTGTTCTCAATTGGCATCAGGTGATCAGGTATCTACATTGTCAATCCAGGAAAGTGTCCTTTTTTAAAGAAAATGGAAGCCAGAGAATGCTGTTTAATACAAAACAATTTAAGGATGTCCCCCGTTTCCATCCTCAGGGATTATGATTAGTTCGTCTCAAGTTTGTCACATCAAGTAGAAACATAGGATAACATAAACGTTAGCAGAGTCTTTGCTTTTAACTCATTCACAGGCTGATGGCATTGCTGGCTGGACAGCATTTATTGTCCAGCCCTAATTGTCCAGAGGACAGTTAAGAATCAACTACATTGCCGTGGGTCTGGAGTCACATGTAGGCCAGACCAGGTAAGGATGGCAGTTTCCTTCCCTAAAGAACATTAGTGAACCAAATGGGTTTGTCCCCTAATAATCAACAATAGATTCATGGTCTTCATTAGAATCTTAATTCCAGGCTCTTTTTTCAGTATTGAATTCTAATTCCACCATCTGCTGTGGTGGGATTGAAACCCAGGTTGCCAGAACATTATTTGGGTCTTTGGATTAACAGCCCAGCAATAATACCACTAGGCCATCACCTCCCCTTTTGCCAACCCATGGTGAGTTTAATGGTAAAGGGTAATTTCATCAGTCTAACCCATCCACCCCTTTTAAATCATTGGTAACTTGCTTCACTCACCCAGAGTTGAGGCCCTTAATTGCCCAATTATTGCCCACTTAAGACCATAAGATATAAGAGTAGGCCAACCAGCCCATTAGGTGTACTCTGTCATTCAATGAGATCATGGCTGATCTCACCATCCTCAAACTCCCCTTTCCTGCTTATTGTCCAGAACCCTTGATTCCCTTACTGATTAAAAATCTGCCTACCTCAGCCTAGAATTTACTTCATGACCTAGCCGCAGTAAAGAATGCCGCAGGTTTTGCAAGAAACTGATTTCTCCTCATCTTTGTGTTAAACCTTACTCTGCAATTATACCCTCTGGAACAGCTGCAGTTGGATACCAGGAAAGGGGCAGGAATAAACAATTCTGCCGCTCAAACTTGCTCTGCCATTTCATAATATCATGGATGATCTGTTTGTAACTGCAAATCCACAGCCCAATCTCCCCCCCCGTTCACCTCATTACTTAAACAAGAACCTATCTAACTTCACATTAAAAACATACAAACACTCTGCTTCTACCTCTTTTCATCAAAGTTTCACAAACCTCCGTGAGAAGAAGATTTTGTCTAATCTCTGTTCGAAATGGGTGACTCCTTATTTTTAAACATGGTGCCTCTATTTCTAGAATTGTAGAGTCATAGATTTATACAACACTGGGATAGACCTTTTGGTCTAAGCCATCCGTGACAATCAGATATCGTAAATTAATCTCACACCATCAGCCAACATTTCACCCATATCTTTTTAAACCTTTCCTATTCATGTTGGCCTGAAACGTCAGCTTTTGTGCTCCTAAGATGCCGCTTGGCCTGCTGTGTTCATCCAGCCCCACACTTTGTTATCTCATGTACCCACCAAGATGCCTTTTAAATGTTGTAATTGTACCAGCCTGCACCACTTCCATTCCATACATGCACTACCCTCTGCGTGAAAAAGTTGCCCCTGCTTTCTTTTTGATGTTTTTCCCCTCTCAACTTAAACCAATGTCCTCTATTTTTGGGTTCTCCTACCCTGGGGAAAAGACATTGGCTATTCACCCTCTCCAAGCCCCTCACGATTTTATAAACTTCCATAAGGCCTCCCGTCAGTTCCAACACTCCAGGGAAAATAGCCCCAGCCTATTCAGCCTCTCCCCATAGCTCAAACCCTCTAATCCTGGCAACATCCTTGTGAATCTTTTTTTTACCCTTTCAAGTTTAATAACATCTTTTCTATAGTCCAGATAGTTCTAGACATCCTCTCCTTAATTGCCCTATTATGTTCCCTCAATAACTTGTATTTTTCAATCCAGTTGCATTGGAGAGAGCACAATAATTAAACTATAGTTTCGGAAGTTCTTTGGTCTCAGGTAGATGGTTCCTGATTGTGGGAGATGGCATTGGGAAGGAGGCATGCCATCTGACAGTAACTGCAGAAACACATCACAGAGTCAAAAAACCAGGATCCAGGAACTCAGTTTGATCACTGTTTGCAGAACTGATCTGCCATATATGGATTGAGGGGCTTGGCCAATGACAGATTGTCATGGAGAAGAGTGATTGATTGATTTATTGTCATGTGTACCGAAATACAGTGAAAAGCTTTGTTTATGAGCAGTTCAGGCAGATCGCAGCAAGCAAACGATGTACAGATCAAAAAGACTTGGAGGCATACAGATTATGCTGCAGGTTACATTATTTGAGGTTAGAGTCCATTCAACAGTCTGATAACGGCCAGAAAGAAGCTGTTCCTGAACCTGCTGGTGCGTGTGCTCAGGATTCTGTATCTTCTGCCAATGGAAGAGGTTGTAGGAGATCGTTACCAGAGCATGATGGGTCTTCGACAATGTTAGGGGCCTTTCCACGGCAGTGTAAATGGAGCCCATGGATGGAAGGTTGGCTTCCGCGATGGTCTGGGCTGTGCACACAACTTTCTGTAGTTTCTTATGGTCCTGGGCAGAGCAGTTGCCGTACCAGGCCGTTATGCACTGACCAGTGTGCTTTCTATGGAGTGTCTGTAGAAGATGGTGAGGGGCCTTATGGACATGCCAAATTTCCTGAGCTGTCTGAGGAAGAAGAGGCATTGTTGTGCCTTCTTGACCGTCACATTTACATGGGAAGTCCAGGACAGGCCGTCGGTTATCGTCACTCCTAGGACCCCGATGCTCTTCACCCTCTCAACCTCAGTTCCATTGGCATAGGAGGGGGTGTGTTCTCCTCCTTTCTTTCTGAAGTCGGCTGTCGTTGGTCTTTGCTTTATTCTTTCATGGGGTCAGGGAGTCTCACTTTTGTGGGCCAACCATAATTGCCCCTGAGCTGAGTGCATGCAAGGCCATTCCAAAGGGCTGATATGAGTGAACCCTGCTGCGTTGAATTTATGCACTGGGTTGTCAGAGAAGCTGACTAACAATTTTAGAGACACTGCAGAATCCAGAGAATAGAGACGAGATAGTCCAATGTGGAAAATAGTGTTGACTTTTTGGGTAATTTCATTACCTGCAGGTTGTAGATGAGAAATAGGAAGTAAAAATCAAATTAACGATATTTTAATTATTGCTGAAGAAAAATACACTGTATCAAAGCATTTTGTTTTGCATTCATTAGGATATTTCCCAAAAAGGCAGTTTTGAATCATTAGCCACCATTTCTGCCACAAACAGACACAATTTCCCCTCTCTTCCCTTGCCAGCATTCCACAGGGACCATTCATTCCCGATACTCTGGTCCACTCCTCCTCCACTTCCAGTAGACCCTCCCACAGTGATTGCTTGTAACTTGGATAAAGATGGCAGCTTCCCTTCCACTGATAATGCAGTTCGACTTTCACAATGATCAATAATAGCTCTCATCATCACCTCTACAAAAAAAACTAGCTTTATAATCAAATGTATTAAATGATTTAAATCTCACCAGCAGCTGTGTTGGAACCCATACCACCAACACTCCCGTGTCTCTGAATTGCTCGTCCAGTGATGTCATCAAAATACTAGCACCTCCTGTTGAATATATTTAATCACCAGCGACCCTAAAAACAATCTAATCACCTTGTTATGGGCGGCACGGTGGCTCAGTGGTTAGCACAGCTGCCTCACAGCACCAGGGACCCAGGTTCGATTCCACCCTCGGGCGACTGTCTGTGTGGAGTTTGCACATTCTCCCTGTGTCCAGGTGGATTTCCTCCCGCAGTCCAAAGATGTGCAGGCGAGGCGGATTGCCTTGCTAAATTGCCCATAGTGTTTAGGTTCTGTAGATTAGCTGGGTTATAGGGTGATGGTTCTGGGTGGGATGCTCTGAAGGTTGGTGTGGTCTTGTTGGGCCAAAGGGCCTGTTTCCACACTGTAGAGCTTTCTAGGAACTGGTGTCATTATGTGCTCACAACTTTTCAATTCCTCCACAGATATGGCCACAAGAAACAGGGCAGTGAATCCAATTCCTAATGTTTGTCAATCGGAAATGCAAACAGAGGAGGACCGGGTGATGGATACATCTTCCACTGCGGACACTGGTGTTACCACAGTCGGAGAAATCTTGTCCACAAAATAACTGATCATTCGCCGTGGCCTAGCCTTCCTCTTAGGGCCCGTGATCCTGGCCATTGGACTGACCGTACACTTCATTCTCTCAAAGGACATGTAGACCCCAGACACTGATGAATGAAGAACCAAGTCAAGGTCACTTTCTGCAGCAGGAATAGCGAGACTGTGATCAAAGGACAACATGAGGCCAATGTGTGCACAGGACTTGGTAGAAAAGAATTTGAACATTGCTGAAGGAACGAGGAATGCTGTTGTAACTTTTCAGTTTTTAATTTGAGGAAATTTATGCACTGGGTTGTCAGAGAAGCTGACTAACAATTTTAGAGACACCGCAGGATCCAGAGAATAGAGACGAGATAGTCCAATGTGGAAAGTAGTGTTGACTTTTTGGGTAATTTCATTACCTGCAGGTTGTAGATGAGAAATAGGAAGTAAAAATCAAATTAACGATATTTTAATTATTGCTGAAGAAAAACACATTTTATCAAAGCATTTTGTGATCAGAGATAATGAGAACTGCAGATGCTGGAGAATCCGAGATAACAAAGTGTGAAGCTGGATGAACACAGCAGGTCAAGCAGCATCTTAGGAGCACAAGCTGCACCCCCAATTCCTACCTACTAACCTCATCCTGCCCCCTTGACCTGTCCGTCCTTCCCTGGACTGACCTATCCCCTCCCTACCTCCCCACCTATATACTCCTCGCCACCTATCTTCTCCTCTATCCATCTTCAGTCCGCCTCCCTGTCTGTCGCTATTTATTCCAGTTCCCTCTCCGCATCCCCCTCTCTGATGAAGGGTCTAGGCCAAAACGTCAGCTTTTGTGCTCCTGAGATGCTGCTTGACCTGCTGTGTTCATCCAGCTCCACACTTTGTTATCAAGGCATTTTGTCTTGCATTCATTAAGACATTTCCCAAAAAGGCAGTTTTGGATCATTAGCCAGCATTTCTGCCACAAACAGACGCATTTTCCCCTCTCTTCCCTTGCCAGCATTCCACAGGGACCATTCATTCCCGATACTCTGGTCCACTCCTCCTCCACTCCCAGTAGACACCCCACAGCCCCAACTGCAGAAGGTGAAATACCCGCCGGTTTATTTCCTCCCTCCTCACTGTCCAAGGCCCCAAGTGCACCTTCCAGTCGAAGCAGTGATTTACCTGTGCTTAGTTCCATCGGGGGTCTAATACATCCGCTGCTTGCGAATAAGTACCCTCTGTGTTGGGGAGATGAAACTCAGACTGGGTGACTTTGTGGAACACCCAGGTTCTGCCCAAGCTTCCAGTTGCCTGCCACTTCAATACACCACCCTGTTCCCTGGCCAACATCTGTGTCTCAGGCTTGCTGCAGTGCTCCAGTGAAAGTCAGTACAAGCTGGAAGAACAGTATCTCATTTCCACTTGGGGACCCTGTAACTTTCAGGATTTGTACTGAGTTTGATAATCCTTAACACCTTCTTCTATGTCCTTTACCCACCCCCACACACTGGGCCCACTCATGAAACGGTCCCCATTATCAGCGCTGTCTTAATACCATTTGCCTAAATGTCTTCCTCTCCCTCTGGGCTCCATTTCCACCTATCCATCAGCATATATACCACCGTTCCTTAGCTATGATCCGTTCTGAAGAAGGGTCACTGGGCTCAAACATTAACACTGTTTTTCTCTCTTCACAGATGCTGCCAGACCTGCTGAGTTCCTCCAGCAATTTCTGTTTCTGATCAAGAATGCCTTGTACACTGACACCCACAATTGTGGATAGCAGCACCTAGTAAAAGCAAGTGTCCAGACCCGCTACATCATCACGTAAACTTCACGAGTGACACCGTTTGCAAAACACACAATGAGCATGCACAGAGAAGAAGCACTTTTTTTGAAACAGGGTTCAATGGCAGGGAGTGAGATCCTGGGATGGGGTGGGGGTGGGTCAGGAAAGGGCAGTAAGGGAGGTGAGGGGCATGGACAGGGAGGGGACTTGGCAGACCCCTCCCCTTGGTCCCTCGCCACTCTCTGGGCCCCGTTCCCTTAGACCTGTTTCAGTACAGATGTGCTGTTGTCAGCAAACGCAGCCTTGCAAGAATACCAATGTAAAGAGGAAGAACATTTTATAGCATTTGTGATGAGACCTCTGGTTACTTTTCTCATTCAATGTAAACCATTGCTCCCCTTTACATTGGTATTCTTGCAAATTGTCCTGATGAGCAAAAGATGAAAAGCTTTGACAAAGGGAATTTATTTCAGTAATATGCAGATTTCATAGCAGCAAATGATTGGTTGATATGTTTGTGATTTTGTTAAGATATACAGGTGGGGGGGGGGGGGCACTGTTTGATTAAACACCTAAAACACTTCAAAAGACAGACAGCTGGGACACAGGAGGAATAAGCCGGCTGCATTCTGTCAATAAATCTACTGTCAAGAAAAATATTAATGTTTATCCTAGTGTCTAATTTCAGACTTCACCACCTCATTTCCAATGGAAGGAATAGGAAGATGACAAGAACAGATCTGCGATGGATCCCAGAGGTAACCATTCAACAACTGGAAGAGAAGCCATTGAGGATGAGTGTCTCACTCTGACAAGATCCATATGACTGGCACTGGACCGTGGTTGGGCCCATGTGATGGTTTGGTAAAGATTACAGGGGACTTTTGACTTATGAACTGGTACTATCACTTTAATTAAACATGGTAAACACTAACTACATACAGGTCAAGACCTCACGTCTATGACGTGGTTGCTAAAGATTCAGCTTCTGGTAATCATGTGATCTTACATCACTTCCTAATAATGATGTAAAGAAGTTTACTTACATATTCACATTAACCCATTCCACTACAGCTCCATCCTGATCAAATTCTCTCTGCCTCCCAATTTACATGTTAGGAGGCCATTAAATTCTACCCTGGGAATGGAATAGTCTCAGCTCAAAGGCCACCAATTCTTTCTGGGAGTGCCACGCTAACTTATTCAATGTCAGGTTATGTTTGTCTGCCGTGTGTTCTCCCTGTGTGTGTTTTGTTGGGCCTGGGATGGTGACTAGAATAAAACTGTGGGCAAGCAGCTATAATGAGGCGAGCAGGCATTTTAAAGCATGAAGTAAAACTTCTCCTGCACACACAGGAGCTGGAATGCATTGACCCTGCACATCCTTCAGGCAGGGAACACCACAGGGACTGCAATCAGTAAGGGAATCAATGATTATAGAGAAAAGGCAGGGAAGTGGAGCTGAGGATTGTCAATTCAACTATGACATCATTGACCTCGTTGTGAAGGTGGGTGTTGGTCTGGGGTGGACGAGGTCAGATGTTACATGACAATTGGTGATAGTCCAACAGATTTATTTGAAATTGCAAGCTTTCATAGAGCTGCCCCTTTGTCGGGTGAAGTGAAGAGAAGCACACAGGCGCAGAAGTTATAGGTAGCGAGGTCAAAATATAGTAGAAATGGTGTGGGTGGAGTGTTGACAGCCTGAATATTAAGTCTCTGCAGGTGATCAAAAGTGCCAGATGGTCTGAGAAAAGTGTCAATCAACAGCTGTGCAGCAAGTGAGGGGATGGCCTATCATCTGATTAATTGAGACAAAGAGATAATTACAAAAACTTAAAAATAAGATGGTGCTGGAAACAAACCAAATGACTGGAATAACATGATGGGTAAAAGAATTGCATGCTGAGGGTCTAACCAAAGTATGTGATCCAAAACAGTACAAAATAATTAAGGTAGCGAGATTATAACAAGTTACATGTAGCTCTACATGTAACCCCACCATACTCTTCTGTACTTATTTATAAAATCTCCCTTGCTGACCTGTTTGGACACAATCACCTTGATACATTGTTATAATCTCTCGACTTTAATTAGTTTGTACAGTTTAGGATTACTTGCTACTTTGGTTAGACCCGCTACATACAATTCTTTTGCCTATCATGTCATTCCAGCAAAATAAAACTGCGGATGCTGTAAATCAGGATCAAAAAGAGAAGTTGCTGGTAAAGCTCAGCAGGTCTGGCAGCATTTGTGAAGAGAAATCGGAGTTAATGCTTCAGGTCTGGTTCTGAGGAAGGGTCACCGGATCCGAAACATTAACTCTGATTTCTCCTCATAGATGCTGCCAGGCCTGCTGAGTTTAATAACATCTGTTTTTGTTTGTCATTCCAGTCACTTGGTGTGTTTCCAGCACCACTCTTTTAAAAAAAAATTATCCCTCCGTCTCAATTAATCAGGTTATAGGTCATCTCTACACTTGTTACACAGCTGTTGACACTTTACCCGCATCCTTGATCACCTGCAGAGACTTAATATTCAGGCTGTTGACTCTCCACTCACACCATTTGTACGATCTTTTGATCTCTCTGCCTGTGAATTCTGTGCTGTGTGCATCTCTTCACTCCACCTGACAAAGGAGCAGTGCTCCGAAAGCCTGTGATTTCAAATAAACTGGTTGGACTATAACCTGGTGTAGTGTGACTCCTGACCTCATTGAATGCTGGAAAGGACTTGATGGGCTGGATGCCCTCTTTCTACTTGTGCATCTTGTGTTCTTATGAATAAGACAGATGAAATACCTACCGTTTGACAAAAATATTATGGGTAAGAAAATTAGACAGGGAAAGTGACATCTGTATATCTTTAGTCCAGGCAACAGAGTAGAGAGCTATTTCTTGCAGTTCTTTTGACCTTAGTGATGATGACATGCTGTTGTCTGCAGAGCAATGCTTGTTCTTTGATTCGACAGCTACTCAGATGGAACTAAGTCTTTTTAATTCAAAATCTTTCTTTTGCATCCATTTTTTTCACTCGCACAGAGGGAGCTGTTTTCTGTTTGCTGACTCATGGCTGTTTCCAGCTGCACAGCACTCACATTTCTAGCCAACAGTAGCTGGATCGATCTGAGGGCTGTCATCAGGCAGTTTATCCTGAACTCCAACACCTGAGCTGCTCTGTCTCTGGAACATAACAATCTCACTGCTCCAAAAGCAGCATTGCCTTGTACAGCTAAAAATATGCACCTCTTTATTTTGCAAGTTAAAAACTCTTTCGATATTTCAGTGATATTTACATGGTCCGATTTCCACTCCAGTTTACAGTCAAATAAGGAGCAATAAGTTGGTCCCTTACATTGCTTTGCAAACCACATGCAGTTGAGATTTAAATGCTTGTAAAAAAATTTTAAAACTTAGCTTCCCGGAATGCATAAATCACCAAAGCACGGGACAAATACTGTACAAATGTACAAAACATCCGAATCAAATAATCTATGATAAATTCCACACAATGCACCTAAAAAGAGCAATTCATTGATTTACAGAGAATGTATGGCACAGAATCACAAGGGCTCTTGATTTTTTATTAATTTTGTTTTATTGTGTCACATGTGCCCAAGTACAGTGAAAAGTTTTGTTTTGCGTGCAGTACAGGCAGATCATCCCATACAAAGATCAGAGGGTGATTGAACAGAGCGAGGAATACAAAGTCACGGCTGTAGAGAAGGTGCACAAAATAGAAGATCAATATTAGATCTGAAATCTGAGAGATCCATTCATAAGTCTAATAACAGCAGGGAAGAAGCTGTTCTTGAACTTGCTGGTATGTGTGTTTAAGCTTTTGTATCTTATGCCTGATGGAAGAAGTTGGAAGAGATTATAACTGGGTTGGGAGTTGTCTTTGATGAAGAAGACCTGCATAGGGCCACAAACTACACTTTGAGAATCATCTGCCCTTCCCAAACTTTTCTCTATTGCCCACGTGAACTGAGGATATAATCCAGGCTGATCCTCCCGTCAGGTATGTACGGAGTCCTGGGTTGTTATAGGCAGCAAGTAACTCCCCTCCTGACTCCTCAAAACCTGTCTGCCATCTACAAGGCACAAGTCAGGAGTGGAACACCCCCCACTTACCTGGGTGCAGGCAGCCCCAACAACACTCAAGAAGCTTGGCACCATCCAGGACAAAGCAGCCGCTTGACTGGCACCATTCATTACTTCCAACATTGAGTCCCTCCAACTCTGACACACAGCAGGAGGACAGTGTACCACCTACGAGATGCGCTGAAGTGACTCAGACTGTTTCGACAACACACCCCAAACACGCAGCTTCCACCACCAAGAAGGACAAAGGCGCTGATATTTGGAGCATTCTTCAGCTGGAGAGGGTTCAGAAGAGAATTACTCGGATGTTGTCAAGAGCGGAAGGTTTAAGTTATGAGGAGAGGCTGGATAGGCTGGGACCTTTTTCACTGGAGCAGAGGAAGTTGAGAGGTGACCTTGTAAAGGTTTATAATATCGTAAGTGACACAGATAATGTGAGTGGCAGGTGTCCTTTCTCCAGCATGGGGGATTTCAAGAGTAGGGCGCATAGTTTTAAGGTGAGAGGAGCAAGTTTTGACACCGTGAGGGCATTTATGCACAGAAATAGCAAGGTTCGTTGGGATACAGGCCAACTGCAGGCGGGTCTGACTAGTTTGGTTTGGGATTATGGTCAGCATGGACTGGTTGGACAGATGGGTCTGTTTCAGGGCTGTATGACTCGATAACACCATCACAAGCACGCTCTTCTCCAAGCTCCACACCATCCTGACTTGGAACTCCATCACGGTTCCTTTAGTGGCACTGGATCAAATTCCTGCAATTCCCTCCCTAATGCTCTTACACCAAGTGGGCTGCAGTGGTTCAAGAAGGCACCTCACCCTGACGTTCTCAAGGGCAATTATGGATGGGCAACAGATGCTGGCCCAGACTGTGGGCACCAAACCCTCTGAATGAATAAAGAAGTGTCATCTTTGAGCTGAGATGTTAATCCGAGGCCTGAGGCTCTCTCAAAAAGATGGAAACAATGTACTGGCCCAAAGTCGAAAGGGAGAGGTGACTTTGATTTCCTGGCCAATGCTCCTCCCTCAATCTGCAACCCTGCAAGCAGATGAATCCCATACCATGAGGGTGCTGTGTGGGATCTTGCTGTGCCGACGTTAACAGCTGCATCTCAACAGTGACTGCACTTCAGAAAAAAAAACAGCACCAGTTAATTGGTAACACAGTGTGGAGCCGGAGGAACACAGCAGGCCAGGCAGCATGAGCGGAGCAGGAAAGTTGAATTTCGGGTCAGGGCCCTTGGAGAACGGTCTGCTGTGTTCCTGGGGCTCCACACTGTTCTCTCTGACTCCAGCATCGGCCGTTCTTATTATCCCTGACCAGTTTATTGGCCAGGCTTTCTGCTATTTGCATGTTGAGTTCAGGACTGATTCAACTGTGCGTCAGCTGTTGCATTTAGTGGCAGAGTCTAAAATTCAATCAATAACAAGAGGCGGTAAATGAATGTGTGGAACTGGACACGGTCTGGATACTCTGAGAACTGTGTTAGGTTCTACAGCGACCAGCTGATGGGAATCGAGTAGCTCAGGATCATAAATGGTCACTTTCCACTACAGCTACTTCCCCAGTGTGCCCACAGAGAGCAATACATCTGCTCCTGCGGTTGTAACTTTGGAGAGCCGCAGCCATCTACAATTACTGCTCCTAAACATATCGAACTGGAGGGAGACAGGAACCCCTGACCCTTTACATTTCTGGATCAAGGTGAAGGTAAACTGCATCGGGATGGGAGAATGCACAATGCTAAACCCTCTGCTGGAGAGGCACAGTGACCTGGGGGACTCAGTTGGGGGAAAGGGGAGACATAGATGTCAAGGGACCAACATGTTGGGAATTTCCTCCAGAATTGAGAAAAGAAGTTCGACTTGTGCCCATCCTTGTCTGCTTCCTCTGAACTTCCTGCATATTTCTAACCCCCCCCCCCCGCCATGCCTGTGTGTAACAGACCAGGGTCAGTCCCATCTGCACTTACCCTTCAGGGGGTCGGGGGGAAACTTACACCTAAAATTGCACAGAGTCCTTCCATCTCGGGGTAAGTCATCTCGAAGCAACAATGTGTTGTATCGGTTGGGACAAAGTTCATTCAACATTTAAATACAAATACGTTGTATTATTCTCTTCGTTGTATTTCAATGAAGATGTACATTCACGTTTGAAGAACGAAATAGCGGATTACTGAAGGTGATATCGACTTGGAAAGCCACGAGTAAAACACTGAAATGGCCCATTGAAATATTTCACTCTAAGAATTGTATCTTTTTAATTCCCTGACTTTGAAGTTTATTAGAAAGCCCAGAGCTTGGAGTAACATGCATTGTTGCAATTCACGATTTCCTCACTGTTTCAGGCTCACAGATGGTATAGGTGAAGGATTTGAATTGCAAACACAGGCAGTGAGTGAAGCCACATGCTCAGGGCGCTGTGGACACATTGCGCTGGGAGCCGGGCAATCTCACCCAGCGCAGAAATTCCAGTCGGGGCTAGTTCCACCCGAGAATGTACCCCGTCCTTACAAAGGCTTTGACAGTCTCTGGGGGGCTTCCAGTTAGTGTCTGTACAAAATAAAAACCAAAAAAAACTGCAGATGCTGTAAATCAGGAACAAAAACAAAGTTGCTGGAAAAGCTCAGCAGGTCTGGCAGCATCTGTGAGGGAGAAAACAGAATTAACGTTTCTGGTCCGGTGACCCTTCCTCAGAACTCTGAGTTCCTTCCACAGTTCTGAGGAACGGACCCTTCCTGTTTTTTCCTCCTCATGTGCTGCCAGACCTACTGAGCTTTTCCTGCGTCTGTACTAACCCTGACTTGTCCTTCTGTTCACGTAAATCCCTTTTATCCGTGAGCCAGTCTGTCAAACTGAATCAAGCACAGAGAAAGCTGGAGAAAAACTGAGCACGTTTGGCAGCATCTTTGGAGGGAGGAAGAGTTAATCAGATAGAGAGAGAGGCAGGGGTAATCAGATGGAGAGGGGGTGGGGTGGTTGTGGGGTGTGGGAAGCTGGTGTTTAACCAGGTAGAGAGAGAGAGAGAAAGAGTTAATCAGATAGAGAGAGAGAGAAAAAAAAACTGGGTTATTCAGATAGAGAGGGAGAAACAGGATTAATCAGAGGGAGAAAAACAAGGTTAACCAGGTAGAGAGAGAGAGAGAGAGAGAGTGAGAAAGAGTTAATCATAGAGAGAGAGAGAGAGAGAGAGAGAGGATTATCCAGGTAGAGAGAGAAACAGTTAATTTGATAGAGAGAAAGAAACAGGATTAATTGGAGGGAGAAAGACAAGGTTAACCAGATAGAGACAGAGAGAGAGAGAAAAACAGGGTTAATCATGGAGGGAGTGAGAAACAGGGTTAATCAGATAGAGACAGGGAGAAAAGGAACAAAAACAGAATTTGCTGGAAAAGCTCAGCCGGTCTGGCAGCATCTGTGAAGAAAACAAAAAATCAGAATTAATGTTTCACATGCGCCTAAGTACAGTGAAAAGTTTTGTTTTGCGTGCAGTACAGGCAGATCATCCCATACAAAGATCAGAGGGTGATGGAACAGAGCGAGGAATACAAAGTCATGGCTGTAGAGAAGGTGCACAAAATACAAGATCAATATTAGATCTGAAATCTGAGAGATCCATTCATAAGTCTAATAACAGCAGGGAAGAAGCTGTTCTTAAACTTGCTGGTATGTGTGTTTAAGCTTTTGTATCTTATGCCTGATGGAAGAGGTTGGAAGAGATTATAACTGGGTTGGGAGGGGTCTTTGATGAAGAAGACCTGCATAGGGCCACAAACTACACTTTGAGAATCATTTGCCGTCCCCAAACTTTTCTCTATTGCCCTCGTGAACTGAGGATATAATCCAGGCTGATCCTCCCGTCAGGTATGTACGGAGTCCTGGGTTGTTATAGGCAGCAAGTAACTCCCCTCCTGACTCCTCAAAGCCTGTCTGCCATCTACAAGGCACAAGTCAGGAGTGGAACACCCCCCACTTACCTGGGTGCAGGCAGCCCCAACAACACTCAAGAAGCTTGACACCATCCAGGACAAAGCAGCCCGAAAGCACAGCACAACCTAGGGCATCCCCAACATTTGGTGAAGCAGATTGGTGAGGATGAGGCCAAGCATGATTTTCCATCCTGTTAGTTCCCTCACCACCTGCTACAGACCCAGGCTAGCAGCTATATCCTTCGGGCAGTAGGTGGGTTGACTTTGTCAGCATGGAGTGGGTAAGTGAGGGACAGCACAGATATTTACATACGCCTTGTGGGTTTTGTCAGTTAGTGAATGCTGGAGGGGAGGTGATGTTGGCTGAGATACGAAGCCAGGAGAGGAATGTCAACATGATAAATGTGTGTGTGTGTGTGTGTGTGTGTGTGTGTGTGTGTGTGTGTGTGTGTGTGTGTGTGTGTGAGATGAATGTTGCCAGATAGTGACCTGTTGCAGAGTATGATAGCAGAAATGCTGACATCTGTGGGGCAACAGCCCACTACATGTGGATAAGTTGGTAGCAGTGGGCTGTCACAAAAAGTGATTGCTTGTGGTCTGCAGCTTTTCTACTTTTTTGAACTGGCTCACTTAAACTATAATCAAATTTGTGGAGATAATGTTCCAGTTGGAGGACTGTGCTGTTACCAATGTGCCACCCACACACTGACAGTACCAGTTACTTATTAAATCTTCGACTCTTTAGTTCACTAGTGCATCAACTAATGTATTGTTGGAAGTGTTTAATTCGTGGTTAAGTTGCCTTTTTTCTAGGGTGGGGGCAGTCCAAATCCATACGGTGTAAGTTTAAGGGGAAAGGGGAGAGATTTAACAGGGACCTGAGGGTCAACTTTCTTATGCAAAGGAACAGGTGAAGGCAAGTACAAAGAAAACATGCAAAAAGCATTTGGATGGGTATGTGAATGAGAAGCATTCAGAGCGATAAAGGCCAAATGCTGGCAAATAAGACTAGGTCAGATTGAGATATCTTATCAGCGCAGATGAGTTGGACCAAGATTTACCATCACAGCTGAGAGATGGCACTTCTCATAGTGCAGCACTCCCTGCATGCCTCACTGGAGTGCCAGCCAGGATTTTGTGCCCAATTCACATGGACAGTGGAAAAAGAAGAAATGAGATGTAAGGTCATCGCGAGGAAACCAAATAGGGCAATGGCTCTGAATCTCTGTGTTGTAGACTGTGAGAGGGCGAGTGAGGATTCTCAGGATTTTGTAAAATATTACCATCGAACCTCACATAACTCACACAGATATAACGTAAGAGTACAACTTTACAGTGTAGTTGACATGTGACATCCTTCACCTTGACTTTATCTCAAAACGGACACAAGTCAAAAGTGCAACATTAAAGAATCAATCATTTATTAAGTGATAATAACGATTGCGATGACGATTTCACAAACTGACTTAATTGATATGCAATTATTTACATTAGTGGTTCTGCAAAAACATTAAACCCTAAATGTTGATGGTGCAGCTCCTGGGCCCTGAAGGGACATTCAATAAAAATTATTCATGAATGTAAGTACCGGGCTGGAAATCATTCGATGAATACATCAGGGATTGGCTGAGTGGAGAGGGGCAGCAGAGGAAAGTGAATCCAAAAGAGAGATGTCAGATAAATAGTTATCTTTTCCTTGCAGTGAAAGTTTGGGAAAAAATGGAGAATTCAGTCCGACTTAACTCTGACATTACTGCCCCAACGCATGGAAACCGCGGTAACCCATTCCTCAGGAAGATTAAAAAATTGAAACCCAACAACTTCTGGCAAGAAGCAAAACGCATTTCCAGGCTGGCTGGGCCACTGGTGAGTTTACGCCCAGCCAATGGCCTAATACTTCAATGGTCAGGGCATTGTTGCGTCATCACAGACTGGATTATGTGTTGGGACCGTGCAGAACCCCAGAGGCAGCAGACTCTGAGGGAATTGCTTGGGAGACTGAAAATTCCAAAGAGCTATTCCCTTTCGTCTCGAACCATCTGAAAGAGTCCACCTGAAATGTAGAATTTGAAGTTCCCACTTTTGTTAGGCAATAAAAAAAACCTAGCCCTGACTCCTGAGTGGCTACTAAGTTGACCTCCTAACTTGACACACCTACCTCATCCCATCCTCCTGATACCTTACACCCCTAGGACCTTCTAGCCCCTCTAACCCAATGTGATTCCAACCCGCTGGCCCTAATTTCCCCTTTGGCTGCTGGTAGAGATGTCTCACCAGCCCCATAAGACTAGAACAGCCAGGAGTAGGAGTAGGCCATCTGGTGCCTCGAGCCCGTTCCACCATGCAACGAGATCATGGCTGATCTTTTCATGGGCTCAGCTCCACTTACCTGCCCACTCATCATAACTCTTAATTCCCTTTGCTGTTCAAAAATCTATCGTAGCCTTGAACACATTCAATGAGGAAGCCCCAACTGCTTCACTGAGCAGGGAATTCCACAGATTCACAACCCTTTGGATGAAGAAATTCCTCCTCAACTCAGTCCTAAATCAGCTGCCCCTTATTTTGAGGCTATGCTGTCTTGTTCTAGTTTCATGCCCCCCCCCCAGTGAAAACAATCTCCCTGCTTCTTGCTTATCTATTCCCTTCATAATTTTATATGTGTCTATAAGATTCCTCCTCGCCTTCTTCTAAATTTCAATGAGTATTGTCCCAGCCTACTCGATCTGTCCTCATAAGTCAACTCTCTCAACTGCAGAATCAATCTAGTGAACCTCCACTGCACACCCTCCAGTGATAGTACATCCTTTCTCAAGTACGGAGACCAAAACTGAACACAGTACTCCAGGTATGGCCTCACCAGCACCATTTACAGCTTCAGCATGACCTCCCTGTTTATAAACTCCATTCCTGAAGCAATGAAGAACGGTATTCCATTTTACTTCTCAATAACCTGCTGCATCTGCAAACCATCTTTTTGTGATTCATGCAGAAGGTCACCCAGGTCCCTCTGCACAGCAGCATGCTACAATTTTTCACCTTTAAATAATAGCCCACTTTGCTTTTATTCCTAACAAAATCCACTGTAATATTGCCTGCTGATTCATTCTAGACCATTATTTCTCATTCATAACTCCTGATATTTGAACCCTTCTTCAACGCATGTGGTCCCTCATCATCCTGAAGCCCTCAAAGAAACCGATTTCTGTTACCATTGTGGAGAAGTATGATTATTGTTTTCAATAAGAAATTTGATCTGTTGAACTAGGTTATAAGTAATTGCTAATGTTTATGACTATGATCAATGTTCATTGGCCGGTGTAAACTATTTCTCCTTCATTTTCCTTTTACAGTTTTTATCACAGCTGATGATCCTCCTAATAAATATTGTCAGCTCTGTGTTCTGTGGACATTTAGGAAAAGTTGAATTGGGTGCAGTCAGTCTTGCCATAGTGGTGAGTTTATGTTAAGAACATTCACATTTATTGATCCTAATGTCTCCTGTATAACATAGTGATGAAATTGCATTGCTTCCTATCAGTTTCGAGCTCAGTGCCTTTATCAGCTGATGAGATGTTCCTTGTGAAAAAGCCTGGTCTTTACCTGCTGCTCTCAATGGAAGGGCCACTAGAGCCCAGCAGTTGCTTCATTGGCCCCAGGCTAAAGAGCAGGATCATCAGAAATTTATAAGGATGCTGCCAGGACTCAAGAGACTGAGTTATAGGGAGAGGTTGGACAAGTTAGGACTTTTTTCTTTGGAGCATAGGAGACTGAGAGGGGTCCTTTATAGAAGCATATAAGAGCATGAGAGGCATGGTCAGGGTGAATGCACTCAGGCTTTTTCTCAGGTTTGGGGAATTGAGGACGAGAGGGCATCGGTTTGAGGTAAGAGGGGAAAGAATACCTGGGAACCTGAGGGGTAGCTTTTTTTCACAGAGGTTGGTGCTCATATGGAATGATCTGCCAGTGGAAGTGGTTGGGGCAGGTACATTAACAACATTTAAAAGGCATTTAGACAATTACATGTATAGGAAAGGCTTCGGACGATATGGGCCAAGTGCAGGAAAGTGTGGTTAGTGTGGATGGACATTTTGGACAGCATGGACCAGTTTGGGCTGAACAGCCTGTCTCCGTGCTGAAGGACTCTGTGACCCTATCAGCTTGGGGTTCTAGCTCATCCCCATTGTCAATGATCCATCCTGGAAGTCCCATGTGTGTAGGCGGTTTTGGGTGATGGTGATATTGGGCTTCAACTTAAGGCTCTTCATGGGAGGTTCACCCTCTGGGAGTCACTTGGCTCACATGGGAAAACTGCTCACCTGTAAGCTGTGCAGATCATCAAGGTCTGCTGTGGGCCATAGAACCAAATCAACAAAAAAACACATTGCATTTATCTAACACCTTTAACATAATATAATGTATCAAATGTTACAGGAGTGTTTTCAGATAAATAAAAGAATTGACACTGAGCCAAAGCAGACATTAAAACGCATTATTTGCATCTAGCTTCTCGAAGCTTGAATGCCACCCAATTTAGCAGAGGCCCCAAAAGATAGACAACATAAATTTATTTTACATTCGACTGTTATGACCAACTGTGTAATATTCAAGGAGATTTTGGTACATCCCATGGGCTTTGACACTGGGACCAAGCCTGTGATCAGTTTGTTGGTCCCATCACAGATGAAAGAGCCTTTGTTTCAAGAGTCCATTTCCACCTTTACTTTTGGCAGGAGTGGATGAGGAACTGTTCTGGGCGCACCCAGACACACTGGCAATATTTCCAGATACAGAATGATGTGGTCAGTTCTGTTTTAGCTTCCTGAACCTGTGAGTCATCACTCTAAACTTTTCAGCCGATCGCCTCAGCTTTCCAGTTCCTCGAGGTTGTATTCACTTGTCCCTGTGATCTTCAGTTCTGTACCATTGGGTTGTATCGTCATTTGCATTATGACGGGATGGAATGGCATGTGAATGGCTGTCACTGAACCACACACATCCAGCCTACAAATCCTGCCATCTGGTTGAACCCATAGAATCTCTACAGTGTGGAAACAGGACCTTCGGCCAAGCAGCATCTTAGGAGCAGAAAAGCTGATGTTTCGGGCCTAGACCCTTAATCAGAAACGGGGGAGGGGAAGACGGTTCTGAAATAAATAGGGAGAGAGGGGGAGGCGGATCGAAGATGGATTGCAATGGGAGAGAGATCTCCTGAGGTTTGTCTGGAGGGAGGAGGGTAACTTCTTCAGGTTAGGCATCCTTAGAAGAGGCTTGGCAGTGGGGTCACAATGAACTTGGGACTGTCTGTAAGGCTTACACTATGCCACATCTACATGTTATGAAATTTATATGTATTAACACATAGGATGATGTTCTGTACAGACAGAAAGAACTGGTACACACATTGTACCTATTCCAGTTCAACCAAAAAAGTGACAGCCATTTGTTATCACAAAGTGTGGAGCTGGATGAACACAGCAGGCCAAGCAGCATCTTCCCAGACATTTGTTAGTTCATTTCTCAGGGCAATGTCTTGATCAATCAGAGTCAACCTGCCTAGAATTTAAACAATTCATTGCTATCATTAACTGATGCATTCTCCACGGAAATGGCACTCCCAATTGGAGACTGCTTGCCAACTAATCATCACTATCCTTTCTCGCGGTATAAATATTGATTCGCCCCTTAAATTGATATTCTTTCAAATTGTCCTGATGAGATCAAGATCAGTTTCTTGGTCTTGTTATGGCAATGCAGAACATTTTATAGAGTCTGCTGATGTAAAGCACACACTGAATCAATGAAAAAACACCTTACTGTGACTTTAGTGATAATGGGAACTGCAGATGCTGGAGAATCCAAAATAACAAAGTGTGAAGCTGGATGAACACAGCAGGCCAAGCAGCAAATCACTGTGATTTCATCTTGCTAGCGGGTTCTTCCAAAGAGATCAAGGTCATGTGACATTACATCACTTCCTGACATGATGTCGACGGTTTTATTAGCATATTACAAAGTTGGGACAACGTCTGATACCACAGGATGTATTTCTAAATACTTCCTCTTTCTTATTTCTTTTGGACAGGTAATAACTGTATCGGGTATCTCCATAGGTATGGGGTTGTCTACAGCGTGTGACACACTCATATCTCAGGTAGGTGCAGATAACTGCAGTCTATACAAGGAACAGCGGATATTGTTCCATCAAAGAAATGTAAATCTTTCATCACAGACCTTGGGAAACAAAGGGCACTGTGTGAATATGAGCCAGGAAGAAATGCTCAATATAATTCCTTAACTAGCTGTTCTCAGCTAGCACCAGGCTGCTACAAATTTCCTTAAGAGTTGAGGATAAGAAGTTGTTCCAGTAACTGTGAACAGGTAAGTGCTTTGGATTTGAAATTCACTTGGGAGGAATCATACAATAAATTTCACTGAAACAACACTGGGAGAAACATTAACCTGCATTCTGAATGGTTTAGAGGAATAGATCTTGCAAACACCAGTGTATTATTTAATTAGGCTTGTGGCTAGGTGGCTCAGTGGTTAGCACTGCTGCCTCACAGTGCCAAAGACTTTGGTTTGATTCCACCTTCAGGCAATTGCCTGCGTGGGTGTCCTCTGGGTGCTCCAGTTTCCTCCCAGTTGAAAGATGTGCAGGTTAAGTGGATTGGCCACGCTAAATTGCCCTTAGTGTTCAGGGATGCGTCAGCTGAGTGGGTTAGCCATAGGAAATGCAGGGTTACAGAGATAGGGTTGGGGTGGTGGGATGGTCTCTAGAGGGTCAGTGTGGGCTTGATGGGCAGAATGGCCTGCTTCCACACTGTAGGGCTTCTGTAAACTGTGATCTCAGAATCAAAGGCATCGATGTGTTGAAATCAATAAAACTTGTTTTAAGACTCGCTGTCCCTGTCTTGCGTTGTAGAGTATCCAGAAAAAGAAATTTTTGCCCAGTGGTTTAGTGGTTAGCACTGTTGCCTCACAACCACAGAGACCCAGGTTCAAATCCCCACCTGGATGACTGTCTGTGTAGAGCGTGCACATTCTCCCCGTATCTGCATGGGTTTCCTCCCACAGCCCAAAGATGTGCAGTCCAGTGGATTACCCATGGGAAATGCAGGGATAGAGTGGGATGCTGTTTGGAGGGTCAGTGTGGACTAAGTGGGCTTAGTGGCCTGCTTTCACACTGTAGGGAATGTATTGGGTGGCACAGTGACTCAGTGGTTAGCACTGCTGCCTCACAACCACAGAGACCCAGGCTCAATTCCACTCTTAGGTGACAGTCTGTGTGGAGTTTGTACGTTCTCCCTGTAGCCATGTGGGTTTCTTCAGGGTGTTCTGGTTTCCTCCCACAATCCAACGATGTGCAGGCTAGGTGGAATGGCCATGGGAAATTGTGCATAGTGTTCAGGGAGGTGTAGGCTGGGTGATTAGCCATGGGGAAGGCAGGGTAACAGGGATAGAGCTATGGGGGTGCGTCTGGGTGGGGTGCTCTCCAGAGAGTCAGTGTGGATCTGTTAGGCTGAATGGCCTGTTTCCACACTGTAGGGATTCTGTGATATTCTAATAGATTCTGGTCTAAGTTGTTTATGTTTTGTCTATTAACAGCTTTAGAAAAGAGTCTGATGTGTCGATTGATGATTGAATGACAAAGTACACGTCAATTTAAATAAAGTCTCTGATCTATGTGATAGTGGGTAAGGTATAACTGGTTCATATGCACTGCAATTTAAACAAACCTGGCATGCCCAATGCTCCACGTAAATGCTATCCCATCATGATGTATTTGATTGTGGGGGTGAAATATTTTGATTTTTGTTTGTAATGATGTGACAATTATAACTTATGGAGAAAAAAAATGGAATGTGATGTACTGGTCAACATTGATCCAATTCTCTTTAACGCTTTGTTCTGATTTCCAGACGTACGGCAGTAAGAACCTGAAGCGAATCGGAGTGATTCTCCAACGAGGGATCCTCATTCTCCTGATCGCCTGCTTTCCCTGCTGGGCTCTCTTCATAAACATCGAGCACATTTTATTGGCTGCCAAACAATCTCCTGCAGTAGCCAAGTGAGAGTCTTGTCCATTTTCTTTTGCAATTTTATTCCAACTTACAGTGCACTGGGTAATCACATTGAAAGGGAGCTATATTCCTTACATATATCAATGAGACAGCAAAATAAATGTTGATTTCTTGCCTGCATGAATGTTGTAACAGACCAGAAATTAGTAGAAATATCAGAGTTACCTGGGGCGAGCAATTATACGATACAATGTGTTTTTTTATATCGCATTCCCACATAAATTTGATTGACTTTGTGATACATTAGGTCTTAAACACCAGCTTTCATAGAGTCACAGAGACCTATAGCACAGTAAATGGTCCTATTTCCCATCACATCTGCACCAGTGGAAAACGACCGCCTAACTATCTGCATGGTGTAGAGATAACAAGGTGTGGAGCTGGATGAACACAGCAGGCCAAGCAGCGTCAGAGGAGCAGGAAAGCTGACGTTTCGGGTCGAAACCCTTCTTCAGAAATGGGGGAGGGGGAAGGGGATTCTGAAATAAATAGGGAGAGAGGGGGAGCCGGATAGAACATGGTTAAAGGAGAAGACAGGTAGAGAGGAGACAGACAGGTCACCTTAAAGAACTATATCTGCATGGTGTGGCATGTTTGTAATTCACTGCATTGTATATCTTTCCTACTGCAGTTTGGGTTAACCTTTGTTTAGGTAGTGACGTTCTCTGGTTTCCTAGTTATGACCAGCATTTGTATCGTTTTCCTGCAGGTTAACACAACTGTACGTGAAGATATTTATTCCTGCTCTTCCTGTAAGTAAATTATTGTAGGTAGCATTGATGCATGCAGACAGACTGTTAATCGAATGAAGTCATTCATCGGCTGCTATGTACACAGACCAAAAGAAATCAGCTTGAAAAATTGCCGTGGATCCTCCTGTGAATGACCTGATAAACCCATCAAAACGCTCTGATCAAGAAGTGCTTTTGAAGTGTACTTTAATTTTCAATGTAGGTAACAGAGCAGGCAATTTCTACAAAGACTATTCAAAAAAATTGCTACTTTACCCTTTTGTTGAAATTGTTCAGATTTTGTCCTTTAAAGTGATATGAACCGAATATTTACAATCATCCCTAGTCGCCCTTGAGAAGGTAGTGGTGAGCACAGCATTGATCCACTGCTGTTCATGAGGTGCTAGGTACATTCAGAGTGTTGCCGGGAAGTTTGTTCCAGAACTTTGAGCCTGTGAAGGTGAGATCTTGGTCAGAATGCTTTGGGAGGGAACATGCAGATGGTAGTTTTCCCTTGTGTCTGTGGGTCCTTATCTTTCCGGATGCAGGCGCTGTCAAAGGAGCCTTGGTAATCTGCTACTGTACATTTTGTAGCCGGTACACCCTGCTGCTGCTGTGCACTGGTGGTGGACGAAAAGAAAATTTAAAATGGTGGAACAGACACCGAACAAGCAGTTAGCTTTACTCTGGATAGTGTCATGCTTCCTGAGTGTTGGAGCTCTGCTTTTCCAGTAATTGGAAAGTTTTCCATCGTATTCTTGACTTGGTCAAGAGTCAAATGACACCTAGTTGTAGTCCAACAGGTTTAATGGAACACACAAGCTTTCAGAGTGTTGCCCCTTCTTCAGGTGTAATGACCGGGGAAGTAGCAAGACACAGAATTTATAGGTAAAAAAAAATCAAACGGCTATACAACCGATGCGAATGTATTTAATAACTCAAAATTGGCTGGCTGACTCCCTCCTGTTAAATCCCTAATCAGTTAGAATGGAGATGCAGGTTTAGATCGATTAATATGCAGCTCTCTGAATCTTTTTCAAGTCAATGTCCTGAGATAACCAAAGGTTTTGTCAATGAATACAACAGGTGACTCCTCAGGTCAGACAATGTGAGATATTGTTTAGAAACTGTCTGCGTTTGAACGTGGAGTCAGACTGGTTTTATTTCTAAAGCAGGAATTTAGAAAATGTCCCGTGCTTTTTGAACAAAATAGAACATATCTGTGAATACGATTTGAGATAATAAAATGTGAGGCTGGATGAACACAGCAGGCCAAGCAGCATCCCAGGAGCACAAAAGCTGACGTTTCAGGCCTAGACCCTTCATCTGGGCCCGAAACGTCAGCTTTTGTGCTCCTGAGATGCTGCTTGGCCTGCGGTGTTCATCCAGCCTCACATTTTATTATCTTGGATTTTCCAGCATCTGCAGTTCCCATTATCTGTGAATACTATTTGTGTGTGTTTGTGAGACACTATGTGCGTGTTTGTACACGTGTACACACATGTGGACTCACCCACTCACTCAACGTCACTCATTCACTCTACCTCACTCTCTCATACACACACACACACACACACACACAAATCTATGGGGTAAATTGGCATTTGCAGATACACCTTATTTTGTTCAAAAAGCACACAATTAGTGGACACAGTCTGTCAGTGGGGTATTTTCTAAATTCATGCTTTGGAAATAAAACCAATCTGACTCCACGTTCAAACGCAGACAGTTTCTAAACAATATCTCACATTGTCTAACCTGAGGAGTCACCTGTTGTATTCATTGACAAAACCTCTGGTTATCTCAGGACATTGACTTGAAAGAGATTCAGAGAGCTGCATATTAATCGATCTAAACCTGCATCTCCATTCTAACTGATAAAGGATTTAACAGGAGGGAGTCAGCCAATCAATTTCAGGTTATTAAATACATTTGCATCAGTCGTATAATACTTTGCTCTTTTACTTATAAATTCTGCGTCATGATACTTCCTGTCTCATTACACCTGAGAAAGGTGCAATGCTTGAAAAGCTTGTGTGTTCAGTTAAACCTGTTGGACTATCATCTGGTGTTGTGCAGTTTTTGACCTTGTCTAACCCAGTCCAACACTAGCACTTGCGCGTCATTCTTGACTTATGCCTTGTGGATGGAGGAAAGGTTTAGGAGAGTCAGGAAGTGAGATACCAGAATGGAATTCCCAGCCTCTGACTTGCATTTGAAGATTCCGTTCAGGGCAGTCAAAGCTTGGGCCGGACAGCATCTGAGTAAGTTGTCTCTAGTTATTTTCAAACATTTTAAGGGCTATATGAGTGTAATTTCTTCTTCTGTTTCAGCAGTGGTTGATTTGCCGTCTGCTGCTCCTAATTATTTTCAATATTCTCTCTTAGGCTGCATTTCTTTATGATTTAGAGGTCAGATACCTGCAGAACCAGGTAAAGTCACTGAATGTTGGAGTGTGCATGAGAATCAATAAAATATTATTTTTACTTTTACAATAAGATGTTGTCAGGGCTTGTCAATTTCATGTTCCTTATTTTGATGGTCAACTGCAGTTGGAAATTACAAAATATTCATTTGGAGGATTTGGCTAGAATTACAAAGTAGAAACAGGCCATTCGGCCCAATAGATCCACACTGGTGCTTGTATTCAACATGAGTGTTCTCCCACCATTTTTTAGTTAACATGATCAGTATGCTGCTCCATTTCCTTCTGCCCCATCTGCTGATTTAGTTTTGTCTTAAATGAACTAATACTGTTCACCTCAACTGTTCTTTGTGGGGATATGAATGAAACAAGTTTTTTAATCCCAAGGGATCAAGTGGGAATCATTTCTGCCTTCAGTGCCTGCATGCTAATGTGATGAAGTTGATCACCAAAGCAGAATCCATCCAGTTTTCAAGCTACTGAAATCAAAAGGGTGAAATCAGGTTCTGTCTACACTGGGCTAGTGGTCTGCTTTGTTAAATTCTCACCCAGACAGTGAATGGGTGGAAATTACTGCAATGGCCTTTCGCATTTAATGTGAGTCTGTTGCTCTCCAGACAAATGCTAGGAGGCAGCATTTGATTGTTAATACCATCATTCACACTTGCTCTGCTGGGACCTTCTTTTATTCTGTTCCCAGGTTCACTAATCTTCTTCACAAACAAAAACAGAAGTTGCTGGAAAAGCTCAGCTGGTCTGGCGTTATCTGTGGAGGAGAAAACAGAGTTAATGTTTTGGGTCCAGTGACCCCTCCTCAGAGCAGAATTGGCACTATGCCACATTCCCTGTTGGTTAATTGATGGGCAATGCCAGGATTGACTTTATTGTTTTATTCCCACCTCAGGGGATCATCATGCCTCAGGTTGTTGTTGGTTTCATCACCAACATCTTCAATGCTGTCGTCAACTACCTCTTCCTCTACGTGCTGACACTGGGACTGCCGTAAGTAGCAAACAACTTTAAAACATTCTAAAATGACGAATGTACAATTGAATATAAGCTCTGATAAATGAACAGTAACCTAGGAGTTATCTGAAGCCACATTTAATATCCAGGCTTGCATTCCAGGGGCTCAGCTGCTGCCAATGTTGCTTCCCAGTATTGCCAGCTTCTCCTCCTGTTTGGATACATTCGCTGGAAAAAGTTGCATGTTGACACCTGGGCAGGTAGGTTTCAGGGAGGGTCACTTACACTTTGGGTCATGGTGTGATATGGATGATAGAAAAGTAGACAAAGAACTGAGAGAAAAACTCTGCTCCAGGTTGAGCAAGGAGGTGATCTGGCTAATACCAATGCATGGCTGTTGGTTTGTTCGCCGAGCTTGGCAAATGAATTGCAAACGTTTCGTCTCCAGTCGAGAAGACGTCATCAATGCGTAGGTTATCTTGTGATTTCAGGAAAAGGGTGAGAATGCAGTTCTGTTCTAGGAAGGGTGCATTTGTACTGGAGAGGGTGTCATGGAGACTCAATGGGATTTGGCCTGGGCAGGAGTGGTTCAGCAATGTAGAGAGACAACATAGTCAATGTCACCGGCGCACTGATGATGTCTTCTCGACTGGAGATGAAATGTCTGCAATTCATTTGCCAAGCTCGGCGAACAAACCAACAGCGAACCAATTTACCCGAACTACCAATATTTCGCAACATCTCTAATACCAATGCATTTCTGTCTGTCCTTTCCTTTCTTCCTGACTTTCTACACATTTTCTGTAATGTGTCAGTAATTTGTTTGTTTTGTTTTCTCTGTAGCTTGGTCCACTGAATGCCTGCAGGAATGGGGCAACTTTATACGACTAGCAATTCCCAGCCTGTTCATGCTCTGTATTGAATGGTGGGCATTTCATATTGGAACATTCCTTGTCGGTAAATAAACTTGCTCACTGCTTCCAGTGTTGCTCTGACAGTGACATACTAAAAGGAGCTGGTCATCAAAATATACAACAAATGGGTACAGCAAAGATAGGCTGCTCCTCTTCTAATGGCAGTGAGGTTTACGATGGTTCGTAGACACATGCAGTATGAAGACACTGGGTGAACTTTAACTCGATCGGAATTATAAACTAGGCATGAGTCAATTCACATTACTGTCTTTACTTGTGGGCATGTAACGTGTATTACTAATTCATTCTCACCCTTTTCCTGAAATAACAAGATAAATTCTGTCTCTGCTACAGTTGAATCACAATTCCCGCATGTTTCGTTGTACAAAGTGTTAGATCATAGCAAAGTAACATCTAGATCAAAGCATAGGACAACAACATCAGTTGAAGGTCAATAACCAGAGACTGAAGATTGAACTGCAGCTGTGAAATCACACAATGTCTCATTGATGGAATCTATCTTCGTGATAGATACAGGAATGGTCCATGGTACAAAGAAAATGGTATGGAGTTTAATACCACTGAACTCCTTAGGATAATGGGAATCACAAAGAGTTTTACAACATGGAAAAACACCGTTCAGCCCATCATGTCCACACTGGTCAGAAAACATCTATCCACTAAAGTCCCATTTTCTAGCACTTAGCCTGCGACTATGTTCAATATAGCATTTCACATGATCACTAAAATACTTCCTCAATTTTGAGAAGGTTCCCACTTGTACCACTCTTACAGGCACTGATTTCCAGATGCTCCCATCCTCTGGTTTTCCCTAAACCTCTTCATCTTAAATCTGTTCCCCGAGAGGACTCCATTACAAAGGAGAAAACATTTCTTCCCCTCAGTCCTATCTCTGCCCCAGATGATTTTGTACACCTCATTCAGATCCCACCTCAGACTTCTGCGCTTTTAGGAAGACAACCCCAGACTATCTTGTCTCTCTACATTGCTGAACCACTCCTGCCCGGGCCAAATCCCATTGAGTCTCCATGGCACCCTCTCCAGTACAAATGCACGCTTCCTAGAACAGAGCTGCAGACAGTCATCCAGCTGTGCCCTAACCAATACTGAATACAATTTCATCTTAAGGTCCCTGCTCTGCAATGAATGTCTTGACTAATGAAGGCAAAAATCTCAGTTGACCTCTGAACCACCTTCTCTCCCTATCCTGTTGCCTTCAAAGACCTATGGACATACACACCAAGGTCCCTCTGATTCTCTGAAATTCCTTGTGTCCTACCATTCATTGTGTATTTTGTTGCCATGTTAGCCCTCCCACAATTTATCACCGTGTACGTTTCAGAATCAGAGACAAAGTAACATCAAAATCAAGAGCAGGAGCAGACCTTTGAGCCTTCTCCCCAACCCCCCACTTCAATATGATCATGGCTGATACTCGATCTCAATGTCAAATTCCTGCTTTCTCCTCAAACCCCTTAATGCTTTTAAATTCTAAAAATGTACCTATCTCAAATTAAATTCCATTTGTACTGTTCTGCCTCTGAGCAGTCCGTCTGTATTGTCCTGTCGTCTATTGCTTTCCTCCTCCCTATTTACCACGTCACTAACCTTCATGTTATCTGTGAACTTACTGACCATACCTCCTACAGTCATGTCCACATCATTAACATGCACCTTGCCCTTGTCGATCAATTCACTGGGGTCCATTTAGCAACTGACTACCTTCATCTACTTACACCGAGCAACCTCAAAAAAACTCAGCCAGATTTATTAGATGCGATCTCCCCTCGACAAAACCATACTGGCAATTCCTGATTAATCCTCACCTCTCCAAGAGAAGATTAATTCTCTTCCTCAGAATGCTTTCTAATAGTTTCATAGAACATAGAACAGTACAAGCCCTTTGGCCCACGATGTGCTGACCTATATCCTGATCTAAGGTCAAACTAACCCGCAAATCCTACATTTCACTGTCATCCATGAGCCTATCCAAGAGTCGCTTAAATGTCCCTAATGTATCTGATTCCACTACCACTGCCGGCAGCGCATTGCACGCACCCACCGCTCTCTGTGTAAAAAAACCTATCTCTGACATCTCCACAATACCTTCCTTCAATCACCTTAAAATTATGCTGCCTCGTTATAGTCATTTCTGCCCTGTGAAAAAGTCTCTGACTATCCACTCTATCTATGCCTCTCATCATCTTGTACACCTCTATCAAGTCACCTCTCATCCTTCTTCACTCCAATAAGTAAAGTCCTAGCTCCCTCAACCTTTCCTCAGAAGACCTGCAGTCCACTCCAGGCAGCATCCCAGTAAATCTTCTCTGTACCCTCTCTTAAAGCTTCCACATCCTTTCCGTAATGAGACAGCCAGAACCAAACACAATATTCCAAGCGTGGTCTAACCAGAAATAACCTCGCGGCTCTTAAACTCAATTCCCCTGCCAATGAAAGCCAATACACCATACGCCTTCTTAACAACGCTATCAACTTGGATAGCAACTTTGAGGGAACTATGGACGTGGACCCCAAAATCCCGCTGTTCCTTCACACTGCCGAGAATCCTGCCATTAACCCTGCATTCTGCATTCAAATTCGACCTTCCAAAAGGAATCACTTCACACTTTTCTGGGTTGAATTCCATCTGCCACTTCTTTGCCCAGCTTTGCATCCTGTCAATGTCCCGTTGCAACCTACAACAGCCCTCCACACTGTCCACAACTCCACCAACCTTCGTGTCATCAGCAAACTTACTAACCCACCCTTCCATTTGCACATCCAAGTCACTTATAAACATCACAAAGAGCAGAGGTCCCAGAACAGATCCCTGCGGAACACCAATGGTCACCGAGGTCCAGGCTGAACACTTTCCATCTACTACTACCCTCTGTCTTCTATTGGACAGCCAATTCTGTATCCAGTCAGCCAAATTTCCCTGAATCTCATGCCTCCTTTCTTTCTGAATGAGCCTACCATGGGGAACCTTATCAAGTGCCTTGCTAAAATCCATATACACCACATCCACTGCTCGACCTTCATCAATGTGTTTTGTCACATCCTGAAAGAATTTAATAAGGTTTGTGAAGCATGACCTGGCCCTCACAAAGCCATGCTGACAATATCTAATCAAACTGTGCTTTTCCAAATAATCATAAACACTATCTCTTAGAATCATCTCTGATAATTTGCCCACCACAGAAGAAAGACTGACCAGTCTGTTATTCCCAGGATTATCCCTATTCCCCTTCTTGAACAAGAGAATAACATTTGCCACCCTCCAATCATTCAGCACTGTTCCAGTGGACAGTGAGGATGCAAAGATCATTGCCAAAGAGCAGCAATCTCTTCCCTCGCTTCCAGTAGAAACCTTGAGTATATCCCATCTGGCCCAGGGAACTTATCTATCCTCATGTTTTTCAAAGCTTCTAGCACATCCTCCTTCTTAACATCAACCTGTACCCCAACCACTAAGATAATAAAGTGTGAAGCTGGATGAACACAGCAGGCCAAGCAGCAGCTCAGGAGCACAAAAGCTGACTTTTCGGGCCTAGACCCTTCATCAGACCTCTGATGAAGGGTCTAGGCCCGAAACGTCAGCTTTTGTGCTCCTGAGATGCTGCTTGGCCTGCTGTGTTCATCCAGCTTCACTCTTTTTATTATGTTGGATTTTCCAGCAACTGCAGTTCTGATTATCACTTATCCCCGACCACTAATGCTAGACTCACTGATCTGTAGTTTCTTGTTTTATCCCTGGCGCCCTTCCTGAATACTTAGCTGCCCTCCAGTCCTCTGACACCCCTCCTCTGGCAAAAGAGAATTTGAAAAGTAACATCAGAGCCCCAGCAATCCCCTTCCTTGCTTTCTCTAGTAACATCTCATCTGAACCTGGAGATTTAACCATGATTTAAGTCTGCAAATACCTCCTCTCTCTCAATTGTAATTTGTTCAAGTTTCCCACATGATTTCTATACCCACCTCATCCTTTTCAGTCGGGAATATAACGGCAAAATACTCATTTACATCTTCCATATTCCACACACAGATTACCATTTTGGCCTCTAAAGGTGTCTACTCTTGCTCTAATGACCCTCTTGCCCCAATGTACTTATGATTCACTTTGGGATTTTACCTGTTTCCTCATCCCTTCATTCAATTTCTTGAAATAATTTCCTTTATAATCAACCCCTTACACTTTCTATACCACTGAAAAGCTCCTGTTCTTTTTACTCCTTGGTATCTACCATATGATTCCCATTATTCCGTATCCAATCTTGTACGTCCCTCTGCATCCATTCAGAAAGTCAAGAATTTGATTATGCCATCACTTTCCAAATTGTAAGTCCACATTGAAATCAATGTTTGATGTAAGTTGGTGATATGATCAAATAATTAGTGTGTCTAATACTGGATATAACCTCATTGCAGACTGGTTACCTCTACCAGTGTTTGGTGGCTGGTTTACTCACTTGGTCAAGATTGACTAATCCTCAATTTCTTACCACCTTCTGACAATGGGGGACATGATGTAGAACCTCAGGATGAACTGGTTAAAGCTAAGAGTGCTAACACGCTTAATCACCCAATTTGTTTCCTGTTCTCCCACGATAGCTCAGTGGCTCACACTGCTGCCTCACAGCGCCAGGGACCTGGGTTCGATTCCAGCCTCAGGTGACTGTCTGTGTGGAGTTTGCACGCTCTCCCTGTGTCTGTGTGGGCTTCCTCCAGGTGCACCGGTTTCCTCCCGCAGTCCAAAGATGTGCAGGTTTTATTTCACCTCCAGTCTCTGAAAGCATTTAATTTTCATTTGCTGTTTGGCTCATTCACAGGGCTACTTAATGAAGTTCAACTTGGAGCCCAGACGATCATATTTCAGATTATTACAGTACCGTACAGGGTAAGGCTAAAGATTAGATACAGTACAGCAGTTACATACAGAAAGCATGTTTCAGAAAAGAATAAATATCCTCAGAAAACAAAAACACAAAGTAACTTGACTCTTAGGACTTTTGGCATCAAATGAAGAATAAAGATTCTTTTTTCGCTGCAGTCAAAATGAGGTGTCCAGACTGAATGCAATATTTCAATTGGAACCGAACAAAAATTGATCAGAAATTTAACATCAATCCCTAGCTTTTATGTAAAATTCACAAGGTCTTTTCAAAGCCTGATGTGTTTTATTCTCCAACATATTCATTTACCATATTTTGCAGCACAAAACTGCATTTTCCACAGGTCTGCCCAGCCTGCCATCTTGTGTTTCCTGGGTCAGTTGGCCCTTTCTCATAACATGATGTCATCAGGAAACATCAATGTTATTGGGTCCAGAGCCAAAACACCAGCTTCCCTGCTCCTCCGATGCTGCCTGGTCTGCTGTGTTCATCCAGCTCCTCACAGTGTTATTGGGTAAAACTTCTTAGCTCTGCCCACTTGTGCAGATAAGTTGTAAAAACACGAATAGAAACGGTATCTTCAGTAATTCATGCTCCTGATGGCAAATGAATTGTTTACCTCATGACTTTTCCACCAGACGACCCAGCTATTGAGATCAGAGATAATGGGAACTGCAGATGCTGGAGAATCCGAGATAACAAAGTGTGGAGCTGGATGAACACAGCAGGCCCAGCAGCATCTTAGGAGCACAGATGCTGTGTGGCCTGCTGTGTTCATCCAGCTCCACACTTTGTTACCTCGTTGACCCAGCTATTGAAGTGTGTTATGAATTTGTTTCAAATTTTGTTAACAGTGTATGAGTATCCATTTGGAATCCCTACAGTGTGGAAGCCGGCCATTCAGCCCACTGAGTTGATACTGATCCTCTGAAGAGCATCCCACCCAAACCCATTCCCCGCTACCCTGAATTCCCCGTGGCTAATCCATCAAGCCTGCACATCTTCAGACTGTGGGAGGAAACTGGAGCTGTGTTCATCCAGCTACACACTTTGTTATCAGTAGTAGACTCGCCAAGTTTAAGGGCATTTAAATAGTCACTGGATAAACATATGGATAATAATGGAATAGTGTAGATTAGATGGGCTTCAGTTTGGTTTCACAGGTCAGCACAACATCGAGGGCCAAAGGGCCTGTACTGCGCTGTGGTGTTCTATGTTCTGTGAACTCAGGGGAATGCAGCCAAAGACAGGACTAAACCTCTGACCTTTCTGATATGTTTGGTGATATAACAACCTGTTACATAACATAATGAAGGGGTACATGACCATGCTGCATTGGCTCCTCCCATTCGATTGATCCCACACATAGTCTGACATTAGAGGTGAGGAGTTCCACTCTAACTTTCGGAGGGAGCTGGTACCAACTCCCTAAAGTCCTGTTAATTATGCCTGACCCAATGTGATTATACTTATTGCTACCATGCAGTGAATCTTCTCATGAACTCAGCACAGTGCCCCTTCTGTAAACAATCGTATGATGGTGTATCCTGTCACCACTAGATAGACCGAGAAAAAGCAAAGATAGAGGGTGATTGGTGGTGGTCAATTTGCACAAACAGCCCCTACCCAGTGACACATCGTGGCCGAGGTGCTAAATAGTACACGACACCAACAGTGGTCGCCTGGGAAAATAGCTCGCCACCCACAGATATATTGGCAGAACACTAACTTCCAGTAACTGGTTAAAAGGGGAGAAGAAAACAGACATTAATGTCCACATCACTGTTTATCTTCATTTCCAGATTGCTATAGGATACAGTGTGGCTGCAACTTTTCATGTGGGTAATGCGTTGGGGGCCAGAAATCCTCAGCAGGCTGTAAACTCTGCCAAAGTCGCTATATACTGCATTGGTGAGTCCAACTGTTTCATCCATTGACCAAAACTGTGGTCATTCTCTCAAATGATCACCCGTCTGAAATCTCCAGAACAGTTTGGCTTCTCATTGGGATACAGTTCTCTGGGTGGCAGCATCCTCCATGACCTTCCCAACTGGGGTTGTTTATGGCGTTGTTTGGGAATTGTTGATGGGCTATTTGAATGCAGTTGCCCTAACATCTGGTCTCGATTCTGCCCTAGCCCGATGTCGACACAATAAACACGACCGTTAAGGTTTTGAAATCAATCCTGTTGTTTTGGGTTATTCTGCCAATGCTGTATGTATTTCCAATTGTCACTTTCCCTGAGAAGGTGTTGGTGCTGGTGGGTCTCCTTATTTCAGTTGTTCTGGTGCTGGCCCTTCCACGATTCTGGAATTCTGACCCAGTGGCCATGATGGAGTGATGATCGATGTTCCAGGCAGGATGGTGTGGGAGTTGGATGGCCATTTGCTGGTGATGCCCCTTCTACATTGTCTCTCCTCTCCCTCCCTGGGGCAGCAGATGATGGTGACACCTTGTGAGTGTTGAGTATTCTATTACTCTATTGATTTGAGATGTTAGATAATGGAGAGGCATTGGGTGATCAAACTGCCCATTCCCTGCCCTGTTCTTGTAGCCAGGGAGTTGTTGACATAGCACCATCAACACTGTCTGATGTCAAGGGTTAAGTTTGAGACAGTCATGAAATGACACAGAGATGGTGCAAATGTTATCTGTCATTTACTACCTCAATACTTGAAGTTATGCAGAGCCTTGTGGCAGCTTCTTTCTTATTGGAGGAGACAGAAATCGAACTGCAAATAATCAGCAAAGAGTTCCCGTTGTGTTGGTGGGAAGGCCATCAATGAAGCCGATAAGGATTTCTGAAATACAAACAGTCTGTAAAGGTCAGGCCGTATTTCTCCCTCCCTCATCTAAGGGCACTGAGACCAATGTTATAATTTATTTACCTCACTTCATATCACGCACTGTACTCAGAGCCCAGCTCAGATCAGCTCATTAGGAGTAAACTGGAATTAAAGTGTACATCCCAGACTATTCCCAATTCCTTCGCCTCCACTGCATCTGCTCCCAGAATGAGGCATTCCACTCCTGTACATCACAGATGTCCGCATTCTTCAAGGACCGCAACATTCCCCCCGCAGTGGTCGAGAACGCCCTCCTCTGTGTCTCCCACATTTCCCGCAACTCATCCTCACACCCCGCCCCCGCAACAACCGCCAGAAGAGAATCCCTCTCGTCCTCACACACCACCCCACCAACCTCCGGATACAATGCATCATCCTCTGACACTTCTGCCATCTACAATCCGACCCCACCACCCAAGACATTTTTCCATCCCCATCCTTGTCTGCCTTCTGGAGAGACCACTCTCTCCATGACTCCCTTGTCTGGTCCACACTCCCCTCCAACCCCACCACACCCGCCACCTTACCCTGCAACCGCAGGAAATGCTACACTTGTCCCCACACCTCCTCCCTCACCCCTATCCCAGGCCCCAAGATGACTTTCCACATCAAGCAGATGTTCACCACATCTGCCAATGTGGTATACTGCATCCGCTGTACCCATTGTGGCTTCCTCTACATTGGGGAAACCAAGCAGAGGCTTGGGGACCGCTTTGCAGAACACCTACGCTTGGTTCGCAATAAACAACTGCACCTCCCAGTCGCGAACCATTTCAACTCCCCCTTCCAATCCTTAGATGACATGTCCATCATGGGCCTCCTGCAGTGCCATAATGATGCCACCCGAAGGTTGCAGGAACAGCAACTCATATTCCGCTTGGGAACCCTGCAGCCCAACGGTATCAATGTGGACTTCACAAGCTTCACAATTTCCCCTCCCCGCACTGCATCCCAAAATCAGCCCAGTTTGATCCGTCTCCCTAACCTGTTCTTCCTCTCACCTATCCCCTCCTTTCACCTCAAGCCGCACCTCCATTTTCTACCTACTAACCTCATCCCGCCCCCTTGACCTGTCCGTCCTCCCCGGACTGACCTATCCCCTCCCTCCCTCCCCACCTATACTCTCCTCTCCACCTATCTTCTCCTGAATCGAACTTTGGTCCGCCTCCCCCTCTCTCCCCATTTATTTCAGAATCCTCTCCCCATCCTCCTTTTCTGATGAACGGTCTAGGCCCGAAATGTCAGCTTTTGTGCTCCTAAGATGCTGCTTGACCTGCTGTGTTCATCCAGCTTCACACTTCGTTATCTCAGATTCTCCAGCATTTGCAGTTCCCATTATCTCTGAAAGCTGGACAATTCCTTGTTTGTGTAGCATGCCAGCAAATTGCCTTCAGGGCAGTAACTGTTAATCTTAGATAACAGTGCAAATCCTGCCTCACCATGCCTAAATTGTCAGCGTGCATTGTTCTCTGCTCAACATGTTACATTAGGAACTTCTGTCCAATCCCTGTATCAAGTTTGACAGAAGCTAGAGGAACAGCATCTCATCTTCCATCTAGACATTCTCCAGCCATCCAATCCCCAACACCGTGTTCAGCAATTTCAGATCATAACCAGTGCTTCCATTTTCTCTGGACCTTGAGCCTTTTATAGCTTGTGAAGGGCAACCTTTCCTGCCATTACTTCTTTCATTACATGATCTCACAAGGAATTAGGGCTATGGGGAGAGTTCAGGGAAGTGGAGTTGAAATGCCCATCAGCCATGATTAAATGGCGGAGTGGACTCAATGGGCTGAATGGCCTTTCCTCCACTCCTATGTCTTATCGTCTTATGGTCTTACTTTTACCGATGCCACCAATGTTTTTGCCTTGCACCATCTACCCTTAAACATCATTGAATCACTCCTGTTCTTCCGTGATATCACAGATTTTCTGGCTCACTCTATCCATTCCTCTCTGTGTTCCACAGCTTCAGACCATAAGATGATAAGACATAGGAGTGGAAGTGAGGCCTGTTCCACTTCTAATTTTTGCCAGTCCTTACCATACGCCAATGACCTGAAACATTGGCTCTGTCTCACACGCCAAGGCTGTTTCCACATTTTGCTGTTCTTATACTGTAATGGCTTGTTCACATCCAGCTGTGGTTGTGGTCAGTCCAGAAGTGTGCAGGTCAGATGGATTGGCCATGATAAATTTCCCAAAGTGTCCAGGCATGTAGTCTAGGTTAGTTAGCCACGGCAAATCATTCATGCATTGGCGGTCCCTCACAGATAAGGATGATTCTCTTCCACTCTCAGGGTGGCTGTGCAGAACCAAATAGCTACCGCAGGCTCTGTTACACTTGGGGAAGGTGGTGGTCACGGGATAGAGTTGGGGAGGGTGTTGGTGTGGCAGAGTGCTGCTGTCGCTGTTATCGCCTGGGCATCCATTTTTTTCCTGAGTGTCAAGATGCTGCTCCCCGACTTTGGATGGTCTTGGGGCAGTGATTCCCAGGTGTCTGTGGGAATGCACCACTTCACCAGAGGTCTTGAGGGTTCCTGGGATAGGTTGGGGGTCTGTGTAGAATGCTCTCCAGAGAGACTGTACAGGCCTGATAGACCATACGGCCTCTTTCTGCACTGTCGGGATTCCATGGTTCTGTGGTCGAGTGGTCTTGCATCTGACTCAAAAGGTCCTTGGCTCAAGTCTCACTCCAAGATTTGAGCGCAAGTAACGCAGTCTGACGCTCAAGTGATGGTGCGCTGCACAGTCAAATGTGCTGTCTTGCAGATGAGACGTTAAATCAATTGCTCCAACTTTCTGCTTGGGTAGATGTTAGAGATACCCACAGCATCATATTGAAGACGAGTGGGGACATTATCACCAGTGAGCTGATCAGCATTTATCTGTCAATCAGCACCATCAACACAGAAAGCTGGTCATGTTTATATTGTATTTGGTGGGAGCTGACTGCGCTTAAATTTGCTGCTGCTACATTCCAGCCATGACAATTCACTATGACTTTATTGCCAAGTGTTTTGATGCTTCCCCCACTGTATTCAGTGAGGTGATATCCACAGCCTGGGCTTTACCAGGAGGAAGGTTCCTGGAACAGGTTGAGGGAATGGCATGAAGTGTGACTGAGTCCATCAAGTTGTATTCAGGCAGGGATTTGACATCCTCGACAGCAGCGGGGTGGGGGGGCGATGATGGGAATGGATGAAAGAAGAACATAACAAAGTAACAGTGAATGGCAACTTCCTTTAAAAGATTGGCTGAAACTTTGAGATTATTTGATGTGAATTCTTCATGTTTTAAAATTGCTTCTGCAGGTTGCATCGCCTTAGTAACTGCAGCAATAATTGGAGCCCTAAGGAATGTGGTGGGCTATATCTTCACCAGTGACAAGTCAGTAAAAGATAAGTTCTACAGCATGAATACTTCACAAAATCCACTTACAAAATGGATTCCAGATCATGTGAAACCTCTCTAATGCACCTCTTTTCATTTTGCAGAGAAATTCTACATTTAGTTATAGAAGTAGTTCCATTATGTTCTGCTTTTCACGTGTTCGATGCTACTGCGGTGAGTATTTCAGTGTCTGTTTCTGCTTGTAAATGTTCACTCCTTTACTTTAGATTTATTTTTGCATTTCAATCAAGTGTCACCGACAATGCACATCTACCAGACAACATTACTATCACTGAATCTCCCACTTTTAGCTTCATTGGAGTCACCATTGAGCAAAAGGTGAGCAGGCCTGGTTGTATAAATACTATGGCTGCAAGAGTGGGCAGAAGCAGGAGATTATGTAGGAAGTAATTCAGTTACTAAGACCTCTCAGCTTGTCCACCACCATGTCTAAGGCACAAGGCAGGACTGTAATGGTGTACTCCCCACTTGCCTGGAAGAGTGCAGCTCAACGAGCATTCGAAGCTCAACGTCATCTCGGGCAAAGCAACCAGCTTGATTGAAAACCCAGCCACTGCCTTCAACATTCACTTCATCAGGAACAGAAGCACAGCAGCAGCAACGTGTACCACCTTCGAAATACATTGCAGCAGCTTGCCATGGTTCCTTGACAATTCCTTCCAAACCCACTATCACTTCCATCTAGAAGGACAAGGGCAGCAGATACATAGGAACACCACCCCCTGCAAGTTCCCTTCCAAGCCACTCACCATCCTGCCTTGGAAATATATCACCATTCCTGTACTGTCGCTGGGTCAAAATCCTGGAAGTGCCTTCCTCACAGCACTATGGGTGTTTCTACACCCTGTGACCTGCAGGGGTTCAAGAACACAGCTCACCACCGCCCTCTCCAAGGTCATTGGACATTGACAATAAATGCTGATTTGGCAATAACAACCAGGCCCTGTCAAAATATTAAACACAATCTACTGTCATATTCCATTTTCCACTTCGGTTCACATGCAGTTTCATTTTACAAGGAATTTTACAGCCATTCAGCCCAGTTGTTCTGTGCTGGTCTTCTTGCTTCCACTCCATTTCATCCTAAGTATCCTAAAATAAGGAGATATTTCGATTAATACACTTTTCTGAAAGTTCATTGATGAACTCTCTGATTTGGGGCCAGGAATTTAGAAACAGTTAGCAAAAGGGAGGCTACGCAGTGATTTGATAGAGACCTTTAAGATTATGAAAGGGTCTGATAGATTAGAAAATACTCCCAATCGCAGGTGACACTCAGCAATAAACTTAAGATAGTCACCGATAAATTGAAGTGGGAATGCAGGAAAAAGGCTTTGTGTAAATACCTGGAGGAAACCCACACAGACACCAGGAGGGTGTGAAACTTGACACAGACAGTCGCCCAAGGGTGGGATCAAACCCGGGTCCTTGGAGCTGTGAGACAGCAGTGTTAACCACTGAGCCACCATGCTGCCCAAGCAGAGTTATGGGGAGTGGGAAGTAGCTGAGTTTGGGTGGGATGCTGTTCGGATGCTTGGTGCAGACTTGATGGGCTGAATGGTTTCATTCCACACTGCAGGAATTTTATGATTCTTGATAAACCTGTGTGAGAGCGGTAAAAGTAAGGATCAGTAGATTGATGGAAAGGAGGATGGGAGGAGATTATGTCAAGCATAAACAGTGGTATGGATCAAATGGCTTGTTCTGGTGCTGCAAATGTTAAGTTATATACTACATGAAAAAAATTGCAACAATTTCTGCATTGAACTCAGAATCTAATAATTGTGAGGACACCATTAGGTTAGTATTTGTTTTAGAATTATCCAGTGTGTTGAAAATATCTAAGATTCCTAACCATTGCACAGAAATCTGTCTCATTGCTGTACTGAACCCATTGGGTTGAGGAATGGTTAATTTTCCTGCAAGTATCTTCAGCAAAACCTGAGTCCCCTTAGACTTTGCTGTGTTCACTCACTTGCTAACACCCAGAGGCATGGCAGCAAATTGGAGGGATGGGTGACATTGATGATATTGGGGGACAGGGGGTCAGTTGGCGCAGTTCGCATGTCCTTGGCACCTGTCTCGACATTTTCCAATGGACCCATTGTTGCTTCCTTAAGGGTAAGGTTCATGATGCAGCGTGATGCCAACAGCGCAGGTTCAATTCCCACAAAGGCCGAGGTGGCCATGAAGGTCCCACCTTCTCTACCTCCCCCCCTCACCTGAGATGTGATGACCCTCAGGTTAAACTGCCCCCAGTCGTCTCTCTCTGATGAAAGAGCAGGACTTTGGTGAATTTCTGTTTGTTTTTAAAATGGGCAACTTCAGAGGATGGTAACCCGGAATTCTCTGCTCAGCAATGACCTGCGAAAACAAATATGTCCACTGAACCTAGAATGAGGGAGGCATCTGAGAACATTCATTCCCAAAGTCTGTCACACCCTGAGCAAAATAGGCTATTTGAGGCCGAGTTGAGGAAAAATGCCTTCACCCAGAGAGTGGTGAGCCTGTGGAATTCTCTACCACAGAAAGTAGTTGAGGCCAAAAACATTTCAAGTTGGAGATAGATATCGTTTTTAAGGCTAAAGGAATCAACGGTTATAAAGAGAAAGTGGAAACACGGTACTGCATTTAGATGATCAGCCATCATTTTATTGCATGGCACAGCAGAGTTGAAGGGCTGAATGGCCTACTGCTATTCCTATTTTTGTACATTGTCTCTGAATGATATAAATGCTTCCGCTTGGGGATCCCTGTGATTTTAATTGTGATCTACATTTTTTGCTGACGTTTTACGAAAGATGTTGAGAACAGTTTGAACCATGCAGCCCAGAGCAGTGACATACAACTCTCGAGAAGAAAAGGTGACACCATCCTATCACATTCTAATGGAGTCTGCAGCCAGAGAGTCAACAGCAAACATCGGTTTGGATCATAGAAGCAGGCCGAGGCCATTCAGAACCTTGACAACTCTGACAATCAATTTGATCATGGGGCAGATATTTCAACCACATGCCTGGCTTGAATTCATTAGTTCAGAAAAGAGCTTCCACTTGTTACGTTTATGTTAACAATGCAAGAGAATGGCTTCGTGCCTAGCACTGCTGCCTCACAGCACCAGGCACCCAAGTTCAATTCCACCCTCATGCAACTGTCCTTGCAGAGTTTCCATGTTCTCCCTGTGTCTGCATGGGTTTCCTCCGGGTGCTCCAGTTTCCCCTCACAGTCCAAAGATATGCAGGCTAGGATGGATTGGCCGTGTTAAATAACCTGTAGTGTTCAGGTGGATTACAGGGGGATAGGTCCGCGTGGACTTGTTGGGCCAAAGGGCCTGTTGCCACACTGTAAAGATTCTGCGAAAGCTGCTTTACCCCATTCCCGACGTAACATCAGTGATCATTTTCAAAATGTCATCCATTGATGAAGAAGTATTTGATGCCACATTAATTTGTTAGGTTTTGTTTCCCATCAGTGGAAGCGAAATGTTGTGTGATCACTGTAATATGTTGTGTTTGTCTATTTTGCAGGGTGTGTGTGGTGGAGTGTTAAGAGGAGCTGGGAAGCAAAAACTAGGCGCTCTTGGCAACTTGGTTGGATATTACCTGATTGGGTTTCCCATTGGAATCTCTTTGATGTTTGCTGCAAATCTTGGCGTATTTGGTATGAATTTCATTAGTTTCCCTCCTTTGTTCTTCTTTGCCAATTATCCACCCACTTTTATAAGGCACGAGGGACGTTGTTCCATCACAAGGTCAACACTGGCGAGCACTTGTAATTGGAAGTTCTACCTCTGGTATGGAGCACAAGTGAATACTATGTACATGTGCTTCGGATGGCCCTCAGCACTTTACTAATGATTGGTAGTAATCGCTGACTTCAGTTTTCTCACCCCGATGTGCAGGCTGGGTGGATTGGCCGTGCTAAATTGCCCGTAGTGTGTAGATTAGGTGGGTTATAGAGGGATGAGTCTGAGGCTGATGCTCTGAGGGTCAGTGTGGACTTGTTAGACCAAAGGGCCTGTTTCCACATTGTAAGGATTCTCTGATGATGATGATCTTTATGGTTACAAATTATTGGTTGAAGCCAGTTTTGTAGCTGTAAAAAAAACTGAGTTGGGAGCGAGTTAGTTTTGCTGCATGGTCCTTCAGTACTGTGGGCTCTCAGTTGTAAAATGTGCAAGTTTGAGGCTAGTTCCAATCACTGTGTCCCATTATACGTAGTACGCTGTATCATGTTCACATGTAATTCCAAACAGCAACAACATGTGGCTGGGAAAGCCACTTTTAGGAAGCACTTCAGACTCATTGAGTCATAGAGATGTTCAGCACAGAAACAGACCCTTCGGCTCAACCCATCCATGCCAACCAGATATCCGAAATAAATCCAGTCCCATTTCCCAGCATTTGGCCCATATCCCTCTGAACCCTTCCTGTTCATTTACCCTGCCAGGTGCCTTTTTAAATGATTTAATTCTACACACAAAGGGTCATAAACCTATGGAACTCCCTTCCACAAAAGGCGGTGGATGTTGGATTCGCTGTTAATTTTAAGTCAGAGACAGAAAAATTATTGTTCAGCAAAGGGTTAATGGCATGATCTCATTGAATGGTGGAACAAGCTCGAATGGCCCACTGCTGTTCATATGTTCCTATAAAGATTGCTACCACCATCCCATTTCTGACTGGATCTACTGGGTCTACTTGGTTGAAAGTTGTTACCAGACTTTTGAATGGACCTCTTTACTGTTAACATCGCTCTCTCTCTGCACCTTCTCAGCAGCTGTAACACTGTATCCTGCACTCTGTTCTATTACCCTGATGCACTTGTATAGTACGACCTGCCTGTAAAACATGTAAGACAACACTTGTTTGTAACTCGATATATGTGACAGTAATAAATCATATCAAATCAGAGGGAAACCCCCAACTAATCTGTCCAGGAAAAGTTTCTGCCCCAGACGTGATATGGTTTATAGCATCATAGCAATCAGGTACAATTGCATTAGTAAGTTAGACACTGTTGTTAAAATATTGGAAAATGTAGGCTAATAGGTCTGATTATCTCAAAACCTTAAGATGTTCTGCCTTTCCACACCCAAGTCCCTATGACATTATTAGTTTGCATAGAATTTAAACTCAATCTTCAACGTTGACCCTTTCAGAGCTATTACTTCATGCAGCACCTTGATCCCACAGCCAGTTTTCAATCAAAACCATAAACATGGAATATTGACAGGAAGTGAGCATCACAGCTCGCCCAAACTCCACACGCATGCATTTCCACCACAAAATGTTGGATATTCATTGGGAGTGGGATCTCTGGCTGAATTGCTCACATCCCAAATCCACAGGTGCTGAGGCCAGATGGGGGCATCTGATAAAGGTGAAAGGGTTCATTGAAAGAGTAGGAATGATGGAAAATCCCAACCACATTCTCTCCATACTCACTGCACGCTATTGTTTTGCAGGTCTCTGGTGTGGAATAGTGCTTTGTGCGTCTGTACAATCCATTATTTTTCTGACAGTGATTCGCAGACTCGACTGGAAGAAAACTGCCAAACAGGTAAGTGCAGGTGGTAGAGGTGATCGTGCCAATGTTTTTAGTAGAATATTCCTTTCTTCCCCCACTGTCCCTTGTCTCCTCAGACCATGCCACAAACCCAGCTGGCAGAATGAGAAGTCAGTGTCCCATACAATGCCCAGGATTTCGACAAACAGTGTGCCATCACCTCAGATGATGAAGTAGGCAAAATGTACCTGAAAGCTTACAGAGCTTCTGTAATTCCAACTAAGGTCAGACCAAAGATAGTAGGAGCTGTCCATGCTGGGGAATCTGAGATAACGAGGTGTAGAGCTGGCTGAACACAGCAGGCCAAGCAGCATCATCGTGCTCCTATGATGCTGCTCGGCCTGCTAAGATCAAACCAACCTTTAGAACTTGCTTTTAAGGATACCTTGCACTGGTGGATGGATGTTGCTAAATCGAACTATTAATAATACTGATCTTCAGACTGGTCTGAATCATCACTTTCCATTAGAATCAAGTGAATTCCCCCCAATCTGCTTGGAGCTTTGCATAATAAATCATTACAATGGGCAGCTCAGGAAGCATGACTCAAAGATTTCCAGAGAGGTCGAATTATACAATTAATTAATATAATTAATAACTGCCAACAATGTTATGTTCAAAGCAGCTTCAAAATCATACAGTTGAAGAGTGTTTGGTATAGAAAGCATTCTCTCTGATGTATCCTTCCTTCACTGCTCATAACAATTTTTATGTTTCATTCAAAGGCTCAGATTAATGCAGGGGCAATGAGAGGATTGGGCACCTCAGACAGCACTTCTGGTGGTCAAACAAAAGATCTCTCAACAGGTAAAAAAGGAATGACACTTCATAAAAACTGATTGAGAAAATTCTTGGATACATTTCATTTAGTTATTCAAAGTTAGAAAACACTGGATCCATCAATGTTAACGGCAGTAAAACATTTCCTATCATTACGTGCCTGATCCTGATTCACTACCAAGCTTGAAGTTCAATCCATATTGGAGATCAGTGACAACTTTAACTACACAATCTGTGATTAACACAGAGATAATGTCTCGGTGCCAGTGTTGGACTGAGGTGGACAAAGTCAGAAGTAACATGACACCAGGTTATAGTCTAACAGGTTTTATTGAAATCACAAACTTTCAAGGAGTGCTACTGTCAGGTGAAAGCAGATATAAGGAAGTAAACATTGTATAATCCATAGTAAACTGGCAATAGACACACGTAAGTGAGGTGGGAGGCTATTTCTGGTTTGCTGCTGTCATTCCTAGAACTGACTATTGGCTAGAATTGACTAAGGAGAAGGCCCACCACCACTCTCTCAAACATTGATGGACAGTAATTGCTGACTTGCCAGATTGCTTACTCCCTCGGAACAGTTGAGAGAAAATGCGGAAAATTCTGCTCAGCTGTCATCAAATCTGCCAATGTTATGGTCTCTAAACATTGCCTAGACCTTGGTATGCTTGCTGACTGTGTGTCTGCACAGTTTTGTGATGATGGTCCTGAGCTAGCACTCTGTTAGAGGCAAAGATCCCAGTTGGATTATGAACAGTCAGCAGAAATCCAAAGGAAGGTAAAGTGTTGATGAATCTACTGAGTTGGACTGACCCCTTCACCTGTCTCTGAAGGGCTATCGAGACAACAGTCTGTAGGTGGTGAGAAGGTAGGCTATTGAAGGAGTAAAAAACAAGAAAGTTGGAAGTTCAGGTTAGTCCCTGTACTTTTGGCAGGACGGGTCCTTTTATTTAGATCATGGGGAATTGGCAATTGGAGATCAATGGTCTGCTCCTCAGAAAATGGATCAAACCGTACCATCATGTGCTTTCAATGTCTCACTGTAAGTTTCATTCACAGAGGAGGACACAGGAAACGATGCTATGGTTCTGATGTCTAGTGTTTCACAATTGGAACCAAGTGTGGACAAGGACCAGGTGATGGATGAATCTTCATTTTTGGAAACTGGAGTTACCACAGTCGGAGAAATCCTGTCCACAAAGCAAATGATCATTCGCCGTGGCCTCTTCTTCCTCTCAGGACCCGTGATCCTGGCCATTGGACTGACCGCACACTTCATTCTCGCAAAGGACATGTAGACACCAGTGACCAATGGAGAGACAAGAGCACAGTTACTCACCACAACAGGAATAGTGAGAGTGTGACAGAGGCTAAAGTTCACATAAAATCTATCTGCTGCCAACAAGAAAATCTATTTATTGATCAAATAATAATAAATACTATCTTAATAACATGATTATATGATTATAATTAATAGAGCATACAATAAAGGAAGCAAATTAATAATGAGCAGTTTCAATTTATTTGCAAATATCTCACGGTCAGTGGTTATCTCTATTGGACATTGTAAAGCTGTAGATTTGGAGAAGGTCATTTCCAAGTTGTCTCTCTAAAATTGAACTAGATAAAAACGGCCTGATTTAGTCATACCCATGAGTCAATATCCCATATTTATTGATCACTCTCATTAGAAATGTTTTGTTCTACCAGTTGGAGAGGCCCTCCAAAGGCTGTCAATGCTACATTTGGATATAACTTATATTCCTGTAACTATCCCAGGACACTTCATATTGGCTTTGAAAAGTGGGTGCAATACAGCTTCACCAGAATGACATTGAGACTGTTGGATACTCTCTTTCTTCTTCTCAGAATAACCAGTTGCCAATAGGTAAAAATCTGAGGACTTTTATTAAGAAGCCATGACATTACAGTCTAGGTTCGACAATAAGTGTGTAACTGTGTAGACTCTAAGTACGGCTTACATTTTTAAACATTAAGATGCTGATAGCTTTATCTAAATACATTTTGTTTTCAAGCCTTAGCAACACAATAAGCCAATTAATATGACATTTCATCAGTAAAGCATAATCTTTTTAGCAGCAGGAACAAATTTAACTGTTGTATGAATTTAACTCGATCACATGCACTCACAGATGTCCCTTACATCCAATTAACATCAGAAACAAATTTAATTTTTTATTCAATTATCTGATGAGGGTGTCGCTGATCAGGCAGCATTTATTGCCCATCCCTAATTGCTCAGAAGGCAGTTGAGAGTCAACCACATCGTGGTGGGTCTGGAGTCACTTGTAGGCCAGACCAGGCAAGGATGGCAATTTCCTTCCCAAAAGAACAGTAATGAACCAGATGGGTTTTTCCCGACAATCGGTAATGGATTCATGGTTGTCACCAGATTCTTATTTTTCGACGTTTTTTAATTTAATTCAAATTCCACTATTCTCCAAGGCAGGTTTCAAACTCAGAACATTGTCTTGGTCTCTGGATTAACAGTCCAGTGATAATACCATTAGGTTGTCACCTCCCCCTGTTATAAGACATTGGCTCAATCACACTCTTGTCTAATATCCCCACATCTCCCCAATTTCGATTCTTCCCAAACAGAAGTATACAAGCAAAGCAAGCAAACAATAATATGCAGAGTTCTGAGGGCATTGGCTCATTGCAAAATGTCGAATTTTAGACTTTAGCATTTGGTGAACACAACATCTAAGCAACATGAAGGCCAGATACAGGATAACAATTACTAAACGAAAAACTACGATGCCCTGCAGTATTGTTGTGCGCAATGATCCCGACCAGTTTTGCATTCATTAGCATGCCATGAATACTTGGTAAAACTCCAGCATACTGGTGGAATGTTAACAGGCAGAATTTGTTACCCAAAGCAGAAAATATGTGTTCATAAATATGGCTGTATCGCTGAGATACATAACTAGTTGGGCAGATTTCTTCCTCCAAGTTCCAGTGAGTACAATTATTTTCATTTACTCTGCTCCTTGATGAATAAAATGTTTAGTCTCAAAGAGTTATGGTGACCTACAGCGCAAAAAGGACCTTTGGCCCAAGTTGTCTGGACTGGGCAGAAATAACCATACAGCTGTTTTAATCCCATTTTTCAGCATTAGACCCACAGGTTTGTATGTGTTAGCATTATAAATGACTATTTAAATATTTCTCAAATGTTAATTAAGATTTCTGCCCCTACCTTCCTACATGACGTGGAGGTGCTGATATTTGGCTGGGGTGGATAAGGTTAGAAATCATACAATGCCAGGTTATAGCCCAACAGGTATATTTGAAATCGCAAGCATTCTGAGTGCTACTGCTTCATCAGGTGTAGTGTTTTGTCGAAAGCTTGTGATTTTGAATAAACTTGTTGGACTTGTTCTGACCGTATCTTCCTTACACCTCTCTCTCTGTGAGAGAGCCATGCGAGCCCCAGCCGTTAGGGATTTGTTCTGGCGAATGACCCATTCTGTCACCTCCGATATATTAAAAGGAATGGGTCTCAAGGCCCTTAGAATGTGTAGGAATGTGTGAGCAAACCGAGCAGCTGGAGACATCGGTATGCTCAGCATAAACATCAGAAGTATGTAAAAAGGTGTGTACATTGAGTTCATGCTTTACAATGAGTCCTCCCGCTCCAAGGGGGATCAGTATAGTTTTAAGTCCCAAAAAGTAACAGCATCTTTGTGATGGATCGGGGGCTTTCGTTCTCTTAAGATGTGAGATGTGATACGTAACTGGGGCAGTTTTTAATGTTTGGAAGGCAAAATAACAGCTTCCTTTGATTCCCTCTTTAGTTTCAAAAGATCATTCAGTGGTTGAGCTAACTATCGCTTCAGTTTCAGTTGAAATCACAAAGGCACAGGAAAGCTCTCAAGTCCTGAATAGCAGTGAGCTCTTTGGCTGTTTGAAAGCAGCTGCCCTATTTCATGTTTTCCTGCTGCAATCTTTTGTCCCTAAGTCTACTACAACTATTTGGGCAATTTGTCCCTTGTTAATGTTGGCCTTTCGGCTGCAGGGTTGTAAATGGTTAAGGAGGATGTGCAAATTCTCCCTATGTTGTTCCTCTGTCTGGGATGCTATTGGAATATCGTCCATGTATTGAATTACCGTGGATGCCATCGGAGGCAATTCCCAAAAATGATTTGGCAAAGCCATATGGAATACAGTAAGGTTACCGTGAAAGCCCTGTGGCAGACATGTCCAGGTGTACTGTTGGTAAAAACAAGCCATGGTTGTACCTCAGGGACTAAGGGAACAGACCAAACTCCATTGACCATGTCTGTCACTGAAAAATATTTGTGATCCAGTGACAGAGAGAGAGTTAAAAATGCTAGAGGGATTGGCAGCCAGGGGTGCTTTTAGATCAGTCCCCTGTAACCACTGACAGATGCCAAGCTCCATCTGGCATTTAAACTGGCCATACTGGATTATCAGATGAACTATGGACTCTTCCTAGTACACCTTGTTGCACTAATCGTTTGATTATGGTTAAAATACCAGCAGTGAAGACAGGACTAAAGGGGTATTGTTTTGTACATGGCAGGGCAACTCCGGTAAAAGTGAATGGGGTCATCTGTAAAAGAGCACTGTTATTATTATCTTTCGCGCAAACCAAATGATTCTTCCATTCTTCCTGTGTGAGGTGTTTTATAGTGACCATCCTCAAAATGTAGCGATGAATTTGACTGGGTTAAGACATCCCCACTCCCAGCAGGGCTTGTTGTAATGGCCCAACCCATACAGGCACCAAATTCTCAGGCAGTGTCAATTGCATTGATGATGGTTGTGCTCTTCGGAGAATTAGTCCCTTTCCCCCCAACTCCAACTGCGGTCCACCGCTCACCATCAAAGGGCGCATCACGTTTGTGAATTAAAGGCAAACACGTCAATTCAGCTCCAGTGTCCAAAACACAATCAATTTCCCTATTGCCCACCCCCATCGAATCGTAACAGCAGTCTTGTCATTATCCTAAAGCTGCTAATAAATGGGGGCTAAGAGGTGGGAGGTGGGCTGTTCTCGTTTTTTTGTGAGGTTTATGAGCGCTCAGGAGATGTCCCTTAATGCATTACAGTAGCACCTGTTCTGCCAGAGGGTTTCCCTGGGTTTTCAGTTCAGTTTAGAGGTGGATTTACCTGCAGTCACTTTCTTTTTGAACTGGCATGTTTTTGCCCAGTGTCCTTTTCGGCTGCAGGTATGACATTCGCCACGATGAGGCATTCCACTCCTGCACATCCCAGATGTCCAAGTTCTTCAAGGACCGCAACTTTCCCCCCCACAGTGGTCGAGAATGCCCTTGACCGCGTCTCCCGCATTTCCCGCAACACATCCCTCACACCCCGCCCCCGCCACAACCGCCCAAAGAGGATCCCACTCGTTCTCACACACCATCCCACCAACCTCCGGATACAACGCATCATCCTCCGACACCTCCGCCATCTACAGTCCGACCCCACCACCCAAGACATTTTTCCATCCCCACCCTTGTCTGCTTTCCGGAGAGACCACTCTCTCCGCAACTCCCTTGTCCGCACCACACTCCTCCCCAACCCCACCACACCCGGCACCTTCCCCTGCAACCGCAGGAAGTGCTACACTTGCCCCCACACCTCCTCCCTCATCCCTATCCCAGGCCCCAAGATGACTTTCCATATTAAGCAGAGGTTCACCTGCACATCTGCCAATGTGGTATACTGTATCCATTGTACCCGGTGTGGCTTCCTCTACATTGGGGAAACCAAACGGAGGCTTGGGGACCACTTTGCAGAACACCTCCGCTCGGTTCGCAATAAACAACTGCACCTCCCAGTCGCAAACCATTTCCACTCCCCCTCCCATTCTCTTGATGACATGTCCATCATGGGCCTCCTGCAGTGCCACAATGATGCCACCCGAAGGTTGCAGGAACAGCAACTCATATTCCGCTTGGGAACCCTGCAGCCCAATGGTATCAATGTGGACTTCACCAGCTTCAAAATCTCCCCTTCCCCCACTGCATCCCAAAACCAGCCCAGTTCTTCCCCTCCCCACACTGCATCACACAACCAGCCCAGCTCTTCCCCTCCCCCAACTGCATCACAAAACCAGCCCAGCCTGTCTCTGCCTCCCTAACCTGTTCTTCCTCTCACCCATCCCTTCCTCTGACCCCAAGCCACACCTCCATTTCCTACCTACTAACCTCATCCCACCTCCTTGACCTGTCCGTCTTCCCTGGACTGACCTATCCCCTCCCTACCTCCCCACCTATACTCTCCTCTCCACCTATCTTCTTTTCTCTCCATCTTCGGTCTGCCTCCCCCTCTCTCCCTATTTATTCCAGAACCCTCACCCCATCCCCCTCTCTGATGAAGGGTCTAGGCCCGAAACGTCAGCTTTTGACTCCTGAGATGCTGCTTGGCCTGCTGTGCTCATCCAGCCTCACATCTTATTATCTTGGATTCTCCAGCATCTGCAGTTCCCATTATCGCTGCATGTTGAGACTGTTTACTTTTGGCTAAGTAGTAATAAGTTAAAATAATACATGACTAGGAGCTTGAAGTAGGGAAACTTTAGCGTTATGAAACATTACATATTGTTGTAACTGCAATGAGAAGTCACATAGGACACATAGCAAAAGCTAGAGCTCGCAGCATCTGCACTCTCTTATCATCACCGCATTCCGCTTTAATTAATGTATATCTGGTTGCCTAAGTCATGGCCTCGCCTTCCTAAAACCACGGTAGAATTGCAGTTTGTTTCAGAGAGGAGCTGAAAACTGAAGAATGGTCCTGAACCGAAACGTCAGCCTTCCTGCTCCTCTGATGCTGCCTGGCCTGCTGTGTTCCTCCAGCTCCACACTGTGTTGTCTTTGACCCCAGCATCGGCAGTTTTTACTATCTCTAAGTAGCTTCCTCATATTATTTTTTGTTTGTGATTCAGATTACATTAACACCTATTTGTTATCACCAGTTTTTGTTTTAATTCACTCATGAAGGAGCAGGCAGGTGGGACGAGCTTAGTTTGGGATGATACAAAAACAGAAGTTGCTGGAAAAGCTCAGCAGGTCTGGCAGCATCTGTGGAGGAGAAATAAGTTAATGTTCGGATCCAGTGACCCTTCCTCAGAACCAGTTTGGGATTATGATTGGAAATGGACTGGTTGGACCAAAGGGTCTGTTTCTATGTTTTATGACTCTACTTGATCAGTGAGTGAGGTGTCATTCAGAGTCCTTAGTAATCTTGTTGGCTCCATGATATTAGATTAGATTCCCTACAGTGTGGAAACAGGCCCTTCGGCCCAACAAGTCCACACCGCCCCTTGAAGCATCCCACCCAGACCCATCCCCCTATAACCCACACACCCCTGAACACTACGGGCAGTTTAGCATGGCCTGCACATCTTTGGTCTGTGGGAGGAAACTGAAGCACCCGGAGGAAACCGACGCAGACACGGGGAGAATGTGCAAACTCTGCACGGACAGTCGCCTGAGGCTGGAATCGAACCCGGGTCCCTGGCGCTGTGAGACTGCAGTGTTAACCATTGAGCCACCGTGCCGCCCGCACTGTCATAGCTTCTGATAGAGCCTAATTGTTCCTTCTTTATTTGTTGACGGGCTGAGGGTATTGCTGACCAGGCGGCATTAATTACCCATCCCTAACTGCCCAAAAGGCAGAGCCAACTACATTGCGGTGTGTCTGGAGTCACATATAGGCCAGACCAAGCAAGAATGGAAGTTTCCTTCCCTAAAGGACATTAGTGAACCAGATGGGTTTTTCCTGACAATCAACAATGGATTAACGGTCATCATTAGATTCTTAATTCCAGATATTTATTGAATTCAAATTCCACCATCTGCCGTGGCAGGATTCAAACCCAGGTCTGCAGAATGTTATCCGGCTCTCTGGGTTAACAGTCCAGCAATAATACCACTAGGCCATCACCTCCCCAGTTAAGGGAACAGCCCACTGATTCCCATTGACACCTCTCCTTCTGGTAATGCATCCGGTCTTGCATTTTGCTAGAAGAGCACAGAGGTTAGAAAGAACACAAAGTGTTCTTTATTTTTGGGAGGTTTCACTCTCAAGAGCTTGTTGGTTCTGCCAATGATTAAACCAACTGTATCCTGAAGGAGAGAGAGATAATGGGAACTGCAGATGCTGGAGATTCCAAGATAATAAAATGTGAGGCTGGATGAACACAGCAGGCCAAGCAGCATCTCAGGAGCACAAAAGCTGACGTTTCGGGCCTAGACCCTTCATCAGAGAGGGTCACCCTCTGATGAAGGGTCTAGGCCCGAAACGTCAGCTTTTGTGCTCCTGAGATGCTGCTTGGCCTGCTGTGTTCATCCAGCCTCACATTTTATTATCTTGTATCCTGAAGGATGTAGCTGGAGCACAGACAGGAATGGAATCAGGTGAAAGCAGTCCCATCCAATAGATGACTGTGAAGAGAATTGTGTGACAAAACTTGTCAAATGAAAGAATGAGGAGCTATAGTTTTCTTCTGTCACAGTCACATAGGACATCACTTGTGTCTGCTGTGGGCCATGTTAGTCCTGTAGCTGGGATACAAACAAGGAAGTTTTGACTAAGTTGTCACAGAATTTGGAGGTGAATACACATTCAAAGTCTAGAGGAAAGCCACAGAGACTACTTAGCCTGAGGGGGAGGTTGCCAGTTAGCTTTTGAACAGAGGTCCAGGATGACAGATTTGAAGAAGGGAAATGGCATCCGAAGAGGGTGAACAATGAACGATATAAACTAAATTGAGAGTCAAAGCATTTAGTCATTGACAGATTTTGTGAGGCTTGATTACTAAAGTAAATCTAATGATGTACCATCATACACATGTATCCATTCTCTGCAAACATAGAACCATACAGCACTGAAACATTGATACATCACCTGTTTCCTGATAATATTTGTCCCTTGGCTCACGTGACTAAATTAGATTATCTGCCATCTTCGTGTTGCTGTTTGTGGAATCTTGCTGTGCTGAAATCACATGTGGTACACTCGCTGTTAAATTAAAGGTGAATTCAGCACAGTAGACCACAGGACTGCACTCCCATTGGGGAGAGATGGCTAGTGACGGTTTAATCTGAGAGTCACCACACCTCAGGCAAGGGGAAGAGGTTCAGGAGAAAGAGTACTTCATGGTAATCTCAACTAGTGCAGGAATTGAACCTGTACTGTTAGCACGGCCCAGCCTTCCAGCCAACTGAGCTACACTAGTCCTCTTATGACAGTGACTACTACTTTGAAAAAAGCTTCTCTGACTGAATCAATTTCTGAATATAAATTTAAACATCACCTATTAGATTGTGCACCAGTGAAGTCCCAAGTTTAATAAATAACTGGTAAACTGCAAAGTGTAAAGCGATGTTCATGTACGCAACGAAACAACTTAAGTTACACAAACACTAAGATCATAAGCGTGTGGTCAGACTCAGGGTATCCCTTTCCCCGGAATTCTTATGTTTGTAGGATGGAAAAGCTAAGGACCCTTACTTTTCGTAATTGTTATTCCACAAAGATTGTTTAATATTCTCGTGTGGTTGTTATTTTGGAAGGCGCTAGCCAACTACAATTATTGACCCTAGCCTGAGGGACACAAGACGCTGCTGAACTTCATATCCAGGATCAAAGGAAAGGTAAATTTGAAACTTGCAAGGGTTGGGGGTTGGAAGGGAAAAGGATGGGAAAACCCACGACAGTAAATCCTCTGTTCCAAATCTTTTATAACAACTGGGGAGTTTGTGGAACTTTGGGGGATTGGGGAATTGAATTGGGAACATGGATATCAACTAAAAAAAAGAATATTAATGAAAACATAAAAACATAACTTTCTGTATCATTCAACAAAAGTATGTAATCGAAGCTTGCTACTTGCTGACTTCTGCTAGTCTTCCTTGCTGCTTTGCATTTACCCAGAGCCTGAAGCGCTTGAATAATGGGCCGTGGGCATTAAATGGTTAATGGCCACCATTTGCTGTGTGGAATGCATTTATGTTATGTTAGAGGAAAGAACTCTTATGTCGGATTTTCTAAAATTTCAGGATGTTCTTCGCATCCAAATAATGCTACTAGATTTGAAGGCACAGGGATAGATTTTTCAACTTGCCAGCCAGATTTAGAACTGGTGTTGTAGGCCAACACCCGACCACAGGAAGCAACTGGATATCATGCGACACTAAGCTGTAGGCTTAATGACTTGGTGCGAATTGAAATGATTTCCATTTCTCTTATCTCTATGTTATTCATGCATACACCTACAACTATTTGAGGTACATGTTGTTTGCAAACCTCTTGAATCTAAGTGCTGAGGTCTAGCCAGTGTTAAGTCAGTGTAGAGGAAGGACCATTGTCAGCTAGTAACAGTCCAAGATAGGAAAGACAGAGTAACAAATCTCTCAGAAATTCACAGCAATGCGCAAAATCCCATAGAACTATGTAAGTACCGAGTAAGAGCATGGTGACAAAGTATCCGGCAAAGTGAAAATGGCAGAGCTAATGTATAGGATGAAAATTGAAATGCAGGACTTACCGGGCTGGCTTGCTAGGCCCAGCATAAACACAGAACTGGTAGCTTTCACTGCAAACATGACAAAGTGGAAACTGCAATGTGAGTAGAAGGAATAAGTAAGAGATTCGCAAGAGGCATTAATGTCAGGAAGATATTTTTATTTCTCCAGTGGTGTGACTGAACCCACAATTATGTTAAAGAAATACAGGAACTACTCAAACTCTTGCTGGAAGAGGACATAACCTTTCTTCCAGAAATTGCACTGAAAGCAAAAGATTTTCTAAGCAGAAGTAGCAGGGAGTATATTCCCAAATTTATTTTTATAAAATGCATTAACAATACGATTTAATGTCAGGAAGGAGTTGTTCAGAAGCTACCCGTAGATGCTGTTGACGTATTCTCATTTAATGATTTGGCAGGAGCCCAAAAGCTATAGCTTCGTCCATACAGAAAGCGTGAGTGAGGCAAAAGAGGTGTAACAGTTACAGTGATCAGAGCAATGGCTAAACAAAATCCAACATCAGGAGCCAAAGTAATACCACAAGCAGCCATTAGGATCGCCAAAAATGTCTTGAAAGTTGTGGATAATTCAAATGGAACATTTAGTGAGCCTTCGTTAATTGAGGTCCCCCCCAGCAGATCTGTACAACCAGCCCAAACTGAAGCTGAAGCTGGGGAAGCTCTGGAGTAATATTATTTTTAAGGTGGAGTTTTGATGAGGATGTGGAGATCTCCTCATCAACCTATTCATCAGATTGTAGGGATAAATTAGAAAAATAAAGAAATTAAAAAGTTCAGAATAGCAGTCCTTCCAACCCAGTCAACACCAGCACCTAACCTTCAGTTCACATCAGATCTTAACTCCAGACCATGCTGGTCTTCACCGCAAGGAAGTCTGCTCTGGAATCATCTGGAAACTAAAGACTATGCTGAGGCCATGCCAGGCCGCCAAGAGACCGCCACACATTGGGACGTCTATCCTGCTTTTGGATTTGCAGGATTTTGTGGAGGCATCACTGATGATATTTGTCAGCTCTCTGCTGCATGTCGTCCACACCTCTGATGCAAGTTCTAAAGAAGAGCCATAGCAGACCCAAAATGTTAACTCTGTTTCTCACTCCTCGTTACTGAGTTTCCCCAACATTCTGCATGTTTGCCTCCAGAAGATGCACTGCTGCGCTGTAGACCGAGGGCTTGGTGTTGGGTTTTGAGGTCTTTGTAATTAAACACTGTATTCTTCAGTCAGCTGAAAGTTACACTGGTCAATGGAGGTAGTGGCGAATTTCAATGTTGATATCTGCCTTAAACAAGAGAAGGCTCCAAAAGAAATGGAAATTGATCGACATAGTCCAGTGGCCCTCTGTGAATCTTAACAGTTGAAGGGAAATGTCGTATAATGGGAAATGTCTGAAGACAACCTTTCTCTTTCAGATTTTTATTCTATGTATTCTGTGCCCTTTTTCATCCTATGTAGGTCATATGCAATAATTGCCTCTCCTCTATACAGAATTTCCATGCCTTTTTGGAACAATAAGGTTTTAGTTCTGTTTCTGATTTTCAAGTGCTCTACTGTTCTCGTTTCAAGTAACCCCATGTTATCTTAATGTGCAAAGTGCCTTTGTGAATGCACTGACAGTAGTTTGGATGTCTGAGTGCGTACATAGATCAGCTTGCACGTGCATTAGGTCTGTGATAGATCTGCTGGCGAGGATCACAGCATGCATTGCCCATCATGTAGCAAGTGAAGGGTGATGATGAATAGGCAGCTAAGTTGTGGAGGACAGTCTTCTGTCTCTCTTAGTTGATAGAGTTGAAGACATTTGTGGGGTCCAAAATAGTCTTGTGTGGGAGATTGTATCTGCTTTCTGCTCTTGTTGAGGATGAGGTCCTGGCTGAGGAGATCCTCAAAGAGCTCCTTCCAATGAGTGCTGACTCATGATGGGGAGTGCAAGTTCCCAGTGTAGGTCACATGTTACAAAGGGCACTGAGCTCATACTTCAGATCAAAGTGGTCACCAGGCAGCAGTAATATTAAAGTGTCACTCATTCACAAAACTTTTGAATGAAGTTTTCAGAGCCAAAGTAATTAACTATTGATAATTTATACGCAGAAATCTTTCAACTCTAACTATAGATGATCCAACTCCTGCAGCTCTGAGAAAAAAAACAATTGCTAAAATTTAATCGTGATCAGAAGACCTGGTGGAGCAATAGGTTTAAGGTCATGACCACACACCACGTCACAATAAATAAAAGATGCTACATCAGAAGCGGAAGTGGAGACGGGTAGCGAGGGAATGGGAATGGGTTGGTGGCCGGACTCAAAGGAAAGGGATAACTTGCTGAGAATGTTAATGGGATGGGAGTGCAGAGATGGAAATATATATACAAAAGAAGTAAAACAACTGTTTTGTTTCTCCTTTGTAACGGAGGATCGGAAAAATGGAGAATTCAGTGCAGGTAAGCTCTGGCAATGTTGCCCCGTCAAGTGGACGATGTGGCAATCTGTTTCTGAGGAAAATAAGGGGATGGATACCTACCAACTTCTGGCAAGAAGCAAAACTTATATCAAGACTAGCTGGGCCAGTGGTGAGTTGACACTCAATAACATCTTATTATATCATTCATAGTTATTTTTAATCAACCTTCTCAGACATATTATAGCACACCTCTGGGACAGGTGGGGAAATGAACATAGACCTTCTGGCTCAGAAGTAGGGACACTACCACTAAGCTACAAGACCCCAATTTTATGTTGTTCCCACTCTGGCCTCTTCTGAAACAAGTCAAATGGTGGACAAAACCAAATTCCTTCCTGAACAAGAGACAGTAGGAACTGCAGATGCTGGGGAATCCGAGATAACAAGGTGTAGAGCTGGATGAACACAGCAGGCCAAGCAGCATCAGAGGAGCAGGAAGGCTGAAAGGGAGGGTCTAGACCCGAAACACCAGCCTTCCTGCTCCTCTGATGCTGCTTGTCCAGCTGTGTTCATCCTCTTTTCTGAACAGTCGAGTTAGGCTTGCTGTCACTCACTTCTGGAGCACGTGGGACTTCAACGCAGGCCTCCTGGTCCAGAGGTAGGGACATGATCAGTGCACCACAAGACCCCAGTTTAACAGTGTTCATACGCGGCTCTCACCTAAACCATACTGAATTGTAGATAAATGCAATTTATATCATCTCCTTCAATGAATTCACTAATGCAGCTCACATCACTGCACCCACCTATATAGTCTCTTTCAATTAGCTCTGATTGATTCAATCACCCTTACTGAGCATAATTATAAAATTCCTGTTGTTGATTCCAATTCCAGCGATTCCTTTATTTAAGAAAATCCGCAGCGAACCCACTCCACAGGTCCCTACCTTGCAGCCGAAAGCCTTCATCTTGATTTAAAAGCAATGGCTCATTCTCTGGGTATCCTGTTGTTGAAACCTGTCATCAGTGAATGATTTGCCTGTGTAATCATTTCCATTTCCCTCTGTAATCTCGAAGACTTCACCGATATCAACTTAAACTCTATCAGGCTCTTTGAAGAGGAAAGGATAATTGTTTCAAACTCAGTTTAACTAGAGTAACAGTATAAAATAAATTGTTCAAAGTAAGTGGTCAGCACATGGTATTTATCATTCATTTTCCCTTGACAGTGTCTGACAGAGCTGTTGACACTTCTAATCAGTATTGTCAGCTCTGCATTCTGTGGGCATTTGGGAAAAATTGAATTGGATGCAGTCAGTCTTGCTACAGCGGTGAGTTCATGTTAAGAATATTCACATTTGTTGATTCATGTATCTTGTGTAAAGTAGTGATGAAACTAGAGTCATGGAGATGTACAGCATGGAATTAGTTGATGCTGGCCAGATATCCTTAATAAATCTTGACTCATTTGGCCCATACCCCTCTAAACCTTTCCTATTCATATACCACCCAGATGCCTTTTAAATATTGTAATTGTACCAGCCTCCACCACTTCCTCTGGATGTTCATTCCATACATGCACCCCGCTCTGTGTGAAAAATTGCCCCTTGGGTCCCTTTTAAATCCTTCCCCTCCCACGTTCATCCAGTGCCTTCTAGTTTCAGATTCTACCACCCCAGGGAAAAGACCTTGTCTATTCACCTTATCCATGCCCCTCATCATTTTGTGAACCTCTATAAGTTCACCCCTCTGCCTCTGACCCTCCAGGGAATGTAACTCCAGTCTATTCAGCCTTTCCCTACAGTTCAAACCCTTCAATTCTGCAAATATCTTCTGAATCCTTTCAAGTTTCACGACATCCATCCTATGGCAGGGAGGCCAGGATTGAATGCAGCGTTCTAATAGTGGCCTAAGCAATGTCCTGTACAGTTGCAACATGACCTCTCAACTCCAATACTCAATGCACTGCCCAATAAAGACAAATATGCTAAACACCTGCTTCACTATTCTATCTACCTGTGATTCCACTTTCAAGGAATTATGAATCTGTACTCCAAGGTCACTTTGATCAGCAACACTCTCTAGGATCTTGCCATTAATTATATAAATCCTGCTGTGATTTGCCTTTCCAAAATGGAGCACCTCACATTTACCTAAATTAAATTCCATCTACCACTCCTCAGCCCATCGGTCCATCTGCTCAAGATCCCTTTGTTCTCTGAGGTAACCTTCTTTGCTGTCCCCTACACTACCAATTTTGGTCTCATCTGTAAACTTACTAACCATACATCCTATGTTCACATCCGAACCTTTCAAATAAATGAGGAAAAGCAGTGGACTCAGCACTGACCCTTGTGGCACACCGCTGGTCACAAGCCTCCAGTCTGAAAAGTAATCCTCTACCACCAGCCTCTGTCTCCTACCGTCCAACCAGTTCTGTAGCCAAACAGCTAGTTCTCCCTGTACTCCATGTGATCTAACCATGCTAATCAGTCTACCACGAGGAACTTTCTTGAATGCCTTATTAAAGTTCATATAGATCACATCCATCATTCCGCCTTCATCATTGCTTCCTATCAGTTTTGAGCTCAGTGCCTTTATCAGCTGATTAGATGTTCCTTGTGAAAAAGCCTGGACTTTCCCTGCTGCTCTTAATGGAAGGGCCACTAGGGCCCAGCAGTTGCTTCAGTGGCCCCAGGCTAAAGAACAGGATCATCAGCTTGGGGTCCCAGCTCATTACCATTATCAGTGACCCATCCTGGAAGCCCCATGTGTGTGGGGGGCATTGGGTGCCGGTGAGATTGGGCTCCATCTTAATGTAGTTCTTGGAGAGTTCACCCTCTGGCAGTCACTTGGCTCACGTGGGAGGACCGGCTGGTGAGGTTCATGGAATGTTACTAACAAAAACAACAGCTTTCATTATAGAGCATCTTAAACACACTGACACATTCCAAGGAACCTTCCAGGGTCATAAACAGACACAGACAAGATGACCATGCCTGGGTGGATTGGTCTTCAGAGGGTTGGCACAGAATGTGATGGGCCAAATAGCCTGTGTCTGCACTGTCGGGATTCTGGCTGACATGTGAGGACTGCTCATTTTGAAGGCATTGATGGGCTGCGGATGGAACTTTAACATGGAACTGTATTAAAGTCAACAACACTTGCATTGACATAGCTCCTTTCGTATAGAAAACAATCCCATGACAAGTCACTCAATCAGACAAAAAAAATTGAGGCTAAGCCAAGATGACATGAGAATAGGGAAGTGAAATCCTGATCAAAAAAAGATGGACTTTAAGTTGTGAATGTAAAGGAGAGAGGGGAGAGTGTAAGAAAGACAGGGTGTTTTTGGATGGAAATTCCACAACCTGTCCCCAGTCAGCTGCAGGGATAGCGACTAAGTGAAGGAAATGGAAGATTCATAAAGGATCAGAATGGGAGGAAGGTAGGGCATGTGGAGAGTTATGAGGATGGAATGGGTTACAGAAATAGAGGGAGTTAGATTTTAAAAATCATTGAATACTACGATAAGAATTTTAACTATGAGGCATTGCCAATGATTGATAGCCAATGTATTTTAATAAAACATTGTCAGTGTCTCCTGTCATGTTTTTATTAAGCACAGCCCATTCGTTTCAAAGGACAGTGAGTGTTTAGCTTCGAAGCACCCTCATTCACAGTGTAATGTACAGGGACAGTCTTGTGCCCGTCCTGCATGGGAATGTTTGGGTTACCATTTGGCCATGGAGCTCAATGGGATCTTTACTCATGAGTATGGGTGGCTCGGTGTGAGTTAGGCCAGCGATGGCAGTGTTTTGGATCAGTTCAATTCAGCAAGTGTGCGATATTGGATGCTGGCCATAAAAGCGTAAGACATTGGAGCAGAATTAGGCCATTCAGCCCATCAAGTCTGCTCCATCATATGTTTCCCAACCCGTTCTCCTGCATTCTCCCTGTAACTCTTCATCCCCTTACCAAGGAAGAGCCTATCTGTCTCTGTTTTAAAGACACTCGATGATTCGACCTCCACAGCCTTCTGCAGCAATGAGCTCCACAGATTCACCACCCCATCCCTGGTTGAAGAAATTCTCCTCAGCTCAGATAAAAAAAATTGGAACAGTTCAGTCTGAAGCAAACAAAAGATTATTGAGGATTTGTATTCCACAGAACCACAGAATGTAATGGCACTGAAGGAGGCTATTCGGCCCATCCTGCCTGCACTGGTTCCATTCCTTTCCCTCTTTTCCCTACATGCCATCACTATCCAAATAAACATCCACACCCTCTGACATGCCTAAGTTGAACCTGCCTCCAGCACATTTCCTGGCAGTGCATTCTCTTCCCAAACTGTGTGAAAAAAGCTTTACTCGCAGTCACCCTCGGTTTGTTTGCTCATGATTTGAAAGAGTAGTGTGAAGGACAGAAGAAAAAGAGGAAGAATGAAGACCAAAAACTAAATCAGCTCAGTATTCTATTCACTTATATATAAATATTTGCAAATAACTGTGTATTATTCTGCGGCATGTTGGGTTCCTCCAGGGTGACCCTGCTAAATGCTTTCTTTCCATTTTCGTTTTTGGGCAGTCGACAACTGTATTAGGTATTTCCATCGGCGTCGGGTTGTCTGCAGCATGTGACACGCTCATATCTCAGGTAGGTACAACATGTTGTACAATGGGAAGTGATGGTCTCCCAACAATTAATCATTTGTCTCGTGGAAAAATAATCTTTAAGCTCATTGCTTTAGGGAAATCGACACCCTTGCAGGTGTAAGTCACTCAAAGCGAGAAAGTATCTGATACAATTCTTGGTCTACCCCGAATAATTTGATGTCAGGCCTTACGTATCTGCCACAATTGGTTTCAACAATATAGATCCATAGACAGCAAAGAAGCAGGAACAATATAGCACAGGAAGAGACCTTTCAGCTCACCAAGACTATGCCAATACGCAACACCTTTCTAAACTAAAAATGTTTTACCTCCACACAGTCTGCATCTCTCTATTCCCTGTCTATTAATCTATCTGTCAAACACAGCCAGGAGTTCTGAACTAGCAGGCAAGGATGATGGCTGTCAATTTCAGCTTTGGCGGTGATGCAAAATAGAAACATATAAAAATAGGAGCAGGATTTGGCCATTCAGCCCATCAAACCTGCTGCATCATTCAGTGTGATTGCGGCTGATGGTCTAACTCAGTCCCCTGTTCCCACATTCTCCCCATACCCTTTGAGCCCTTCAGTCCTAAGAAGTACATCTAACTCCTCCTTGGAAACATTCAATGTTTTCTCCTCAACTGCTTTCTGTGGCAGTGAATTCCACAGGCTCACCACTCTCTGGGTGAAGACATTTCTCCTCATCTCAACCCTAAATGGGCTACCTCAGATCCTTTGGCGGTGACCCCTGGTTCTAGACTCTGCAGTCATTGGGAAAGACCACTCTGTGTTTCTCCTGTCTAGTCCTGTTAGAATTTTATAGGATTCCTTGAGATCTTCCTTCATTCTTCTAAACTCTGATGAATATATTCCTGGCTGAACTAATCTCTCTTCATATGTAATCCTCAGAATCAGTGCCGGAAACCTTCACTGCACACCCTCCATAGCCAGACCAACCTTCCTCACATAAGGAGACCAAAATTCTTGACCAGGGCTCAGGAAAGTTAGCTGATACAGGCAGTTTCTGGGTTGTGGATGGGCTCCATCCTGGAGTATGTTCACAAGTTGATTTGTACTCCATTTGGAACACAATGCAGGGCAATATTTGGACGACACAGTGGCTCAATGGTTAATACTGCTGCCACACAGCACCAGTGACCCAGGTTCGAGCCTACCCTCTATGTGGAGTTTGCGCATTCTCCCCGCGTCTGTGTGGGTTGCCTCCCACAGTCCAAAGATGTGCAGGTTAGGTCTATTGGTCATGCTAAATTGTCCCGTAGGTGGGGTAGCTATGGGAAATGCAAGATTACAGGGACAGGTCTGGGTAGGGTGCTCTTTGGAGGATCAGTGTGGACTCAATGGACCAAATGGCCTGAACCCACACTGTAGGGATTCAATGTACCAATATAAAGCCACTGTCTATAAGTATGGAAATGGTAATATGTCTGGTCTTTAAAATTATGCGATTGTAAGTTCGGGAGACAATGGCCTTTTTTTCTCTTTATTCATCCATGGGATGAGGGTGTCACTGGCCAGGCAGCATTTATTGCTCATCCCTAATTACCCAGAGGGCAGTTAAGAGTCAACCACATTACTGTGGGTCTGGAGTCACATATAGGCCAGATCTGATAAGGATGGCAGTTTCCTTCCCTAAAGGACATTAGTGAACCAGATGGGTTTTTCTGACAATTGGCAATGGATTCGTGGTCATCATTAGATTCTTAGTTCCAGATATTTATTGAATTCAAATTCTACCATCTGCCCTGGTGATATTCAAACCCGGGTCCCCAGAATGTCACCTGGGTCTCTGGATTAACAGTCCAGCAATAAACCTGCTGGTATTATCTCTAGACTATGGATCCAGAAACTCAATTAATGTTCCGAGGACCTGGATTCAAATCCTGTCACTGCAGACGGTGTAATTTGAATTCAATCAAAAATATATTTATTAATAACCATGAAGTCTTTGTTGATCATCAGGAAAAACCTACCTGACTTGCTAATGTCCTTTAGGGAAGGAAATCTGCCATCCTCACCCAGTCTGGCCTACATGTGACTCCAGACCTACAGCAATAAGTGGCTTGGAGGGCAACATGAAGTTGGTGGTGTTCCTGTATATCTGCTGCCCTTGCTTTGCTGTGTGGAAGTGGTCATGAATTTGGAAAGTGGTAAATGAGGATCTTCAGTGAATTTCTGCAGTGCACCTTGTCGATTGCACGCACACTGCTGTGCTGAGTGTCAGTGGTGGAGGGAGTGGATGCTTGTGGATGTAGAAAGAAGTATGAGCATTTGTAAGTCAAACGTTTGCAAATCATGAGCCCCGTAGTAAACTCTTCGAAAGACAATGGAGAGAACAATTAACCAGTGTTGTGAAAAGCTGAAACAAAGAAACAAAACAAAGAAACCTACAGCACAGGAACAGGCCCTTCGGCCCTCCAAGCCTGCGCCGATCCAAATCCTCTGTCTGAACCGGTCATCTGTTTTCTAAGGGTCTGTATCCCTGTGCTCCCTGCCCATTCATGTATCTGTCCAAATATGTCTTAAAAGACGCTAATGTGTCTGTGTCTACCACCTCCACTGGCAACGCGTTCCAGGCACCCACCACCCTCTGTGTAAAGAACTTTCCACGCATATCTCCCTTAAACTTTCCTCCTCTCACTTTGAACTCATGACCCCTAGTAATTGAGCCGCCCACTCTGGGAAAAAGCTTCTTGCTATCCACCCTGTCTATACCCCTCATGATTTTGTAGACCTCAATCATGTCCCCACTCAATCTCCGTCTTTCTAATGAAAATAATCCTAATCTACTCAACCTCTCTTCATAGCTAGCACCCTCCATACCAGGCAACATCCTGGTGAACCTCCTCTGCACCCTTTCCAAAGCATCCACATCCTTTTGTAATGTGGTGACCAGAACTGTACACAGTACTCCAAATGTGGCCGAACCAAAGTTCTATACAACTGCAACATGACCTGCCAACTCTTGTACTCAATACCCCGCCCAATGAAGGAAAGCATGCCGTATGCCTTCTTGACCACCCTATTGATCTGCGTTGTCACCTTCAGGGAACAATGGACCTGAACACCCAGATCTCTCTGTTCATCAATTTTCCCTAGGACTTTCCCATTTACTGTATAGTTCGCCCTTGAATTTGATCTTCCAAAATGCATCACCTCGCATTTGCCTGGATTGAACTCCATCTGCCATTTATCTGCCCAACTCTCCAGTCTAACTATGGATGTTGCTAGCACGTGATCTTTCTGACCATAAGCACAGAATTAAAATGGACAAAACTTGGCATTCAACCCAGAGACTATCAGGACTAGTCTAACCTAAGGTGTTAATGTTTTGTTGATGAACAGCTCAGAAAGAATCTGATTTCAGTTCAGTTTGATGGTTATACACCAAAGTCCAGTTAGAGATTTTTGAAATGTGTTGACAATGACACAGTTGCTTGAAGTATATATAAAATGTTTCAGTTTGACTGGTTGTTTCACTAAACATGGCATGTTAAATGTTGAGCAAAAATGCATTAGTTCTAATATGCTCCTAAGATGCTGCTTGGCCTGCTGTGTTCATCCAGCTCCACTCTTTGTTATCCCAGATTCTCCAGCATCTGCAGTTCCCATTATCTCTAGTTCTAATATGGCTTTGGGTAAAGGATGGAAGCATTTTAATTAGTTTTATTTTGCAATGTTGCTGCAGTCATTATAGAAAAATACTGTCTATTTGAAAATGACATAACAGTTACTATTAATCCTTTATGCTAATTTTCAGACATATGGCAGTAAGAACCTGAAGCGAATCGGAGTGATTCTCCAACGAGGGATCCTCATTCTCCTGATCGCCTGCTTTCCCTGCTGGGCTTTCTTCATAAACATCGAGCACATTTTATTGCCTTTGAAACAGCCTCCTGCAGTAGCCAAGTGAGAAAGTAGCCCAATTTCTATTTGCAATTTTATTCCATTTTGTGGGTGTCCTGGCCAAACCACATACCAAAGGATCTTGCTCCCACTCATGGATTAATGATGTGGAGGTTGGACTGGAGTGGACGAGGCCAGAAATCAGAGGAATACCAGGTTATAATCCAACAGTTTATCTGAAATCACAAGCTTTTGGGAAGCACTGCTCCCTGGTGAAAGTGACACTTCACCTGATGAGGCTGCAGCACTTTGAAAGCTTGTGATTTCAAATAAACTGCTGGAATATATCAATGAAACACTTTACAATATTTACAGTTTGCACAAGTAGCTTAGATCAGGGGAGTGAAGCCACGGTAGCTATATTTGTAGACAACACCAGGCTAGATAAGGAAGTGTGACAACAAAGTGTGGAGCTGGATGAACACAGCAGGCCAGCAGCATCTTAGGAGCACAAAAGCTGACGTTTCGGGCCTAGACCCAGGCTCGAAACATCAGCTTTTGTGCTCCTGAGATGCTGCTTGGCCTGCTGTGTTCACCCAGCCCCACACTTTGTTATCTCGGATTCTCCAGCATTTGCAGTTCCCATTATCTCTAGATAAGGAAGTGTGTTGAGAAGAAGACATGGATACAGATAGGTCGAGCAAGGGGGCAAAAATTTGGCAGATGAAGTAGAATGTGGGAAAATGTGGAGTTGTTCACTTTGGCAGGAAGAACTAAAAGATAGGATATCACATAAAGGGAAAATAACCACAGAATTCCAAGGCCCAGAGGGATTGAGATGTTCTAATACATGAAAGAGAAAAGGTTAGTATGCAGATACAGCACATAATTACAAAGGCTAATGGAATGATATCCTGTATGACAAGAGGAATTGAATCTAAAAGTAAGGATGTTATGCTTCAGTTATACAGGGCATTGGCGAGACCACATATCATGCACTATGTATGTTTGATGTCTCCTTATGTGAGGAAGGATGCAAATGTAATTGGAGGTGGTTCAGAGGAGGTTTATTAGATTGGTACGTGGGAAGTCAGGAAACGTTCAGGCTGGGCTCGTTTTCACTGGAGTTTAGAACAATGGTGGGTGACCTGATTGAAATGTATAAGACCCTGAAAGAAGTTGGCGTGGGGGTTGTGGTCAGTATGCTTCCTCTTGTTGGTCATTCCAGAACTAGAGGACTCTGAATTAAAATTTGGGACAATCTACCAGGACAGAGATGAGGAGAATTTGTTTTTCTCTCTCCCAAAGGGTTGTGCGACTTTGGAGCTCTGCCTCAGAAGGCTGGGCCATTGAATGTGTTTGATATAAAAGTTAAAAAATTCTCATTAAGCAGGGAGTCAATGGTGACTGGAGGTACATGGGAATGTAGAATTGGAAACTCTAGGATCAGCCACGATCTTAATGAATGGCAGATCAGGTTCTATGGGATTAATGGTCTGCTGGTCCAATTATGTGTGTTCCCATTAGGCTATAAAACAAACATTAATTGCTTGTCTGGACAAATGTCGTGCCAGGCCAAATAAAGTTGCCTTGGGCGAGCATCTCTCCAAAACAATGTTTTCGTTCTTACATTGTGTTTCCCATAGCAGTCTGACCATGACTCCACAATGTTGCAGATCTTACTTACTGCCTCATTGCCTTGGTACCATATGTTGGTACAGCACCATGCTTTGTGACAGTGTTGGCATGGCTCGCATTTACCATTAGTGAGAGGTGGTGAAGGCCTATGTTTTAACTTTGGTGAACAGTCTCATTTATATTTTCTTGCAGGTTAGCACAGAACTACGTGACGATATTCATTCCTGGTCTTCCTGTAAGTAAATTATTATCCATAGCAACACATGTGCAGACGGATCAATAGACAGCAAAAGTCATTCATTACCTGAATTATAGACAGTCTGCAAAGTGGGTCCACCTGTGACTAACTGGATAGATCCTTTTAACCAACCTGACCAGGTCAGTTCTCACAACTGGTCACAAACAGGAGGCATAATAACTGCTGGCCCTATTGGGAAGGTAATGGCTGCGTAATATTGTCACTGGATTAGTATTCTAGAGAGCCCCAGGTAACATTCCGAAGTTCCAAACCCACTGCAGCAACTAGTGAAATTGGAACTAAAAAATAACATTCAACCCGTAAGACCTCTTGTGGCATAGTAGTAGAATCCCTACCCGTGGACCAGGAGGCCTGGATTCAAGTCCCATCTGAACCAGACATGTGTTGTAATATTGATTAAAATATCTATGACCGATAACCCATGGCTCAGTGCTAGAAGAAGCCTTAAGCAAATGAAATACATGCTACAGAGCTCCAGTACTTCACCAAGATGCTGCGTGCTTTTATCCAGTGCCTTAAACTGAAGCAGTTACATTCACATTGAGGTGCTGACCTATGGCTTCTCAATGCCTTATATACCATAACACTCCTTTGTTTACTTATATGCATAGAGGGTTCTTAAGTACAGCTCACTACCAACATGCCTAACACCTCTTCCATCCCATTCTCATCCTCAGCTGGTGACTTCCATCTCACTAATGTCATTTTACGGGTGTGACCAATTGCATCATCATGATTTGCATTAATCCCATTAAACTGCGCTGTTCTCCAATGTGAACTGCTACACCCCTACAGAGAAGGCTCTTGTGGTGTAGTTATAGTAAGCCTACCTCTGAGCCAGGAGGCCCAGGTTCAATTTCCACTTGCTCCAGACTTGTACCATAACTTTTCCAAACAGATTGTTGAGGAAAATATCAGAAAGGAATGAGTCCCCACCTGATGGACATAGTTTGACATCATGAAACATTTGCCATATCAGTCAAACCAACAGTAATTAATTGTGCATTAACATGCAAATGTTATCTTTCAATACAGCAAAGATAACTCACACAAATGTCTCAGCAATGCTCCCAGCACATATGTGATCCCAGCGCAGTCTCGAGTTCTCTAACCACTGCCTCCTGTGTGTCTATCCCTCTCTTCCCACTCATGTGAAGCCATTTCCTTTAATGTAATACCTACTTTAACTGTTTTCCATGTTAGTATCTCTTTGCCTATAGAGGTTTCATTTTAAGTATGATCTTTAAGAATTATGAATTAATTCTTTGAATGTTTGTCATTGTTGACCTACCATCAGATATCAGGGTTCTGACGAAGGGGCACCAGACCCGAAACGTTAGCTCTGACTTTCTTCTTCATGGATGCGGCGAGACCTGTTGAACTTTTCCAGCAACTTCTGTTTTTGATCAGATATTTCAAACTAATTTCTAAATCTAACTCAGCCAACTTCCAATTCATACCTATGCAGTTTACTTTGTCTCAATTTAAGTTTCATATTACGTTCAAGTTTTGCAAAATTGCATTCAAACTTAGTGTAAAATTTTATCAAATTATGATCACTCTTCCCAGAGGTTCATTACAACAGCACTGATAAATTATCCTTGGTCTGCTGACTCATCTGAAAGTCTCATAGTGCAGCTGAGAGTGTGCTGCACTGAGTGTGTCAGCCTGGATTTTTATGTTCAATTTTCTGTCATGGGGCTGAAAGCCATAACCTGCTGACCATCAAATAAAAGCGCAGACTAGCCAGTATTTTATATTTGGACTTTTCAAGTTCAGGGCTGCTATAGCTTGGGCCATATAGGGCCTCAAAAGTCACATTGAGCATAATTCTAACACAAGCCTGGTTCAAACCTTCGGAGGAAACTTAAGTGTATAAACATCTTTACCATTTTAACTGGCATGAACACAATGTCCACTCCTAACTATTTTCCATGTTCTTTTTTAGGCAGCATTTCTTTATGTCTTAGAGGTCAAATACCTTCAGAACCAGGTAAGGTCACTAAGTATGGGAATGGCACAAAATTACTTCAATAAATAAGGGATTGACGGACTCTGTTGGCTGGTTTGTATTGCAGACTGATGTGGGTTTCAATGCCTGCACTGGCTGAGGTTACTATGAAGCATTCTCCTTCTCAATCTCTCCCCTCAGCTGAGGCACAGTGATCCTCAGATTGAACCATCACCAGGCATCTCTCTCTTTAATGAGAGAGCAGCCCCATGGTCCAGTAGGTATATGGTGATTTTACTTTAATGGATCACAATATAATACAGACTTGGTCAGAGTCAAAAAAAAACTGCGAATGCTGGAATCCAAGATGGACAAACAGGAGGCTGGAAGAAAGCAACAAGCCAGGCAGCATCTGGACGAAAGAAGTCATCGTTTCAAGTATCACCAGTCTTCAGGACTGAAATCTTGACTGCTCCTTTCCTCCACACGCTGCCTGGCTTGTTGTTTCCTTCTGTGACCTCTTCAGCTTTTCGGTCACACCATTAAACAAACCTGCTGCTACAGCCCCGTAGCTCCTATCGTCACGACCATCTCATCCCTCACGACCTACAGGTACATCGTAAACCCTCAAACTTCGGACCCACCCTCAAAGCTCCATACTCATAACACCTTCAATGCCTCTAGAAACAATTCTCTCTCCAGCCCTCTGTACAATGCACCGGCACCTTCACTTGATCCCCTCATCCCTCACTCGGCTCAAGCCCTCCCTTTCCCGAACTTGCAGAGGACCTCTACCCTTCTTTATTCAATGCAGAATCCACATATTCAACAAACGACCTTTCTACTTCATGTCACCCAGTAAAAATCATAAGTTTGCAAGACTCTCCTCTAGCCACTCAGCATTCACAATCTGTGCCCTGTTTCAGGCCAGCTCCAGGCCAACCCCATGACCCACGCTGCTGCCATTATGCAAGTGCAGACCTCATCCTGTACTGAACCTCTCCGGCCTGACTCCGCTTCCAGTTCCAGTCCAGCACCTGCGCCTCCGCAACCATCATCCAGAACCCACAGTAATCTACCTTTGACCTCCGTCTCTGCTGCAGACCACTCCACAAACGCTGCCCCAAATTCCACCGGCAAAATGACTGGGACCAGGCTCAACTTCCCTGTAACTTCCTCCTCCACTGTGAACACTTTCCAATCAACACACGGGCTCCTATCCCCAGGGTCACTCCTGGTTCCTACTACTGACCTGCAGCTAGCCAGCACACTTCTCCCTCCTCATCCGTCCAGCCCCACAATACACCCTACACCTCCACCTCTCCTCCTTCCTCTCTACCTCATCTCTCCCTCCATCCACTCCTCCATCCCACACCCCACCCTCCCACTCTCCTTTCCCTCCCACAACTACCACACCCCCACCATCCAATCGTCACTGTCAAATGCTATTGCCCCTCCTCTTCCCCTCTGTCAGCCTTCTCGAGACCCACCAACCCCCAAAACCCAAACCCCTGAACCTTGCTTCATACTCACCACCTCTCCTGACCTTGAGCTCTGTGAGGCCAAATGGTCTGTCCTCAGTAAAGGGCTTACGCCTGTGCCCCTCTGCTCCCACCTCAATGAGTTCTGTGCCCACCACGACATGGAACTCTTCTTCCACAGTCTCCGTCTCCATACTTATTTCTCCAATAAAGAATCTCAACCACCCTCTGGGGACCCCTTCTCCCGCCTCCCACCATCCTCCTTCTTTTTGGACTCCCCTTGGTGACCTCTTACCCGCCCTGGGCCTCTTCGTTGCCAATACGACAATGACCACCTTGATTTCTTCACCTCTGCTCACCCACTGCATCCTCTCCGCCTCCAAACGTGCAACACTTCACTCTCTCTGCACCAATCCCGTGTTTTACTATCAAACATGCTAAGAAAATCAGGGGCAGTGGTAGTCTGGAGGACATACCTCTTTGTTGCAGGGGCCCAATGCCAACTCTCTGGCACCATGTCCTACCTCCCCACTGACCACGAGCCCACCATGGCCCATCAAGCCACCGTCTCCCACACTGCCTATGACTCATCACTTACAGTAGCTTCCCCTCCAACTGCCTCGACCCTTATATTACCCCAGCCCCACACTGCCCAGTTCTACCTCCTTCCGGTCCTAAAGGAGGGTAATACTCGAAACGTTGACTGCTCCTGTCCTGCAGATGCTGCCTGGCCTGCTGTGTTCTTCTGGCCTCCTGGAAGATATAGTTTGGGAAAATTGGTTTTGATGTCCTGATAAACCATTTTAGGGCCAAATTGGATAAAAGATGACTAAACCTAAAAAGGTGTACTTTCTGAAGAAGGGCCCCTACCCGAAACGTCAGCTTTCCTGCTCCACTGATACTGCCTGGCCTTCTCTGTTCCTCCAGCTCCACACTGTGTTGTCTCTGACTCCAGCATCGGCAGTTCTTGCCATCTCTAAGAGTTATTGACCAATATGTGATCTTCTCTCATCCTTCATCATTTAACGTGATCAGCATATCCTTCAATACTTTTCAGTTCAAATCACTTATCTGGTTTTACCTTAAAGCTGTCCAAGCTAAGCCCCTCAGACTTGTGGCTAGATAAATGAACGTGATTCCTCAGGCCAAAGGGATCAAATGGGAATATTTCCAATTCTGTTGCATGAACAGTAACCTGGTGGAGTCAAACGTCAATCTAGAAACGGTTCAATTTTCATGCCACAGAAATAAAAGGGTTAAAATCAGATGGTTTTCATCTGGATTTGCTTTGTCAGATTATCACTGAGACTGTGATTGTAAAATTACCACACTGTACTTTTGGTTTTTTTTAAGTCAGTGTATCAGTTTCCAGTCGATTCTAAGAAGAAGCACCTTAGCATTAGCACTTTGATTCTCAATTCCCCCATTGGACGATGTCTGACCTTGTTTCACTTTGTTTTCAGGATGTGAGCAATGCTAAAAAAATGGAACACTTGTTGTCTGCCCTGATATGGGGGGAAGCCTTATATTGCAGCTTCTCAGCTGCAGGTAATCCCATGATCATTTTAGATAGGAAACACCAAGGTATTGACCCAGGACAATGAAGGATCAACTCTTCAGGACAGGAGGATGCGTGCATAGGATGGTGTTCCCATAGTATTGTCCTAGTATTTTTTTTCCATGGTAGATGCTTGCTGTTTCGGTTCTATCAAATAGAAGTGGGTGTGAATCTGCAATACACCCTATAAATGCCATAGATCTTATACATGCATAGATACTGATCTATCTGTGATGTTCCAGCAATGGGTCTGATCTAAATGTGGCTGAAGTTATCTGCTTGATTTTGGAGGATGGATAGGTACCACAAATATTGGCATTGGGTCAGCAGTTGTACTGTGTCTTCTTGGCACCTTCTTCATGCCACACTTCCTGATGATGTTTTGGTGGGCACTTCCAAGAATGACATTATTGTTTTGTTCCCAGGGGATTATCCTGCCTCAGATTATCATTGGCTTCTTAACTAACATCATAAATGCTGCCATCAATTACATCCTGCTATTTGTACTGATGCTAGGAGTGCCGTAAGTAGTATAAACCTTTCATTTCGAAAAAAATATTTTCAATGGAAGTGCCATAGAATGATGATGTATGCGTAAATTGAAACTGCCTTTATATTTGCAAACTTGATGTTTTCCAGGGGCTCAGCAGCTGCTAATGTGATTTCTCAGTACTGCCAAGTTATTTTCCTGTTTGTTTACATTCGATGGAAAAATTTGCATGAAAAGACTTGGGCAGGTAGGTTTTGGGGGCATATCACATTTTGGGCAATGGCATGAAATTGACAATACCCAGTTGTCCACATACTTTCTCCAATTCCCCTTCCCAATGAAACCTATGCCTGGAAGTCAGTGGTGAGTGGGGCTCCACAGGGCTCTGTCCTTGGGCCTCTACTGTTTGTAATTTTTATTAATGACTTGGATGAGGGGATTGAAGGATGGGTCAGCAAGTTTGCAGACAACACAAAGGTCGGAGGTGTCGTTGACAGTGTAGAGGGCTGTTGTAGGCTGCAGCGGGACATTGACAGGATGCAGAGATGGGCTGAGAGGTGGCAGATGGAGTTCAACCTGGATAAATGCGAGGTGATGCATTTTGGAATGTCAATTTGAAAGCTGAGTACAGGATTAAGGATAGGATTCTTGGCAGTGTGGAGGAACAGAGGGATCTTGGTGTGCAGATACATAGATCCCTTAAAATGGCCACCCAAGTGGACAGGGTTGTTAAGGAAGCATATAGTGTTTTGGCTTTCATTAACAGGGGGATTGAGTTTAAGAGTCGTGAGATCTTGTTGCAGTTCTATAAAACTTTGGTTAGACCGCACTTGGAATACTGCGTCCAGTTCTGGTCGCCCTATTATACGAAAGATGTGGATGCTTTGGAGAGGGTTCAGAGGAGGTTTACCAGGATGCTGCCTGGACTGGAGGGCTTATCTTATGAAGAGAGGTTGACTGAGCTCGGACTCTTTTCATTGGACAAAAGGAGGAGGAGAGGGGACCTAATTGAGGTATACAAGATAATGAGAGGCATAGATAGAGTTGATAGCCAGAGACTATTTCCCGGGGCAGAAATGGCTAGCATGAGGGGTCATAGTTTTAAGCTGGTTGGAGGAAAGTATAGAGGAGATGTCAGAGGCGGGTTCTTTACACAGAGAGTTGTGAGAGCATGGAATGCGTTGCCAGCAGCAGTTGTGGAAGCAAGGTCATTGGGGACATTTAAGAGACTGCTGGACATGCATATGGCCACAGAAATTTGAGGGTGCATACATGAGGATCAATGGTCAGCACAACATTGTGGGCTGAAGGGCCTGTTCTGTGCTGTACTGTTCTATGTTCTATGTTCTATGAGATACATTGGATAGCATATTGGATTCTCTTTCCTTGTAAAACTCTCACTTATTTGAAGCTCTTTATTTCTTGATCTGTTTCTTATTTTCTCTCTCTGTTCTACCCATCCTTTCCTGCCACATGCCATGTTACATTCCTATGGTGCTGCCAGCTTCCCACACCATGGGCCATGTTCCCTGTTTGAGCCCGGGCAGGGAGAGACAGCAGGCCACAGATCACAGGGGAAGTCACAGGCAAATGTGTCCCAACTGATCTGCACTGCTGCAGTTTCCATAAAGCACGCCCCATGAGGGCTGCTTCTTACACATTGCATAGTCATCCCTGACACTGACACATTTCATGTAGAAAGGATCCAACTGGAAACACCTCAGGGTCGGTTAGAAAGCTGAGTTGAGTTGGTTGATACTAATGCGCTTCATCTTTGATGTGCCCTATATTCCTTTCTCTTGATGAGCTTCTCAGGTGCTTTCTGTGCTGTGTTAGTAACTTCACTGATATCTCTACAGGATGGTCCACTGACTGTCTGCAGGAGTGGGGTCCCTTTCTGCAGCTGGCAATTCCCAGCATGGCCATGATATGTATCGAATGGTGGTCTTTTCATCTTGGAACATTCCTCGTAGGTAAATAAATTATCTCACTACTAAAAGAAAATCACACCTTCCACTATATTAGAGCCACAGTTTTAAACTGCTGATGTTACAGGATTTATGGTACAGAGCTCGGGATTAATGTTCAGAAAACCAGAGTTCAAACCCTCCATGACTATTGGTGGAAATTATGTTCAGTTTGAAAATCTGAAAAGTAATGCTAGCAACGATCCCAAAATGACTACTTGTTCCACTTATGCTTTGACTTATATGCATTTGTGAGAGGTGGGCATTGCTGGCTGGGCCAAAATTTATTGCCCATCCCTTATTGCCCTTGACAACGTCAATCAGTAACAGTTCTGTGGGTCTGCAGGCACATTTAGGAGAGACCTCATAAAGAATTTATGGTGGCCTGGGTGGAAGTGTCACTGCATTAGTAATCTAGAACTCCAGACCAATGCTCGGGACATATCTTACCTCCGATTATTGTGAAAGGTGAACTTGATAAGAATCTAGAATTAAAAGCTAGTCTAATGGCGAGCATGTGTTGATTGTCATAAAAACCCATCTGGTTCACTAGCGACAGAGATATAGGAACTGCAGATGCTGGAGAATCTGAGATAACAAGATGTGGAGCTGGATGAACACAGCAGGCCAAGCAACATCTTAGGGCCACAAAAGCTGACGTTTCGGGCGCCCGAAACGTCAGCTTTCCTGCTCCTAAGATGCTGCTTAGCCTGCTATGTTCATCCAGCTCCCCACCTTGTCATCTCTGGTTCACTAATGCCCTTGAGGGAAGGAAAGCTGCCATCCTTACCTGGTCTGCCCTATAAGCGACTCCAGACTGCAGCAATGTGTTGGCTCTTAACTGCTCTCTGAAATGGCCTAGCAAGGCACTAAGTAATGTCAATCACCAGTGATTTGTCTAATTGGCCTTTCACAACTGGAAATGGCAGGTTTGCAGAGCTTAGATCTGATCTATTCATGTGGTATCGGTTGGCTCTGTCCACCACATACTGTTTATGCTGTTTTGCTTGCAAGTCGCTTCACCAGGTTCTCACCTCACTTTAGGTGGGCCTGGTGCTAATCAAGGCATACCATCCTGTACTGTTCACTGAAACCAGGGCCAATTCTTTGGCTTGTTGGTAATGATAGAGTCGGGGAAATGCTGGGCCACGAGATGGTGTTTGAATACAATTCTGTAGCTGTTGTCCCACAGCCCTTCATGGATGCCCAGTCTTGAGCTACTGGATCTGTTTGAAATCAGTATTCATTCACAGGATGAAGGTATCACTGACTGGGTCAGCATTTATTGCCTTAATTGGCCAGAGGGCAGTTAAGAGTGAACCACATTACTGTGGGTCTGGAGTCACATGTAGGCCAGCACAGGTGAGGATGGCAGCTTCCTTCCCTAAAGGACATTATTGACAATTTACAATGGAATTCGTGGTCATCACTAGATTCTTAATTCCAGATATTTATTGAATTCAAGTTCCACCCTCTGCTGCGGTAGGGTTCAAACCAGGATCCCCAGGAGTTCTGAGGAAGGGTCACTGGACCCGAAATGTTAAGTCTGATTATTTCCTTCATGGATGCTGCCAGACCTGCTGAGTTTTTCTAGCAACTTCAGTTTTTGTGCCCAGGACGTTACCTGGGTTAACAATCCAGTCACAATTCCACTAGGCCATCGCCTCCCAATGAATTCCATTCAGTACAGCGATAGTGCCAGCCTAAAATGCTGCAGGGTATCCTCAATGTGAAGACGGGATGTTGTTTCCACAAGAGCTGTGTGGCAGTCACTCTTAACTGAGGCTGTCTTGGGCAGATGTGTATGATGAGGATGAGGCAAGTATATCTTTCCCTCTTGTTGGCTCCCTCACTAACTGCAGCAGATTCATTCTGGCAGCTAGCCCCTGTAGAACTCCACCAACTCCAGCAGTAATGCTGCTGCCAAGCCATGCTTGGTAATAGTGGCACCCATGAGTTTGAAAGATCTGCAGAATGCCCCAGACTCTGACCCTGTGTCTCAGAATAAAGGAAGGGTTTCCTTCTGGGCAGTTACTCTGTGTGTGAGAGCATGCCACACCCACAAAGACACGTTTACATTTATACAGTGCATTGTGGATCTCCCAAACTATTTTATAGCTGGAGAAGTACCGTTGACATGTAGTCAGCTGGTAATGTCGGAAACACTGGAGTCCCATGGCTCGTTAGTGTAAAGTTGACCTGTCTTGAAAAGCTTATTTGAGAAAGCAACAACGTAAAGGAAGGAGCCCTGGAAACACTGGGTGAAAGGTGTGCGTATCGGTTCGGTGAATATTTGACACTGAAAGCCTTGTTCAGTTCCAAACCTCGATTACATGGAGAGCATTTGACATTTTGTATATGTTATGATTAGCTGTACCGTTGCGGAATTAAATTTTCCACTCCATTTTGTTGTTGACCACAATCAAAAATTTTAATTTCCATAAAATGCAAGTACAAGATGGGAACTCACTGAGCTCCCCACTGCAAAGCTAGGGTGACAGCAGAGAAACAATTTGAAAATCCCCCATCACCCCCCAAGGAACCATGATGCTATAGGTATTTCAGGACAGATTCTGTCTGTTTTGGCATTGCACTATTGTTATCAACATTTAACTCAATTGTTTCAAAGCCCGTATCATAGTCATGTATCAATTTCGGCCCTTGATGAATTTAAATTGTACAGCTCCTATAAGAAGCTGCTGCAGATATGATGGGCTGAATGGTCTCTTCATTGCTGCCAAAGTGAATATTTTGTTTCTCAGTCCATGCTGCCTGCCCTGTTGCACATACTGGACATTGCTTAATGAAATTACAACCCAAAGTAAGCCACTTTGTTTAGCAGGTGGTTCAACACTGTTCATTGCTAAGTTGTTGATCTCACATTATCTGCCGTTGGGAGTGAGAACTTGCAGATCAAGCATTGCCTACATTGGGGAAGGAAATGTGAGACATAGTCATTTCCCTATTGTTCTTAATGCACGCTGGATGGAGCTTCTGACCAACTCTGGCAGACCCCTGGAACCCTGACATCTCCCCATCCTGTCAGATCCAGGTCCTGGAGAGAGAGCGGTAGAGTGAGGGCAGACATGGAGACAATGATTAGAAGGTAACTCGATGTTGGCAATCACTCGCAAAATGAAGCAAAAACACAAGATGTGGCTTGCCTTCTGTTGAAACACTTATTCCACAATTTTTCTTTCTCTTTGGAAGTGCCAGTTTGCTTTAATAAATTTGAATTTTCTGTTTGTTCTTTCTTGTTTGCAGGGTTAATTAATGAAGTTCAACTTGGAGCCCAGTCCATTATTTTTCAGATGATCACAATAGCATACAGGGTGAGAATGAAATTCTGTCAATGCCTAGAGCGTTTTTAACTGAAGGGTCACAATTTTAATGCAACAAGGGAAGATAATTATTAGCTACAATTTGGAAAAGGCGCTAAATTAAGGGTAAACAGTTTCCTTTTTTACCCACACTTCCAGGAAGGGAGCGCATTCTGTATTTGCACCTTAATTAATTTATTAACTTAAAATTGTATGCTTGAAGAATCACCAAAAGGCAATCAAAGAAGGAGGCAATTCAACCCCTTTTGTTAGCAATGATGCTAGCTCTTCACCTCCAGCACTCTTCACTAATTCCATTTCTTCACTCTTCCACTGTTTTATATTCTTCCTTTTCTAATACTTATTCAATTCCATTTTAGTCAGGTTATGGTCTCTTTATCTCTCTCTCTCTCTCTCTGTCAATAGCTCTTTATGTTCCATGTTCGAACACCCTTCTCTGTGAAAGCATTTTTTATAACCTTCTGCCCCCACCCCTTTTGTCCTTCATGCCTGGATAAAGTGGTAGTACAGAAATAACCCTGAAGGATTTGACATCATGTGCCTGGCACCCATCTGGATCGTTCATGGCACGTGGAGGATGTTTTCAATCTGCCATCGAGACACTGTAGTGAAAGAACTTCCAAGTACCTCACTTCACTCTTCAACAATTAGAATGTTTCTATAAAGCATATTACCCAAGGTACCTCTTGCGAGCAGTATCCATCAACGTTTGTTAAGGAGATATTAGGACAAATGGCCAAGAGCTTTGTCAAAATGGATGCTTTAAAATAATGTCTTAAAGTGGTAATTCCCAAAGTTTCGTCCACGGACCATTGGTAACCGATGAATGTCCACCGTCTGATCCTTGAGCCGGTGTAAACTACGTGTCACTGAAGCTGATACATTGGCACAGCAGTTTCTTCCGGACTAAATGAGAGGGAAGAGAACAGTGCACAGGTAACGGTTGCTGCTCTTGTTCCTGCAGGTCGCTGTAGGATACAGTGTGTCTGCAACTGTTCATGTAGGGAATGCACTTGGAGCCGGTAATCCACAGCAGGCTGTAAACTATGCTAAAGTTGCTATATACTGCGATGGTGAGTCTCAACAGTTTAAACTGATATGAGGGTCTATATGTCAGCCCATGGAACATATACGCAAATATTCGAGTTTTTATAGATTAATTGACTGTCTGACTGTGACTGTCTGACTGAACGTGACTGTCTGACTGCGACTGCAACAGTCTGACTGCGACTGTCGGTCTGTGACTGTCTGATTGTGAATGCCTGACTGTGACTATCTCACTGTGGCTGTCTGACTGACTGTGATTGTGGCTGTGTGATTGTGGCTGTATGATTGTGACTGTGACAGTCTGACTGTGACTGCGACTGTGACTGTCTGATTGTGACTGTGACTGACTCTGACTGACTGTCGTGACAGTCAAATCGTGACTGTGACCGTCTGACTGCGACTGTTGTACTATGACTGTCTGATTGTGAATGCCTGACTGTGACTTTCTGACTGTTACTATCTCACTGTGGCTGTCTGACTGTGACTGACTGCATGATTGTGACTGTGGCTGTCTGTGACTATCTGATTGTGACTGCGACAGTCTGACTGTGACTGTGACTGACTGACTGTCGTGACAGTCAAATCGTGACTGTGACTGTCTGAGTGTGATTGTGATTGTGACTATATGGCTGTGACTGTATGGCTAACTGGCTGTCCATCTGTCCAACTGACTGGGGGTACAGAGAGTGTGTTGGAGACCTAAATCACTAGAATGTGACACATCATCAAACTGTCTTAAATATCTCGTACCATCATGAGACCTGTGCGGTATTACTACGGAACTCATTGAATTATCAGTAATCAATGTAACCCTCACCATTGATTCAATGGCCTCACCTTTTATTTCCACCTGAAGGGTTTAGCTGCTTTCTGGAAAATAGACGCGTATGCATCAGCATCCTCCATTACCTTCCAAATTGTTCCTTCTTTCTTGAAGAGCCAAGACAGAAACTGGTGTGGGCTATTTGACTACAAGATTTATCATAGCTGAGCCCAATTCTGTCCCAGCCTTATGTCTACACACAAGACATTTCTGCTGGGGTTTGAAAACAATCTACTAGTTTTAAGACTGTAACATCACATCCTCTTAGATTCCCTGGGAATGCGTTGGGGGTGCCACAATGCTGGCATCCTTGCACAATGATGTTTGACAGGATTCCCAGGAATTCTGACCCAGTGACCATGACGGAGTAATGATTGCATTTCCAGGCAGGATGGGGTGGGAGTTGGTTGGCCATTTGCTGGTGATGGTGCCCCTGCTACATTGTCTCTCCTCTCCCTCCCTGGGGCAGCAGGAGAAACAGCTGATGTAACATTAGCGGTTGCTGCATCCCGCAAGTTTTGCATTATAGCAGGCACAATGCGGAAACAGTGAAGGGCATGGGCACTGAGTCTAATGCCAGGGGAACAATAATGTATTAGAAAGTGTTGAGTGCTGTTACAGCTATAGCAGGGGACATCCTTCATCTGAGGCCTTGAATAACCTTTAATAACCAGACTTCTCTCTTGTGTTCTTAGAATGATGGTGTTAACATTGTTTCCATAATTGGGTAATGATGAACTTCCAGGAATTTGGAGTGATGGTACATTCAGCACTGGTCTTGCTAAGGAAGGTCACAGGGAGCTGACGCAAAGTCCTATTCTTAGGATGGTGATTAACCCGGCACTTCTGCTATGTAAACCTTACCTGTCATTTAACAGGCTAAGGCAAGCTTTTATCCAGATCCTTGTCTAAGCTGCTTCATTACCAGAGAGTTGGTAATGGAATTGCAAACAGCAAAAACCATTAGCAGAGACCTCCCCTGCTGACTGTGGCATGGAGCACAGAAAAAAAATGGCTGGACTAAGACCTCAGTGTAAAGTTCAGGATAAATGAAACCTGTCCCCTTTCTATTCTGCCCCATTTTGGGACACTGAGGCCATTTCTGCTACCCCACACAACCCCCACTCCCAGCCAATCCCCAGCCCCGATCAGTTAATTCATACCAAACTGTGAGTGAAGATGGGTCATGCCCTCTATATGCTGCGATGGATCCTTAAAATGGCATTATAACCTCAATTATTTTGAAACTTGCATGTTGAATTTTGTGTTAGTGGCATATTGGTTTCTCTGTGCAATGAATAACTTGTCAGTGCTCCTGTAGTCATGGTGATCCCTTCTAAAGCTACTTGGTAGAGAGGTAGTTTTCAGAACTAATGTGCCTTGTGTCCATTGTGAGATTGGTATCAATGTGGACTTCACCAGTTTCAAAATCTCCCCTTCCCCCACTGCATCCCTAAACCAGCCCAGTTCGTCCCCTCCCCCCCACTGCACCACACAACCAGCCCAGCTCTTCCCCCCCACCCACTGCATCCCAAAACCAGTCCAACCTGTCTCTGCCTCCCTAACCGGTTCTTCCTCTCACACATCCCTTCCTCCCACCCTAAGCCGCACCCCCCGCTACCTACTAACCTCATTCCACCTCCTTGACCTGTCCGTCTTCCCTGGACTGACCTATCCCCTCCCTACCTATACTCTCTCCACCTATCTTCTTTACTCTCCATCTTCGGTCCGCCTCCCCCCTCTCCCTATTTATTCCAGTTCCCTCTCCCCATCCCCCTCTCTGATGAAGGGTCTAGGCCCGAAACGTCAGCTTTTGTGCTCCTGAGATGCTGCTTGGCCTGCTGTGTTCATCCAGCCTCACATTTTATTATCTTGGAATTCTCCAGCATCTGCAGTTCCCATTATCTCTAAACAATGGTGCATCTCAGTTTCTGTTAGAAACTTCCAGTCTTACTTCTTTTAAGCTTAGAAGGAACACCCATAGCTTATAAATAAAGCGGCAATTTTCTTTTAATTCCAGTTTGTGGCTGTTCTGCAGAGGCCCTTGGGTGAAGATGACTCTGTAAAGGAATCCTTCTGAGAAAGAGAGAAGGTAGTAAAAATAAGTTACCTTGGAGCAAGGAATACAAAATAGGTCCAGACCAAAAGCATTTGACTAAAACCTGAAGATGTTATTTGAAGCTGAGAAAGTTTAAACTCAGTTACCTGGTTTTCTAGACTGGGAGTTGAAGTTACAGTTCAAGGACCTTTCTTTTTCACAGCAGCTGATCCTTGCTGGTAGCTGATCTTAAAGCTTCAATTATCATTTTTAAAAAAAAAAATGTTGCTATGATTCCAGCTGATGTTTATTACTGGAAAAGTTAAATTCCAGACTGAGATCCAGCTTGATAGATCATATTTTATTTTGCTTTGGTTTTAACCAGGTGGTATCTGACTAAAACATAATACTTCAAAGTTGGAGATTTTGTTTCAACAATAAATGTAAAATTTGTTATGCAAAAGGAATAAAAATGAAATGTAAAAACCTAATTTGTTTATGTATAACACTAATTTAAACAGTATAAATATGATTCCATTAAACCCAAATCACTCCTTTACTGGTTTCAAAACAAGAGAAAATTAAAGTGAATCCCTTATACAGTACATCACAATCCTTGTTCAGTATCCATGACAGAATCTCTTTCTCTAGCACCTCAATAGGTTTGAGGTAGCAATGAATTTAGCTCCTAGATTAGAACTCCTGATAAAATGTTAGTTCCAGGAATAAGTTAACAAACTCAGCTTCAAATACTCTTCAGTGTTTTAACCTAACACTTCTGTTCTAGGACTATCACTAACTCCTTATTCTAAAGTAATCTAGTTTTACCTTATTCTCCCTTTCTCAGGAATATTGTTGTATGTCTATGTGTCAATGCAAGGACTTTACAGAATTGCGTGCAACAAATTGAAAAGAAAAATTCTAAGTTATGGGTATGTTCCTTAAGCTTAAAATAAACCTCCAGAAATTTCTACCACAAACCTTGAGTACAATTGTCCACCTTACTAGGTCACAAAGTCCTAAAATAAACACAAACCCATTAGGCTGCCAAAACAGCCCTGTTTCAAAAGAAATTTTAATGGCAACATAAATATTTACAAGTTAGGTCTGTCTGATCTCTTTACAAATTTCAGTACAATTTGGAGGAACAGCACCTGATGAAACACCCACTGATTTTTTAAAAATTGTTTCTCATTTTTATTCTTTTATCAGTTTTTTGTTTGGAATGGTCAAATGGGGAATTGTGAACTGAGGCTAACTTGTGAATTTTGTGAAACTGCTTGCGCTAAAAGGAAAAGGACAGACCAAATAAGCTTTTGTTTGTGTAGGAGGCCAGGCCCAGAGGTTAACTGCAGACTGATTCTTGATCAAAATGGTCTACAGACAAAGCAGCTCAGAAACAGCATTGTGTTTAAACAGATAGAGAAAGTTGGCTGTTGACTGGGAATCAGTTCTGGCAAGTCTGGAAGAGAATCTATGTTCAAGCAGATTGCATACATTGAATGGTAATTGAAGCATCAGAAAAAGATGTTCAGTCTATTGGGTGGATCCAGAGTTGGAGTTGTATATGAGATAATGGGAACTGCAGATGCTGGAGAATCCAAGATAACCAAGTGTGGAGCTGGATGAACACAGCAGGCCAAGCAGCAACTTAGGAGCACAAAAGCTGACGTTTCGGGCCTAGACCCTTCAGAGCTCTGATGAAGGGTCTAGGCCCGAAACGTCAGCTTTTGTGCTCCTGAGATGCTGCTTGGCCTGCCGTGTTCATCCAGCTCCACACTTGGTTATCTTGGGAGTTGTACATGAACTGTGTTTTCTGGAGGAGATGCTGACAACACAACAGGAAGTTGCAGGCTTAACCTCTCTCACCAACATTTGGAAGCCCAGAGAATTGAAAGCTGATTTAGAAGTGTTACTATCTTTACTTGAGTAAACTGAGAAGGTGACCCTGGTTGGCAATTTCAGATAAGCAACCTATGACTGTGAAACAATGCAACATGGAAGCCGTGTAAGTAATCTGATCACTTTAGCGATTTTCTTTTATTTATCCCTGAACTGCATGTGCTTGTCCATCTGTCTTTTATACGATTGGAGTCTGAAAGCAAATGTTTTGGGTTCAAAGCATAGACATTAATCATATTACCTTGTTGTTTAACTTTTCTCTGTTAAAGCTTTTGTGTAAATAATAAGTTGTTAAGTCTTTTATTTGAGATATAAGGCCAGTGTCTGGAATTAATTTATCACACTGTCTGGGATTGGATATTGGCAAGTCTAGGAAGGAACAATTAAACTAACCATTGGGGCTCTTCAGTGGTTTAATTTGGCTATGTTGTGAATACAGATGTAGAAAGGCTGATTTGGCTCAGTTCCTATCTCCGTGTCACAACACTCCTCATCTTGTGACCTGTAGAAACCTGGACTTGACATTATTCTCAATAATTTTAGACTATAACTGCTGTAACATTCCATTTGCCAGAATTCTGATTTTGGTTCTAGAACTGGTTTAGAGCTCCTGTGAGCAATCTGGATTTTTTTCACATCCTATTACCATGCCCCTTCGCCTTTCAGGATTCTTCTCTTTATTATTAAATCACTCCTGCCCCCAAATCCTATTTCAGAAATCCCCTTTCATTCTGTCCTCACATCTCCCTTTTACTGCCTGTGTTCCTTCTGCTTTCAAACCTGTTTCATCCTCAATCATTCTTGGATTAGTTACAGTCGAAACTCAACAACCTGGATTAATGGGGGGTGGGGGGGGGGGGCGCGCAGTGCGCAGGGGAGATCAGCCACTGTTACCGTTCCAGGGAGCGAGGCAGACATAGAGAATGGGAACAAACCCTACCACAGTCAAACAATTTGAAGGAAGAACTTTGAACACGAACCTTGAGATACAATTGTCCAACTTACTAGGTTGCAAAACCATAAAACAAATAAAAATCCCATTGGAGTAAATTAAGGACAGGATCAGAGAGTGTGAGGCATCCATCAAATCAAATCCAGACAGACAGGCAGCATCAGGAAAAGTAGAGAGGAAATGGAGATGTTTCAAATGACAAAAAGGAAGAGAAAATAGTGGCTGGCAAATTCCTTCCAAAATATGGCGTGGAGCTTCAACTACGTTTTGCTAATGAGACATTTTCTTTTCCCACAGTATGTATCTGCTTAATGAATGCAGTGATACTTGGAGCGGTAAGGACTGTGGTGGGTTATGTCTTCACCAATGACAAGTCAGTAAAAACAAATATTCAAACATAAAAATTCATTAACACTTGTTTAGCAAATGGTTGAAAGTTTCTTAACATCCCTCTTTTCATTTTCCAGAGAAATTGTTCAGCTGGTTGCAGAAGTACTTCCACTATCTGCTACGTTTCATTTCTTTGATTCTGTATCGGTGAGTGTTCCAGGATCTGTATAGTATAACTAGAGCGGGGAGTGGTATGACATGATGGGTTTTTTTTCCAGATTATTAAAATATAAAACAGGGTATATGTATGGAGGATTGTCCTGATGGGCTGGGCCAAAATTGGGAGCCACACATAGAAAACACAGTCACCAATAACTCCAGTAGGGAAATCAGGAGAATCCTCTTTAGCGGGAGGGTTGGTTTCAATGTGGAACTTACTAGCACATGCTGCTGTTGTGTGGAATTATTTCTTCTTAATTTAAGGGGAAGCTGAGGAGAACTGGGGAGTAAACTCGCCACCGGTTGGAGTCATACCTCTCATAAAGGAAGCGCTTCCCTCCTATAGAAACCATAGCACTTGCTTAAGTGTGCAACCCTTGTGTGATCTCTATAACCACATTGTCTTTGTCTGTTTTGTAGGGTGTGTGTGGTGGAGTGTTAAGAGGAGCTGGGAAGCAAAAATTGGGAGCGATCGGCAACCTGGTTGGATATTACCTAATTGGATTTCCCATTGGAATTGCCCTGATGTTTGCTGTAAAACTCGGTATACTTGGTATGAATTTCGTTAGTTTATCATATTGATCTTTACTAGAAATGATCTCATTGTACCCACTCTCAATAGAGTACTGAGGATATTGGCCCATTTTGGGATGACTAGAAGGAGATGGACATTGGGTGGGTGTTTCCCCTTTGGGTGTAGCCAGCCCTGTATGGTTTTTGGGACTAAAGTCAATCAATACTCTCTGTATCCCAGTACATACAATACTGCAATCCCATGGTCATTTCCATCTGTGGCCATTGACCTTGGAATATTGGCCAAAGGTGAGCATCAAGCTGGGCTGACAAGGGTCTGGCCAAAGTCCACACACGGAAAATTCCAATGTGGTAGATAATGATTAGGCGTGGGATCCCCGGCTGAACTCTTCATGGGGCAAATCCCATGGTGCTGAGGCTAAAGGTAGTCAAATCATGGAAATATAAAAGATAGGAGCAGGGGAGGCCATTTGGCCCTTCGAGCTTGTTCTGCCATTCTTCATAATCACAGCTGATTGTCCAACTCAAGAGCCTAATCCTGCTTTCTCCCCACAACCTTTGATTCCATTGGCCCCAAGTGCTATATCTAGCTGCCTATTGAATACATTCAATGTTTTGGCATCAACTGCTTCTGGTGGTAATGAATTCCACAGGCTCTCTATTCTCACCAATAAAGGAATGTAAAGGGAAAGCAACACTGGACAACCAATGTTGTCCCTACACTCTCACTGCATCTTTGTTATTTTGCAGGTCTCTGGTGTGGAATGCTCATTTGCGTGTTCATACAGTTAGCTTTCTTTCTGACAGTGATTTACAGAATCAACTGGAATAAGGCATCTGATGGGGTAAGACGACAGAGATTATTTACTGCATCAATTGGTTTCTGTAGGATGCTTTTCCTCCCACCCCTTTGTCTCTTCGCATTGTGTTCTGCAGTCAGTTGGCAAAACAAATGCATCTTCCATACAAGAGATAACAAGGTGTAGAGCCAGATGAACACAGCAGGCCAAGCAGCATCAGAGGAGCAGGAAGACTGATGTTTTGGGCCTAGACACTCCCCCATTTCTGAAGAAGGTTCTAGGCCCTAAACATCAACCTTCCTGCTCCTCTGATGCTACTTGGCCTGCTGCGTTCATCCAGCTCTACACCTTGTTATCTCAGATTCTCCAGCATCTACAGTTCTATTATCTCATCTTCCATACAACTCCAGCTGTCATTCTTCATCTGGCCAACAGGGGGCTACTATCCTTGCAAATGAAAAGGAGTCATAAGAATCATAGATGTATACAGCATAGAAACAGACCCTTTGGTTCAACTCGTCTGTACTGACCACATAACCTAAATTAACATAGTCCCACTTTTCAGCATTTGGCCCATATCCCTCTAAACCTTGTCAATTCATGTATACATCCAGATGCCTTTTAAATGTGGTAATTGTACCAGCCGCCACCATTTCCTCTGGCAGCTCATTCCATGCACACACCACCCTCTGTGAAAAAGTTGTCCCTAAGGTCTCTCTTAAATATTTCCCCTCTCGCCTTAAACCTATGCCATGTCGCTTTGGGCTCCCTCAATCTGGAGAAAAGACCTTGTCTCTTTTCCAAGATAACAAAGTGTGGAGCTGGATGAACACAGCAGGTCAAGCAGCATCTAGAGTGTTCCCCTAAGATGCTGCTTGGCCTGCTGTGTTCATCCTGCTCCACACTTTGTTACCTCGGATTCTCCAGCATCGGCTGTTCCCATTATCTCTGATAAAAGATTCAGGTTTGCTGCTAATAATTGTTACTAATCTTGAAAAGTGAACTTAAATCTTCATGGAGAGTCAAAAGTCTCCAAAATATTAAGCAAATTTCACATTTTAAAAGTTGTTTTCTTCTTCTGAAAGTCAGTTTGTCTTTATCTTATCATAAAATATTTGAACATATATTTCCCTCTCTGAATTTGAAGATTTGATGTGTTTTAAGTTTCTGATTCACTGAGTGTCAATTTGACTTGCTGACATCAATTCTGCTACACGCCAAAACATAGCCTTAGAGAACTTCCTGCTGCGGTGCTTACCAGATTCCTCAGTTGATAGATTTCCTTAGGCAGAGCTCTTTGAGGTTAGTGCTAAGTATCCTTGCTTTGTTGCTGAGCACTAAAGTCCAGGCCAACAGGTCTTGGGGCTTGCTCCTGATTCAACCCTAGAAATGTCAGGTCTCCAGAGTAGATTAAGTGCACAATTAGTGATCAGTTAATTCCCAGTAATTAGCAGATATAGCCATCCTTCACTCATCATGATAACTGTGTGCTTTGTTAAAAGGCTCTGCTTAATGCAGGTGTGATGAAAGACGTGGTCACTGCAAACAGTGTCTCTGGTGGTCAAATGCGGGATATCTCAACAGGTAAAAAAGGAATGTTGTGCTGACTTTAAATCACCTTGCTAATTAACTAAAATGAGTACATGGTAAACTTTCATAGTATATATTCATTAAGTTACTCAAAGCAGCAATTTATCACAGAATTGATGCATGCAGGAAGTCATTCAGCCCATTGTGTCTGTGCTAGCTCCCCAATGAGCATTATAATATAGTGCCATTTCCCTGTTCCCTTGTGCATTGTTTCTGTTCAAATAATCAGCCAGAGCTCTCTTCAGTGCTTCATTTGAAATTGCTGCCACCACACTTCCAGGCAGTGCATTGCTTGTTTGTGTGCAATTGTCTTTTATCTCATTTGCTACATTTGCAAATCACTTTAAATCAGTGCTGTCTCATTCTCAGTCCTTTCACATGCAGGAACAATTTCTCCCCGCCTGTTCTATCCAGATCTCTCATCTCTCACCAAAGCCTCTTTCCAATCTCCTTTCAGCTTTCTTCAGTCCAAGAACATCCTCATAACTGAAGTGGCATCCCTGGGGGACAATTCTAACTCATCTATCAAGCTGAGTAGCATTGAAGAAATTCCCACTGCCAAAGATGCTGTAATTCAGCACCTTGTTCTGAAACCTACCCCTATTGGAAATCAGTGAGGAGAAAAATAACTCTAAAACCAAATGACTAAAGTTATGTAGTACCCAGGAAACTAAATGTACAATCGGTATACAAGAAACTGACAGGCCATTGAAGGAACTACTGCATGTTAATTTACTTAATTAGATTTTAACTTGGTGCAATTGATTCATTTGATTCCAAGGAGCAAATACTTTTCCACCTGTTTAAAAACTGTTTAAATTCCTACTTACTCTTGAGGGAGGTATTGGCCTCAAAACAGCATCACTCAACTATTAATCCCACGACCCAGCTAATGTTCTGGTGACCAGAATCCAGCCATGGTAGATGGTGGAATTTGAATTCAGTAAATGTCTGGCATTAAGAATCTAATGACAGCCATTAAGCCATTATTGAAAAATCCACCTGGTTTACTAATGTCCTTCAGGGGAAGAGAACTGCAATCCTGTGTTCATCCACCTCTACACTTTGTACCCTGTAGTCCTTCTCTGGTCTGGCCTACATGTTACTCCAGACTCACCACAACGTGATTCACTCTTGCACACATCTCTAAGGAATTAAGGGTAGACATTAAATGCTGGTCTCGCCAGCGATGCTTGCATCCTCTGAATGATTAAAAATAATTCAGTCATTGTATTGATTATAATGCTCGGTGATCTAATTTACTATCAGCTATTTGCTGAGACTGACCTGTGATGTTTGATGGTTAATGATTTGTTGCTAAACTTTTGCCAATTTCTGGTCAGCTTGTTGACTGAGTGATTTCATGACAATGGCTCTAACAACACCCAGCATTTGTCCAAATCAGTGGTGGCACAGTGGCTCACAGTGCTAGGGACCTTAGTTCAATCCCAGCCTTAGGTGACAGTCTGTGTGGAGTCTGGACGTTCTCCCCCTTGTCTGTATCAGATTCCTCCCACAGCCTAAAGGTGTGCTGGTTAGGTGGGTTGACTATGATAAATTGTCCTCTAGTGTCCAGGGATATGTGGAATGCTATTTGGAGGGTCAGTGCAGACTCAATGGGCTGAATGGCCTTTTTCTGTACTGTTGGGATTCCATGAACTCTTGAGATTAAATGGAAGGGGGAACGGATTATAAAAAGGTGGAAATGTATTTGCTCCTTAGAAACAAAATGAATCTAATTAATATACACAGTCCCTTAAATGTGTAGGGGCAGTGCATAAATATATTTGTGCAATTTGGTCTACTATTTGATGTTGAGTTGTGACAGCTCCTTAAACCCAGGAGGACTGTACAACAAACCTTTTATAGACAATTAATATGGATCATCTGTGTTGAATCAATCCAAACCTGAGTCTACCAGTTATTTTGGCCACCGTATTTCAGGTGGGATTGGTCTCCTATACGTAGATCACGTGGGTGGCTGGGACTCATAGGAGATCATTGGCTGATCATGAGCCCACCTCAAAACAATCAGATCCACTGGTGCCACCATGTACTCAAAACTTTTCAATGTGACTTTCCTTTACAGAAGGAGACTGTGCAGCGAATGCAATTCCCAGTGTTTATCAATCAGAGCTACAGACAGAGGAGGACCAGGTGATGGATACATCTTCCACTGCGGACACTGGAGTTACCACAGTCGGAGAAATCCTGCCCATGAAACAACTGATCATTCGCCGTGGCCTTACCTTCCTCTCAGGACCCCTGATCCTGGCCATTGGACTGACCTTTCACTTCTTTCTCGCAAAAGTCTTATAGGCTTGCAAGGAAAAGACAGAGCACAGTTACTCACTAAATAAAAACTGAAAGAGCTGCAGATGCTGTAAATCAGGAACAAAAACAGAAGTTCCTGGAAAATCTCGCAGGTCTGGCAGCATCTGTGAAGAAAAACTCAGAGTTAATGCTTTCGGGTCAAGTTCTGAGGAAGGGTCACCGGATCCGAAACATTAACGCTGATTCCTTTTCTTCACAGTTACTCACTGCAGTATGAATAGTGACAGTGTGACCAAGGGGCGACAGGGGCCAAAGTTCTTATTGATGAAACCCAAGCACCAGATAAAATATCGGATAAACAATTAAAAAAGAATTATTAACAACAACCAGTTATGAACTAATTCCAAGCTTTTCAAAAACATTTGAAATTGTTACTGGGCAGTGTTCGGGTTTAAAGTCTAAAAAGCACTTCCAAAGCAATAGTTGAACCAGTCAACCATGCTCAATGATTAGCTGCCACCATTGTTTAGTGTGGATGCCTGAGACTAGACAGTAACGGCCTGATTTAGTTGTACCACTTAGCTCAGACTCCTTCATCACTAACCTTCGATACATCTACCATTTTGGATGGAACCTCCAGGTTTGGTCCAGTTATACACAGTCAGTTGTAAGGTAGGTGGAGTGATTGTCACAAGGTGTACCGGGTGAAAATCATAGAATAGGAGTTCCCAGATTGGGGCTGTTAATCTGGTCCAATCAGGGAGCCCTGGCTGACAGATATAAACAGGAGTGTCAGAGGTTCTGCACACTCTGAGAGCTGCCTCTCAGGAAGCTGAGCCAGTGTCAAGTACTGTGCCCGTGTAAATAAAGTGTGACTTGGTGATGGGATGTCGGCCTCTAAAGAGTTAGTTCAGAGGTGGCCTTGAGCACTGAACCAGACTCCATGAGGTTTATTGTCAAAAGCAAACAAGGAAACAGTCTGCTGATTATCACCTATTGTCTAACCTCGGACGATGGATCAAAATTACTGAATAGGAAATAGCAATGGTAAAAAACAAGGAGGGTAGAAAGGATGCATAATCTATTTTGGCGAGAAGGCTCCTACATACATTACTAAAAGTGGCTTGGTAGCACAGCTACTGATCAGGTTGGCTATGCCCTGAATTACACAGCTGGCAGAACGGGCCTGTTTTATGTGATGACAGAACTAACACAAGTTAACAACATGGTTGAATTCATCCTCATCAATTTACCTTTTGCAGACGTAACAGTGACATTTTCATTTGGAGCAACCATTGTAGGCTCTCGTAAGACCATAAGAGGTGGGAGCAGATGTAGACCATTCAGCCCATCGAGTATGCTCCGCCATTCAGTGAGATCATGGCTGATCTGATAATCCTCAGTTCCACTTTGTTGCCTTTTTCCCCCATAACCTTTGATTCCCTTTCCGATTTAAACTCAGTTTGAGTATACTTAATGACCCAGCTTCAACAGCCCTCACTGGTAAAGAATTCCAAACATTCATATCTCCTGAGAAAAGAAATTCTACTTCATCTCTGTCTTACTCTGAGATTGTGCCCTCTGCGTCCTAGACTCTCCCACAACGGGAAAGACTCTTCACCCATCTAACTTGTCAAGCCCCCTTACAATCTTGTCTTTCAATAAAGCCTTCGTTCATTCTTCAAGAATATAAACTCCAAGAATACAGGCCTGACCTACTCCACCTCTCATCACAGAAAGGGAGGGAGGCAATGGGCTCTTATTATTGCTACACTATTAAGCCAGTAACTGAGCTAATGTTCGGAGGTAACAAAGTGTAGAGCTGGATGAACACAGCAGGCCAAGCAGCATCAGAGGAGCAGGAAGGCTGGCGTTTCGGTTCTGGGCTCTTCTTCAGAAATGTTCTGAGGACCTGGTTTCAAATCTCACCATGGCAAATAGTAAAATTTGAATTCAACAAAGAATCTGGAATTAAGAGTTGAATGATGGCCGTGAACCCATTGTCAATTGTTGGGAAAACCCATCTGGCTCACTAATGCCCTTTAGGGAAGGAAACTGCCATCCTCACCTGGTCTGGCCTACATGTGACTCCAGACCCACAGCAATGTAATTGACTCTTAACTGCCCTCTGGGCAATTAGGGATGGGCAATAAACGCTGGCTCAGCCAGAGATGCTCACATCCCATGAGTTAATAAATTTAAAAAAAACACCCTTCATACCTGATATTAGCTTAGTGAACATTCTCTGGACTAGCTTTGATGATTCATTGATGAGGATTCAAAAATCTCCCTGTTCTGTGGGCTTTCTGCAGCCTTTGACCATTTAAATAATATTGAGCTCCTCTATTCTTCCTGCCAAAGTGCATAACCTTCAGAGGTCAGGTCATGTCTTGACCCTCTTCACCATGACTGTGTGGAATTATACTGCTATACAAATGCAACTCTTCCTTCTCATCGCTGAAAAGTAAAGTTTGGAGAGCAGGAATATTGCTGATGAATATATTCAGTTAGTGAAGAGCAGCAGGCAACAAATTGGATAGAATGCTGAACTGAAGAGTGAAATGTATGTCAGAAGTTGCCATGCTAAAACTTCCCAGGGTTCTGATCTGGCACCAGTCAGACAGGCATTTGGTTCATCAAACACAAAGAAATCTTAAAGGGCTGGTGGTGAGGCAGAAGTGAAAGTAAGATTTTTATTCAATACACCACCTTTTACATCCTATGGAAGCCCCTAAAAGCTCTAAAGGCTACCGTGAGCGGTAGTCATCATTATATTGTAGGAAGCATGAGAGCCAGTTTGCACACGACTCCCACAAACAATGTTTGAAGGATAAATATCAGCCAAGATGCCAGGGAGATCTCACCAGATCCTTATTGAATTAGTGTGGAGGAAGCTTTACATTCGGCACGGTGGCTCAGTGGTCAGCACTGCTGCCTCACAGCACCAGGGACCCGGGTTTGATTCCATCCTCGGGTGACTCTCTGTGTGGAGTGTGCATGTTCTCCCTGTGTCTGTGTGGGTTTGCTCTGGATGCTCCGGTTTCCTCCTACAGTCCAAAGATGTGCAGGATTGGTAATTGGCCATGCTAAATTGCCCATTGTGTCCAGGGATGTGTAGATTAGGTGGGGGAATGGGTCTGGGTGGGATGCCCCTAGGGCAGGACTTGTTGGGCCAAAGGGCCTGTTTCCACACTGCAGCGATGCTATGAAAAAAATTGTGGTGTTTTAGTTGAATGTTTAGGTATAAGCAATCTCTGCGGCATTTCTTCAGTGCTGTGCTACGGTGTCAACTAAATTGTGTGCTCAGATATTAGAACTAGGAGCCTACTGAACGCATCAGTGCTGGCCTGTAGAGAACCACGAACCAAACCTGGAAGAGCCACAAGGCTGAATATTGAGAAATATGAATTCATTTGAAAAGCCTGGGGAAATCTGGATATTGCATGGTCAAATGGGTGGCAAGGTGGCTCAGCGGTTAGCACTGCTACCTCACAGCACCGGGGACCTGGGTTTGATTCCACCCTCGGGTGACTGTCTGTGTGGAGTTTGCACGTTCTCCCTGCGTCTGGGTGTGTTTCCACCCACAGTCCAAAGATGTGCAGGTTTGGTGGATTGGCTGTGATAAATCACCCAATGATGTGCAGGTTCATAGTTATTGACTATTAGCCATGGGAGATGCAGGATTGTAGAGATTAAGGTTAGAGGGCAGTGGGTTTAGGTGGGATGGTCTTCAGAGGGTCAGTTTGGACTTGATGGGCTGAATGGCCTGCTCCTGCACCATAGGGATGATTTCAGTGTTTGAGAGAAGGCAACTAAATGATGTCAACCTCAGAGGAGAACAGTACAGCAAATGACACAGCAAAAGAAGGACTAAACAGTAAGTCCTGTGAATGATACATACTGTCTTGTCTACCTCAAAATGGAGCTCCTGCACTATCGTCTATTCCTTTTCAATTATGATTCTTTTGTTTACTGGGTTAATCAGGAACATAGTTGAACTTTAAATATGACAGTTAAGGAAAGGCACATACCATTTACCCAGATAATCATATTAAAATAGTTCGGTGGTTATTCATGGCACAGATTCATTGAATCAAGGGGTCTTTTTTCTGTGCTGTAAACCTCTACGGCTCTATTTAAGATTGAAGGTGGAGAGCTATTTGACACTGAATAGATAAGATGACGTTATGTATCCACTGATTTACTGTATGTTTTATTTGCCAGATTTATCTCCAGCCGTAAATCCATAGCATTTTTCATTAAAATAGCTTGAAACCTACACACATCATCATCTAGTTCTACACACATCATCTCGAACAGTTGAGTAGGTTGGGCCTGTATTCATTGGAGTTTAGATGAATGAAAGGAGACCTTATTGAAACACACAAGTTTCTTAGGGGACTTGGCAGGGTACATGTGGAAAGGTTGTTTCCTCTTGTGGTAGAGTCTAGGACTGAAGGGCACAATCTCAGAGTAACGGGGCATCTACTTAGGGCAGAGGTGAGGAGGAATTTCTTCTCTCAGAGGGGAGAGGAATTATGGAATTCTCTATTGCTGAGGGCTGTTGAGCCTGAGTCATTAAGTCTATTCAAGGCTGCAATAGATTTTTAATCAGGTAAGGGAATCAAGGGTTATGGGGGAAAGGCAGAAAAGTGGAGATAAGGATGATCAGATTAGCCACTGAATGGTGACTCAATGAGTCAAGATGCTGACTGGCCTAATTTTTTAGACTAGATTAGATTCCCTTGTCCACACCGCCCCTTGAAGCATCCCACCCAGACCCATCCCCCTATAACCCACACACCCCTGAACACTACGGGCAATTTAGCATGGCCAATCCACCTTAGCCTGCAAATCTTTGGACTGTGGGAGGAAAACAGAGCACCTGGAGGAAACCCACGCAGACACGGGGAGAATGTGCAAATTTCAGACAGTTGCCTGAGGCTGGAATTGAACCTGGGTCTCTGGCACTGTGAGGCTGCAGTGCTAACCACTGAGCCACTATGCTGCCCCTCCTATGTTTTGCGGTCTTATGCTGTTATGTCTTGTGACCTCCTGACACAGTTTCAATGTGCAGAAATTCAATTATTATTGACATGACTATAAGGTATTTTCTGTCATTCAGTTTTGCAATGAATGATAAAGTTAATGATTAACTAGACTGTAACGTAAATCCTGGAAATTTCTTGGTTGGCAGCCAGATATTTCAAGTTCTCAATCTAAGCATATTTTCTCTTGGCAAAGGAGCTGTAAATTTGTCAAGATTAAGATGTACTTTGGAGTTACTACTGCAAGATCAACTCTGTTAAAACTCTATTGGCTAACCAGAAGTTATCGTGGAGATCAAAGAGCCAAGACTAGTTTCACTAATATTCCAATTGGCTCACTTATTCAACATGATCTAAAGAATTTCAAAATCATTACTGTTAATTATTCATTCAGACCACAAGATCACAGTAGCAAATTGAGATCATTCAGCTCATTACACCTGTGTTAGTTCTTTGAAAGTGATTCTTCATTTGTTTGCGTCAGTGCTAGTGAGAATTGCAGATGCTGGAGAATGCAAGATAATAAAATGTGAGGCTGGATGAACACAGCAGGCCCAGCAGCATCTCAGGAGCACAAAAGCTGACGTTTCGGGCCTAGACCCTTCGTCAGAGAGGGGGATGGGGTGAGGGTTCTGGAATAAATAGGGAGAAAGGGGGAGGCGGACCGAAGATGGAGAGAAAAGAAGATAGGTGGAGAGGAGAGTATAGGTGTGGAGGTAGGGAGGGGATAGGTCAGTCCAGGGAAGACGGACAGGTCAAGGACGTGGGATGAGGTTAGTAGGTAGATGGGGGTGCGGCTTGTGATGGGAGGAAGGGATGGGTGAGAGGAAGAACCGGTTAGGGAGGCAGAGACAGGTTGGACTGGTTTTGGGATGCAGTGGGTGGAGGGGAAGAGCTGGGCTGGTTGAGTGGTGCAGTGGGGGGAGGGGATGAACTGGGCTGGTTTTGGGATGCGGTGGGGGAAGGGGAGATTTTGAAGCTGGTGAAGTCCACATTGATACCATTGGGCTGCAGGGTTTCCAAGCGGAATATGAGTTGCTGTTCCTGCAACCTTCGGGTGGCATCATTATGGCACTGCAGGAGGCCCATGATGGACATGTCATCTAAAGAATGGGAGAGGAAGTGAAAATGGTTTGCGACTGGGAGGTGCAGTTGTTTATTGCGAACCGAGCGGAGGTGTTCTGCAAAGTGGTCCCCAAGCCTCCGCTTGGTTTCCCCAATGTAGAGGAAGCCACACCGGGTACAGAGGATGCAGTATACCACATTGGCAGATGTGCAGGTGAACCTCATCTTTCCATATTAAGCAGAGGTTCACCTGCACGTCTGCCAATGTGGTATACTGCATCCACTGTACCCGGTGTGGCTTCCTCTACATTGGAGAAACCAAGCGGAGGCTTGGGGACCACTTTGCAGAACACCTCCGCTCGGTTCGCAATAAACAACTGCACCTCCCAGTCACAAACCATTTCCACTCCCCCTCCCATTCTTTAGATGACATGTCCATCATGGGCCTCCTGCAGTGCCACAATGATGCCACCCGAAGGTTGCAGGAACAGCAACTCATATTCCGCTTAGGAACCCTGCAGCCCAATGGTATCAATGTGGACTTCGCCAGCTTCAAAATCTCCCCTTCCCCCACCGCATCCCAAAACCAGCCCAGCTCATCCCCTCCCCCCACTGCATCCCAAAACCAGTCCAACCTGTCTCTGCCTCCCTAACCTGTTCTTCCTCTCACCCATCCCTTCCTCCCACCCCAAGCCGCACCTCCATTTCCTACCTACTAACCTCATCCCACCTCCTTGACCTGTCCATCTTCCCTGGACTGACCTATCCCCTCCCTACCTCCCCACCTATACTCTCCTCTCCACCTATCTTCTTTTCTCTCCATCTTCGGTCTGCCTCCCCCTCTCTCCCTATTTATTCCAGAACCCTCACCCCATCCCCCTCTCTGATGAAGGGTCTAGACCCGAAACGTCAGCTTTTGTGCTCCTGGGATGCTGCTGGGCCTGCTGTGTTCATCCAGCCTCACATTTTATTATCCTCATTTGTTTGCTTCATGTTTAGAGGCGGCACGGTGGCTCAGTGGTTCGCATTGTAGCCTCACAGCACCAGGGACCTTAGTTCAATTTCAGCCTCAGGCAACTGTCTGTGAGGAGTTTGCACATTCTCCCTGCGTCTGCGTGGGTTTCCTCCAGATGCTCTGTTTTCCTCCCACAGTCCAAAGATGTGCAGGCTATGTGGATCAGCCATGTTAAATTGACTGTAGCGTTCAGGGGTTTGTGGGTTATAGGGGAATGGATCTGGGTGGGATGCTTCAAGGGGCAGTGTGGACTTGTTGGGCCAAAAGGCCTATTCCACACTGTAGGGACTCTAATTTTTTAAAAAATTGAATCTTTTGCCTGCCCTTTTCCCATAGCCCATCAAAATGTCCTTTACAAGCATTTAGCCCATCATATTTTTAAAAGCTGTTGTTGAATCTGCTTCCATCGTGCTCTTAGACCATATGCACTTGCTGATTAAAAGACATTTTGTCTCTTCTTGAGTGTTTCTGCTAATTATTTAAATTTGAGTCCTCTGCTTGCTGACCTTCCCTCCATTACTGCCCCAAAACCAGTGGGAACAATTTCATCCTCTATGCTATCATAATCTTTTCTTAATATGGAACACTTACAACTTCCCTGCGGGAACGCCGGAGGAATTCCAACAAAGATACCCCATGGTCCATCCGGAGAATTCATCAGCAGGCCGAAAATCACAATCAGTGCGGTCCTCTAATGTACAACAACACAGGGACCAGGCTTCAGAACATATTGAATAACTCATGTGAGTGATTACAGAATAAATATTCCTTCAAGGCAGAGATCAACAAATTCTTGATCTCAGAAGGAATCAAGGGCTATGGGGAGAGTGCAGGGAAGTGGAGTTGAACTGCCCATCAGCCATGATTTAAATGGCGGAGTGGACTTGATGGGCCGAATGGCCTTACTTCCACTCCTATGTCTTATGGTCTTATGGTCTAAATATCTGCACCTGTGTTAGATTTGCACCTAACACAGCAGGCCATCCCTAATAAAAAGGAGGCACGTGGCTCTGACCAACTTCTCACCAGGTAGTCCATCGCACCACCCCAAATCCCCCATTGAAAACCACTCTTTGTGTGTAGTACTTCAGGCTTTTAGTCCTGAAGTGGAAATCCCAGTGTTGGACTGGAGTGGACAAAGTCAGAAGTCACACGACACCAGGTTATAGTCCGGCAGGTTTATTTGTCCCTTCAGGACTTCACCGGATGAAGGAGCAGCGCGTCGAAAGCTTGTGATTTCAAATAAAGCTGTCGAACTATAACCTGGTGATGTGTGCCTTCTGACTTTGTGAACTCCTGAAAGGCTTGGTTCGAACTTTATGGTTATGTCTCAGTCATGGACACCCCAACCAGCAGTCTTGCTCTATCAACATACCTGTTCCCTTCAATACCTTAAACATTGGAATGAAATCATGCCTCACCATTTTAAATTGTAAGGAATTTAAAAGTTTGTGAGATTTCTTCTCATTGTGTGATCCTTGGAATTCAGAGACATTTAAGGTGAACCTAGACTACACTGGCTATGATCAGAGATAATGGGAACTGCAGATGCTGGAGAATCCGAGATAACAAAGTGTGGAGCTGGATGAACACAGCAGGCCAGGCAGCATCTTAGGAGCACAAAAGCTGACATTTCGTGTCCAGACCCTTTTCTGATGAAGGGTCTAGGCCAGAAACGTCATCTTTTGTGCTCCTAAGATGCTGCTTGGCCAGCTGTGTTCATCCAGCTTCACACCTTGTTACAGTGGCTATGAGGCTAGTCTATCCTTCATAGGATGTGATGCCCAGAAATGCACATAGTACTCCAGGTCTTGTCTAACAAGGCCTTTGGAAAAGGGTAATACTTCTTCTACCCCTTGTGTATTAGCCTGCATGATGGCCATGGCGTATATCAGCATGGAACTTAATGACGCACATAATGCAGTTCAAATGGTGGTCCTTGAATAAACAATAAGACCAGCCAAAATAAGAACAGGAGTAGGATTATCAGTCCCTGGAGCCTGTTCCACCATTCAATAGGACCATGACTATTACGATATTCCTCACATAAACTTCCCTGCATTTCTCCATAACCCTGGCTGATCAGGAATCTCTCCATCTCAGCCTTTAATACACACAAGGACTCTACCCCCCACAGCTCTCTGTGGAAAGGAGTTCTAAAGACTTATAACCTTCCGAGAAAAGGAGTTTTCTTCCTCTCTCAGTGTTAAATTGGTGCCCCTTTATTTTCTTCCTTCTAGTCCTAGACTCTCTAATGAGACTCTCCAGAATCCTGTATGTTTCAATGAGATCACCTCTCATTCTTCTAAACCCCAAAGATAGTGACGAAGAAAACAAATCCGTTCTGATTTTATGCTCGTAGTTCAGATTTAGGGAGACTAAATGCACTATCTCTACCAGCAGTTCTAGGGAAGGATGACTGGACCCGAAATGTTAATTTTGATTTCTCTCCACAGATGCTGCAAGAACTGCTGAGCTTTTCCAGCAACATTTGTTATTGCACTATCGTTATCACTGTCTTAGAATCATCAACGAACTCAATGCAGGCTCTGGATTGAAGTTGTGTTCTATGCAGTCTGTATTGTGTCTTTCTGCCTTTGTGCGCATTTTAAAATTATGGACTGAAATGAGAAAGAATTGTTTGTAAAACCATGGTTTTGCAAGGATTACTACTTGTTTTCAAAAGGAAGTAACTCCTGGCAAGCATTGGTTATAGAACATAGAACAGTACAGCACAGAACAGGCCCTTCAGCCCACGATGTTGTGCCAAATAAAGCTGTTCAAACAAGCAAAGATTGAAATAAAAACAGAAGTTGCTGGAAAAGCTCAGCAGGTCTGGCAGCATCTGTAAAGAGAAATCCAAGTTAACTTTTAGGGTCTGGTGACCCTTCCTCAGCCAATGATTGAAGTTAAGGTTGCAGATGAACTGGAGCCGAGGGGTACTCTAATCAGACTGGGCATTTCTGGCAACAAGATGAGTGATCCATGTGCTAGTGACCCCCCAATGATACGAAAGGCTTTTAGACTGTCAGTAATCATGTGAGTAATTCTCAGATAACTGAATAGCTTGGGGCTACAAGAGGAACTGCAAAGTATCCATCAGCTAGGATCCTGCTCGTCATTCTCAGCAGTATGGCACTCTAAATCTGAAGATAACCAGATTAGGTTTTCTTCAGCAGTTGCTGAAAGTTGCATCTCTTGTTTGATAGTTTGAGTGAACCAGCCACCCTGTGCCTTTTGCAGACCAGTGGAAGTATTTGGAAAAGGAAGACTGAGATGAAGGAATCAATCAACGGATCCTCTGAACAAAGAGAGATCAAATGTTTTCCTAGTTTTCCCTCCATCCATGTGTTTTTCTTTTTCCCTTGTCTATCCCTATGTATCTGTGTGGTTAAGAGGAAGTTTTTAAAGGGATTAAGGTTTTAGTTTGTAGCATTTATGCTGATGGGTTATATCTGTTTACTCATAGCTTTTTACCCTTTATTCATTCATGGACTGTGGGAGTCGCTGGGTAGGCCAGGATTTATTGCCCAACCCTAATTGCCCAGAAGGCTCCTAAGAGTCAACCACATTACTGTGGGTCTGGAGTCACATGTAGGCCCGACCAGGTAAGTTAATTTTGATTTCTCTCCACAGATGCTGCAAGAACTGCTGAGCTTTTCCAGCAACGTTTGTTATTGCACTATCGTTATCACTGTCTTAGAATAATCAACCAACTCAGTGCAGACTCTGGAGCCTGAAGGGCATTAATAAACCAGTTGGGTTTTTCCAACGATAATCAATGGATTCACGGTCATGATTTGAATCTTAAATTCCAGATACTCACTGAATTCAAATTCTACCAGATGCCCTGGCGGGATTTGAACCCAGGTCCCCAGAATGTTATGCGGGTTTCTGGGCTAACAGTCCAGCAATAATACCACTGATCTGTGCTTTTGATCAACAAATTCAGGCAAATTGAGGAGCCTGTGTGTATTTCTAAAAATATTCTTCAATTTTGGTGATAAGTCCAGGAATAACAGGGCTTGATTTCAGTGGGCTAACCGCAGGGAGCTATGACACTGTTGCATTGCTACTCACTTTTAGTCAAATATATCTACAGGCTAATCTACTACAATCAATTGTTTGTTGGTTTTTGCTTTATTACTAGAATGTTGAGTTCTTTGCAGAACTGAACGGTAAATGTCATGAATCTGTGCATCCAGGGAACATGTCCGAGAATCCCAGGCTTTCAGAATAGCCTACTGGATGCAAAGTCTTCTGCAGACACCTCATCATCAGGCCTGCTTCTAAGTGGCAGAAGCAAATCTCCCTGCCTCCTGTTCTTGAACAACAACCACATTTTTCATCACCTGTACTCATATCTCATCAAATGCCTCCACGTTCAAGTCACTCAGAGATAATAAGAACTGCTGATGCTGGAGTCTGAGATAATACAGTGCAGAGCTGGATGAACACAACAGGCCAGGCAGCATCAGAGGAGCAGGAAAGTTGGCATTTCGGATCGGGACCCTTCTTCAGTCCTGACCCGAAGCTGATGAGCTTTCCTGCTCCTCTGGTGCTGCCTGACCTGCTGTGTTCATCCAGCTCAACACTGTGTTATGCATGTTCAAGTGTTGTGTGATGGCACTCAATTGAAGAGCCTGGGACGATTTTGTTGCATTAAAGTTTTAATATAGATGCATTTTTTTTTGTTGCACACTGGTAGGTCTAAAAATAATTGTGACTCAGATTGCTCTGCCCAGTCCCACAAAGAAGACTAACGTCACCACACCAGTAATTGCTTTTCTTATTTCCGAGTTCATAAAAATCCTTTCCAGCTTCAGTTAATGATGTACACGAGTGTCAACTGGGAGGTCTTGAAGCTGATGGAAACCTGATAGCAAAAGCCACCAAGTTGTCCCTGGTCCTGTTTCGAGTGGGCAGGTGCCTACACCAGTGAGGACCAGGTCACTAAAATGGACACAAACGCTTTAAACAATTACAAGACTCTGTTTGAATGGCCTTCCTTCCAATCTGTAATATAATTGACATTCCTTTAACATTCATTGTTGCTAAGAAGTGAGAAATGAGATAAAACACAGAGCCCCTCTTATAGCTGCTCTACTGACAACAGAAGGTGATCTGTATTCCCACTCGTCTCTGCAAAATTCACTGGAGTCTACATGTTCCTCAGCAGTAGTCCAATCACCAGTATAAGTAATCCTGAAAGGACGGCTATTCCCCGACGAACAATCAATTGTTTCAAGGACAATTTTTCTTCAACATTCATTTTCGGGGCCAAGCTCTCTTCTCTCACTTGTCCAGCATTCACATTATTCTCCACAGGAGTGGCATCTCCCACTGTAATGACAGCGATGCTTCCTGAATGCACTTCTGCAAAATAAAACTGTGTTATTCTTTATTCATTTGTGGGACATGGACACAGCTGGCTGGCACAGTACATATTGCCTGTCCCAAGTAGCGATTGTTACAATCGAGCAGCTTGCTAGGCCGTTTCAGAGGGCAGTTGAGAGTCAAGCATGCTTGCTGTCAGCTTGGAGTCTAATGAAGAGCATTAGTGAACCAGATGGGTTTTTTTTCCCTGATAATTGGTAATGGTTTCATAGCCAACAGCAGATTCTTAATTTCAGATGTTTTCTATTGAATTCAAATTCAATCAGACTTGAACGTAGCTCCCCAGCAGAAGCTTGGAAACACTTGATTTAAATTGAGGAATGGAAGAGTGATCTTCTCCAACATTATGAAAGGCTGCTACATTTGCAATCACAATAATTAAAAAATGTTATGTTTGCATGCATTTCTTGTTTTTCTTCTCCTTCGATTATTCCCACATATGCAACTCCAATCAGAGCTCAGCTGGCTGTAACTACACTCCCCTATCAGGGTAGGGGCTGTAGTGCTCCCAGTGTCAGAACAGCACATTACAGGGTGACAATTTTATCAAGGCAGGTTCCATCATGTGTTCTGAAGAAGGGTCATTGGATTCAAAGTCTGCTTTCTTCCTCCGGATGCTACCAGACCTGCTGAGTGTCTCCAGCAATTTCTGGTTTTGTTTCCATCATGGATATTGACATAGATGAGAGAAAACACCACCAAAGTGGAAATGGGAAAAATAGTGGGAAGGGGAAAATCGGCAGAACTGTCAGGGAGGAGCATCTGAGTCAAACTCTGTTTGGATACCCATTTCAAAGAGGTTGCAGGCAAATGATGGGCTGATTGGCCTCGTTAAGAGGTGATTTAATGATTCTGTAGGGTGCCTTTAATACCAGAAAGCAATTGTATTGCATCCTTGGGATCAGGGAATGACGGATTCGGTAAACCCGTAAGGGGATATATTTAAAAATGGAGTGATGATCCAAAACACCACAGTGACGACTGCGCATGGTGTCATTTGGTCACAACAAGCAGCAGGAAATGTCTGTGTGAACGTGCATCACTGTGTCCTCAGGCTGGGGAGGGGGAGGCTAGGGAGGAGAGTGTGCGTGTGTGCTGGGTAGGGAGGGGGTGTTGCTGTAGGGGGAGACAAATAGAGGCTGACACTGCCAGCCCTGAAGAACAAATCTGGAGAGGAGAAAGGTGAGAGGGAGATGGATGGAGGCTTATATCCGGGGAGGGGGAGGGAGGATGAGGCTGTGGAGGGTGAGGGTGAGGGTGAAGCAGATCTTCCCCGCCCGAGGTTGTCTATGAAGTAGATCTCTTCGAACGCCACACCAGTTCCTCTTAAGCCTTCGGTCTGGTTCGTCCAGCTGCCATATTGCCCAGGGAGGGGCTGTACCTGGAACTGGGGGCCCCTTCAGCTCCACCTCTTCCCTTCACTTTTACTGCGTATTCTCTGTAAATTTATACCTACTTCTTCATTAATATCTTCATTAAGTTAGCAAACACAGGAATTTGGTACAGACAACATTAACTATCTTACTAACAGGGACATCCATGAGGATTTAAACCACATTGTTCCGAACATCTTTTTAAAAAGTCATGCGGTGTGGGCATCACTGGCAAAGCTAGTATTCATTCCCCATCCCTAATTGCCCTTGCACTGAGAGGCCTTATAGGCTGTTTTGGGGCAATTAAAAGTCAATTGCATTGTGGTGGATCTGGAGTCATGTATAGGTTAGACCAGTTCATGACAACAGATTGGCTTCCTTCATTTCTTCAATCAGTGTTTAATGTAATCAATGAGAGCTGCATCCCAATACAGAGACCAGATTTTAATTTAACTTTTTCCAATTAGCATAATTTATATTCCATCAGCTCCCGTGGGCAGATTTGGACCCAGGTCCCAGGACATCAGAAGAGACGTACTGCGTTGCTAATTTACTGATGTTACTAATACACCAATATCTTTCCCCTAATTCAAGAATATCGCTTGGAACTTCTATTTCCCAATGGCTAAAATCATGGAAAGATCACGTTTATTTCAATTTCTACAACATGCTGAACTAGGATAAACACTTGTGAAGGCAACGACAAAGAACAAAGAACGATGAATGCTGGGAATCTGAAACAAAAACAGACAGCACTGGAGAAACTCAGCAGGTCAGGCAGCACCTGTTGAGAGAGGAGCAGAGTTAACATTTTAAGTTGGATGACCCTTCCCCAGTTTTCTGTACTTAAAAAAGAATTCCTATTTATTGCAAGTAATTAGCTACATTATACTGTGAACAAGGATTTAAAAAAAATTCAATAATGTGATTACAGCGTGGCATACCATTGTTCACATCTGATGAAATACACTCATTTTGCTCAACAGAGGGACGAGGATACGGGTCCACATGTGTCTTCACACCTGAAATAGCTTGAGCCTTAAAACAAAGCACACAAGATCTTCATTAAAAGGGAAACTATAGGCTTTCTATCCAAAGGGCATCACAGGGGGGTGAGTCCCAGGCTGCAAGCTGTAACGGGGAGTGAGTCCCAAACCAGAGGCTGTAGTGGGGAGTCAGTCCCGAACCGGAGGCTCTAATGGGGAGTGAGTCCTGGAGCAGAGGCTGTAACGGGGAGAGAGTCCCGGACCAGAGGCTGTAATGGGGAGTGAGTCCCGGACCGGAGGCTGTAACGGGGAGTGAGTCCCAAACCGGAGACTATAACAGGGAGTCAGTCCCAGACCAGAGGCTGTAATGGGGAGAGAGTCCCGGACCAGAGGCTGTAATGGGGAGTGAGTCCCAAACCGGAGACTGTAACAGGGAGTCAGTCCCGGACCGGAGGCTGTAACGGGGAGTGAGCCCCGGACCAGAAGCTGTAATGGGGAGAGAGTCCCGGACCAGAGGCTGTAACGGGGAGTGAGTCCCGGACCGGAAGCTGTAATGGGGAGTAAGCCCCGGACCGGAGGCTGTAACGGGGAGTGAGTCCCGGACCAGAAGCTGTAATGGGGAGTGAGCCCCAGACCGGAGGCTGTAACGGGGAGTGAGTCCCAGACCAGAAGTTGTAACGGGGAGTGAGTCCCGGACTGGAGGCTGTAACGGGGAGTGAGTCCATGACTGGAGGCTGTAATGGGGAGTCAGTCCCAGACCGGAGGCTGTAACAGGGAGTGAGTCCCAAATCGGAGGCTGTAACGGGGAGTATGTCCCGGACCAGAGGCTCTCGCGGGTTGTGAAGTCCGACTGGAGGCTGTAACGGGGAGGCGAGGCCTTGAGTTTTAAAGTCCAGTGCGGCCTAGAGACTTGGCCCGGTATGGTGTGGAGGCCAGGTGCTGTCACAGACTGGGGTGGAAGGACTGTAAACCAAGTACTTTTTTCCTTTTTATTCTTATACAGGAGTTTTATTTCTTACTCTTTCAGTTTTGTACCAAATACTTAAGTATCTGTACCTAGGTATCTTGTACCTAAGATAGCACCATGCATGTGACAATAAAGCTAATTCATTCACTCATTTGTTTGTTCATTCATTCATTCATTCATTCATTGTTCATTGTTTCATTCATTCATTCATTCATTTGTTCATCGTTTCATTCATTCATTCATTCCTTCATTCATTCATTTGTTCATGCATTTGTTCATTCATTCATTCATTCATTCGTGTGTCCGTTCATTCATATTAGATAAATTTACCAACTGTACAGTATTCATGAAGAACTAGAGTGGCTTTAGCAGGTAGGGAAACACCAATAAAACTTACGAATGATGCATTTCAGTCTGACTTGTCCTGTATACCTCAAAATGGAGCTCCAGCTTGTTAATTTTCAACTTTGTTAAAGAAAAACATTTCTTGCCTCTGCTACTCACCTCAATTTCAGAAAGTTTTGGGTTAAATCTCATGATAGGATTTGAGCACAAAATACTGAGACAGAGAATCCAGTGCAATAGTGAAGAGAAATGCTAAACAAGGGCTTTTCTGATGAAGGGCCTAGGCCTGAAACGTTAGCTTTTGTGCTCCTAAGATGCTGCTTGGCCTGCTGTGTTCATCCAGCTTCACTCTTTGTCATCTTTGACTGTTGTCTGTTGTCCTCTGCTAAACCACGATCTTTCAAGAGTTGGGAGAACAGGACATGGTGGATGTGGGCTGGAGAGGGTATTTACCCACACGGGAGAATCTCGGGCCAGTGGGAATAGTCTCAAAATAAACAGGCACTAATTTAAGACTGAGATCAATGGGAAAAAATCCAACAACACTACTTTCAAGGACTCTCCATGGAGATTTATGCCTGGTGCCCTGATCAATCCCCAAATCAACATCACAGCGCCAGGGACTCGGGTTCAACTCCACCGTCGGGTGACTGTTTGTGTAGAGTTTGCACATTCTCCCTGGTCTGCGTGGGTTTCCTCCGGGTGCTCCGGTTTCCTCCCACAGTCCAAAGATGTGCAGGCTAGGTAGGTCGACCGTGCTAAAATTGCCCGTAGTGTTCAGGGGTGTGTGGGTTATAGGGGGATGGGACTGGGTGGGATGCTCCAAGGGGTGGTGTGGGCCTGTTGGGCTGAAGGGTCTGTTTCCACCCTGTAGGGAATCGAATCTAAAAAAACTGCAGCTTAACAGGTCATTAGCAAATTGCCTTTGTTGGAGCTTGTTCTGTGGATGCTGGGCGCTGCATTTCCTACATTATTAGAACTACAGTTAGAATATTCTTTATTGTCACTTGTATTCAAGAAAAAATGCAGGGAAAAGTGTTGCTGTGCAGAGGCATCATTCACATTAACATAGAAGAAGAAAAAACTTAAAAAGGCTCCAGGATAACAAAGTGTGGAGCTGGATGAACACTGCAGGCCAAGCAGCATCTTAGGTCGATCCGCTCCCCCACCCCTTTCTCCCTATTTATTTCAGAACCCTCTCGCCCTTGACCGCGTCTCCCGAATTTCCCGCAACACATGCCTCACACCCCGCCTCCGCCACAACCGCCAAAAGAGGATCCCCCTCGTTCTCACACACCACCACACCAATCTCCGGATACAACGCATCATCCTCTGACACTTCCGCCATCTACAATCCGACCCCACCACCCAAGACATTTTCCATCCCCACCCCTGTATGCTTTCCGGAGAGACCACTCTCTCCGTGACTCCCTTGTTCGCTCCACACTGCCCTCCAACCCCACCACACCCAGCACCTTCCCCTGCAACCGCAGGAAATGCTACACTTGTCCCCACACCTCCTCCCTCAGCCCCATCCCAGGCCCCAAGATGACATTCCACATTAAGCAGAGGTTCACCTGCACATCTGCCAATGTGGTATACTGCATCCACTGTACCCGGTGTGGCTTCCTCTACATTGGGGAAACCAAGCAGAGGCTTGGGGACCGCTTTGCAGAACACCTCCGCTCAGTTCGCAACAAACAACTGCACCTCCCAGTCGCAAACCATTTCCACTCCCCCTCCCATTCCCTAGATGACATGTCCATCATGGGCCTCCTGCAGTGCCACAATGATGCCCAGTTCGTCCCCTCCCCCCACTGCACCACACAACCAGCCCAGCTCTTCCCCTCCACCCACTGCATCCCAAAACCAGTCCAACCTTTCTCTGCCTCCCTAACCTGTTCTTCCTCTCACCCATCCCTTCCTCCCACCACAAGCCGCACCCCCATCTACCTACTAACCTCATCCCACCTCCTTGACCTGTCCATCTTCCCTGGACTGACCTATCCCCTCCCTACCTCCCCACCTACACCCTCTCCACCTATCTTCTTTACTCTCCATCTTCGGTCCGCCTCCCCCTCTCTCCCTATTTATTCCAGTTCCCTCTCCCCATCCCCCTCTCTGATGAAGGGTCTAGGCCCGAAACGTCAGCTTTTGTGCTCCTGAGATGCTGCTTGGCCTGCTGTGTTCATCCAGCCTCACATTTTATTATCTTCAACTTTTCCATCTCCTCTGTTACAGCATATCGCCGCCAGAGGCCCACTCTGAGTCTCCCAGGCCACTCCATGTGGAAATGGGAGCCTGCTGCAGGCTTCACAGGTCGAATGACCGACAGATTCGGTAGCCGCACTGCCTCTGAAGATGCAGCCGCTGCCCTGGAGCCCATCGAAGCCACCTCCTGCCGAAGAGCTCCCTTTATCAGGTACGTTTGAGAAGAAAGAAGGAAAATGAGAAATTTCTGGTTGCAGCAGCAGCGCGAGCGGGAGCCTGGAGCAGGAGCCTGTTGGGAAGCCAGTGAGTCACTGTTTTTGAATCTTTAAAAAGCTTACCTTGTGAATAGGCGGAGGTACGCTGAGCAGGAGCCGACACGGGACTGGTGAGTGAGTGAGGTAATATATTTGTGTGCCTGATTGAGAAGGTAACAAGTTTATTTTTTATTCTTTATTTTTTAAGTCTTGGGAATTTAGAATAATGGGAACGGAGGTCAGGGCAGTTGAATGTTCCTCCTGCAGAATGTGGGAGGTAAGGGTCACCACTAGTGTCCCTGCTGACTACATCTGCGGGAAGTGCACCCAACTCCAGCTCCTCGAAAACCGTGTTAGGGAACTGGAGCTGGAGCTGGATGAACTTCGGATCATTCGGGAGGCAGAGGGGGGTTATTGAGAGGAGTTACAGGGAGGTAGTCACTCCTCAAGTACAGGAAAAAGGCAGATGGGTTACGGTCAGGCGACGGAAAGGGAACTGGCAGGCAGTGCAGGGATCCCCTGTGGCCATTCCCCTCAATAATAAGTATACCGTTTTGGATACTGTTGGGGGGGATGACTTACCAGTGGAAAGCAGTGGGGCACAGGTCTCTGGCACAGACTCTGTCCCTGCTGCTCAGAAGGGAAGGGGGAAGAGGAGCAGAGCAGTAGTCATTGGTGACTCCACAGTTAGGGGGACAGATAGGAGGTTCTGTGGGGACAAGAGAGACTCACGGTTAGTGTGTTGCCTCCCAGGTGCCAGGGTGCGTGATGTCTCTGTGTTTTTGGGATCCTTAAGGGGGAGGGGGAGCAGCCTCAAGTCGTGGTCCACATTGGCACCAACGACATAGGTAGGAAGAGAGACGGGGATTTAAGGCAGAAATTCAGGAGCTAGGATGGAAGCTGAGAGCTAGGACGAACAGAGTTGTTGTCTCTGGTTTGTTGCCCGTGCCACGTGCTAGTGAGGCGAGGAATAGGGAGAGAGAGGAGTTGAACACGTGGCTACAGGGATGGTGCAGGAGGGAGGGTTTCGGATTCTTGGATAACTGGAGCTCTTTCTGGGATAGGTGGGACCTCTACAAGCAAGATGGTCTTCACCTGAACCAGAGGGGTACCGATATCCTGGGAGGGAAATTTGCTAAGGCTATTCGGGTGGGTTTAAACTAATTCAGCAGGGGGATGGGAACCAAAATTGTAGTTTGACTATAGAAAGGTTGAGAGTAGGGTGGTCCGAAATAAAGTTTCAGGGAAGCAAGATGGCACCGGCAAGCATGAAGTTGGCTTGAAGTGTGTCTACTTCAATGCCAGGAGCATCCGGAATAAGATGGGTGAACTTGCAGCATGGGTTAGTACCTGGGACTTCGATGTTGTGGCCATTTCGGAGACATCATTGGAGCAGGGACAGGAATGGTTGTTGCAGGTTCCGGGATTCAGATGTTTCAGTAAGAACAGAGAAGATGGTAAAAGGGGGGGAGGTGTGGCATTGTTGGACAAGGACAGTATTACAGTTGCAGAAAGGATGTTTGGGGACTCGTCAACTGAGGTAATATGGGCTGAGGTTAGAAACAGGAAAGGAGAGGCCACCCTGTTGGGAGTTTTCTATAGGCCTCCAAATAGTTCCAGAGATGTAGAGGAAAGGATAGCAAAGATGCTTCTCGATAGGAGTGAGAAAGACAGGGTAGTTGTCATGGGGGATTTCAACTTTCCAAATATTGACTGGGAACACTATAGTTCAAGTACTATAGATGGGTCAGTTTTTGTCCAGTCTGTGCAGGAGGGCTTCCTGACACAGTATGTAGATAGGCCAACAAGGGGGGAAGCCACATTAGATTTGGTACTGGGTAATGAGCCTGGCCAGGTGTCAGATTTGGAAGTAGGTGAGCACTTTGGTGATAGCGATCACAATTCTGTTATGTTTACTTTAGTGATGGAAAGGGATAGGTGTATACCACTGGGCAAGAGTTATAGCTGGGGGAAAGGCAATTACGATGAGATCAGGCAAGATTTAGTGAGCATAGGATGGGGAAGGAAACTGCAGGGGATGGGCACATTAGAAATGTGGAGCTTATTCAAGGAAAAGCTCCTGTGTGTCCTAGATAAGTATGTACCTGTCAGGCAGGGAGGAAGCTGTAGAGTGTGGGAGCTGTGGTTTACGAAGGAGGTGGAATCTCTGGTCAAGAGGAAGAAGAAGGCTTATGTTAGGATGAGATGTGAAGCCTCAGTTAGGGCACTTGAGGGCTACGAGGTAGCCAGGAAAGACCTAAAGAGAGAGCTCAGAAGAGCCAGGAGGAGACATGAGAAGTTGTTGGTGGATAGGATCAGGGTAAACCCTAAGGCTTTCTATAGGTATTTAAGGAATAAAAGAATGACGAAAGTAAGATTAGGCCCAATCAAGGATAGTATTGGTCAGTTGTGTGTGGAGCCAGAGGAGATAGGGGAAGCGCTAAATGAATATTTTTCAACAGTATTCACTCTAGAAAACAACAATGTTGTTGAGGAGAATACTGAGATATAGGCTACTAGGCTAGGTGGGATTGAGGTTCACAAGGAAGAGGTATTAGAAATCCTTCAGAGGGTGAAGATAGATAAGTCCCCTGGGCCGGATGGGATTTATCCTCGGATCCTCTGGGAAGCCAGGGAGGAGATTGCCGAGCCTTTGCCATTGATCTTTGACTCGTCACTGTCTACAGGAATAGTGCCAGATGACTGGAGGATAGCAAATGTGGTTCCCCTGTTCAAGAAGTGGAGTAGAGACAACCCTGATAATTATAGACCAGTGAGCCTTATCTCAGTTGTTGGTAAAGTGTTGGAAAAGGTTATAAGGGATAGGATTTATAATCATCTAGAAAAGAATAAATTGATTAGGGATAGTCAGCACGGTTTTGTGAAGGGAAGGTCGTGCCTCACAAACCTTATTGAGTTCTTTGAGAAGGTGACCAAACAGGTAGATGAGAGTAAACTGGTTGATGTGGTGTATATGGATTTCAGCAAGGCGTTCGATAAGGTTCCCCACAATAGGCTGTTGTACAAAATGCGGAGGAATGGAATTGTGGGAGATATAGCAGTTTGGATCGGAAATTGGCTTTCTGAAAGAAGACAGAGGGTGGTAGTTGATGGGAAATGTTCATCCTGGAGACCAGTTACTAGTGGTGTACCGCAAGGGTCGGTGTTGGGTCCACTGCTGTTTGTCATTTTTATAAATGACCTGGATGAGGGCGTAGAAGGATGGGTTAGTAAATTTGCAGACGACACTAAGGTCGGTGGAGTTGTGGATAGTGACGAAGGATACTGTAGGTTGCAAAGAGACATAGATAAGCTGCAGAGCTGGGCTGAGAGGTGGCAAGTGGAGTTTAATGCAGACAAGTGTGAGGTGATGCAGGAGTAACCGGAAGGCAAAGTACAGGGCTAATGGTAAGATTCTTAGTAGTGTAGATGAGCAGAGAGATCTCGGTGTCCATGTACACAGATCCTTGAAAATTGCCACCCAGGTTGACAGGGCTGTTAAGAAGGCATACAGTGTTCTACCTTTTATTAATAGATGGATCGAGTTCCAGAACCAAGAGGTTATGGTGAAGCTGTACAAAACTCTGGTGCGGCCGCACTTGGAGTATTGTGTACAGTTCTGGTCACCGCATTATAAGAAGGATGTGGAAGCTTTGGAAAGGGTGCAGAGGAGATTTACTAGGATGTTGCCTGGTACGGAAGGAAGGCCTTACGAGGAAAGGCTGAGGGACTTGAGGCTGTTTTCATGACAGAGAAGAAGGTTGAGAGGTGACTTAACTGAAACATATAAAATAATCAGAGGGTTAGATAGGGTGGATAGGGAGAGCCTTTTTCCTAGGATGGTGACGGCGAGCACGAGGGGGCATAGCTTTAAATTGAGGGGTGAAAGATATAGGACAGATGTCAGAGGTGGTTTCTTTACTCAGAGAGTAGTAAGGGAATGGAACGCTTTGCCTGCAACGGTAGTAGATTCACCAACTTTAGGTACATTTAAGTCGTCATTGGATAAGCATATGGACGTACATGGAATAGTGTAGGTTAGATGGGCTTGAGATCGATACGACAGGTCGGCACAACATTGAGGGCCTAAGGGCCTGTACTGTGCTGTAATGTTCTATGTTCTATGAAATTTTTAAAAAAGGCAGACGAAGAGGACAAGCCCAGGCACAGGAGGCTGTACGTAGCTACTCCATCACTTCTGCCATCTTGCTGAAGCGCAGCAGTTTAAAAGTAATTGACTGGCTGCAAAATATCTGGCACTCAGGGATGGAACTGCGTAAATACGAGAATTTTCATTTTCAGGAGGTGTTTTGTCTTTCATCCTGCAGGCCAGACGAATCTCAGAGTGCTCCCACACGCTTAGTTCTGCCAGTACATTCTGTGGTGTTAAACTCTTCCCTAATGCTTATGGGGGAAAGGCAGGCCAATGGCATTATGAGACATTACGCTTACTGGGAGAGCCATTGTCGACTCGGTGGACCGAACTGCCTCCCGCTGTGCTGTAACAATTTCTGAGAAAATGTGGCATCCGCCTCTCCACAAAGGCGACCAGCGATCAGGAGATGGAGATGGCATCAGCTGTGCCGGCCCAGCCTTCCACACACCGTGGAAATGAGTGTTCAACAACAAAACCCTCCTCGCTTCAACACAAGTCCTGGGCATAACAGAGCAGTTGTTGTAATCACAGTGAGCGCTGGAGTGTGCACCCACGACAAGTAACAGCACGAGGTAAATTTCATCTGCAGTTCTCCTGCGACATTTTCCAGATTCAGTGTTCAATCATTAAACAAACATGCCAGACTACACCATTCAGCCCTTAAGCCTGCTCTGCCATTTGGTAGGATCATTGTTGACCCAACATTCCTCATGTCCGCTTTCCTGCAATTTCCCCATAACTCTTGGTTCCTATACAGATCCAGAATGTCTCCATCTCAGCCTTGAATACACACAAGGGCTCTGTCCCCCTCAGCTCTCTGTGGCAAGGATTCAAGATTCACAACCCCTCTGAGAGAAGAAATTCCTCCTCATCTCAGTCTCAAATTGTGGTCCCTTTATTCTGAGACCATTCGGTCTGGTCCAACAATCTCCCATGACATCCTTCATGAGAACATCCTCTCAGCATTTACTCTGTCGAACACCAAACCCGACCTCCGTCCTGTTTTCTCAAATCCCTGTTGCCCAGGGTTTAAGGGAGGGTGACAGAAACAAGATAAATTTGCTCTGAAGTTGCTCCACTGGAAGCATGGCGGTAGATATTGGTAACTGTGAGGAGGGAGTGTCTAACCATTCAGAACAGTGATATGGCCATCAAGCTCTAAGACACTTGCAGCCCAGACACTGTAATGATCTCTCACAGTGACAGCTGAGAAGGAAGGAGAAAGAAACTACCTCTTCACTCTCGACCACACTACTGTGTAGGACAAACTTTCCCCTGCGCTCAAAGATCTACAGGTTGAGAATTGGCCTCTGCAGTAAACTGATGACAGAAACTCTAGACGCTGAGTAGGCGTCGACTCAAACCAAGTGATAACTGACATCAAACAAAAGGAAAATACTGTGGACGCTGGAAATCTGAAGTGACCATGGCACAGTGGCGAGCATGAGCTCGGTTCGATTCCACCCTTGGGCAACTGTCTGCGTGGAGTTTAGACATTCTGCGTGGGTTTCCTCCGGGTGCTCCGGTTTCCTCCCACAGTCCAAAGATGTGCAGGTTAGGTGGATTGGCCATCAGAAATGCAGGGTTGTGGAAATCGGATAGAGGGGTGGGTCTGGGTGGGGTGCTCTTCAGAAGGTCAGTGTGGACTCAGTGGGCCAAACTGCCTACTTCCAAACTGTAGGGATTCAATGAATGCTGCAGAAACTCAGCAGGTCTGGCAGCAGCTGTGGAGACGAAAGCCAAGTTAACACTTGAAGTCTGTTTTGACCTATCTTTTTAAGTTACAGTTCTGAAGAAGTCTCAAAGTCACACTGGATTTGAAAGGTTAACTCTGCTTTCTTTCCCCACAAATGCTACCAGACTTGCTGAGTTTCCTCCAGCATTCTCTACATGTGATAGCTACTATTATAAGGAGAAATGGTTGAAATTTGATTGCACTGTGGCACAGAGTGAATTCCACAGTCTACTGTACTGCTGGTGGGGCGGATACTGCGGGCAGGCTAGGCACTTTGCAACATGGAGAGATGGTCACTCAGAGACTCTCCTTGTGAGGACCCCCTGGTCTTTATTCATGAACAGGATGCGGGCATCACTTATTGCCCAATGTGCAGTTAAGAGTCAACTACATTGCTGTGGGTCTGGAGTCACATGTAGGCCAGGCCAGGTAAGGATGGCAGTTTCCTTCCCTAAAGGGGCATTAGTGAACCAGATGGGGCTTTTCCCCAACAATGGATTCTCGGTCACCATACGATTCTTAATTCTAGATATTTTATTGAATTCAAATTCCACCACCTGCCGTGGCAGAATTCGAACCCCGGTCTCCGAAACATTACCTGGGTTGCTTGATTAACAGTCCAGCGATAATACCACTAGGCCACTGCCTCCCTCCCTGGTGGCTTTGAGAAGAATGACAATGAGAGAATGATGTGAGTCATGGCGGCTAATTTGCTCTCCCAGGCAGGTCCAAGGATTCAAGGCATGAGAGGGAAGTGGAAAATGTAGCATATTCACTGATCCATCAGCCAAACTCTATTATCTGTTCTCACCTGATTGGATGCTTCATTCCAGTTGATTTTGTAGATCACTATCTGAAAGAACGCATACTGGAAAATGACACAAATGGTCATTCCATACCAGTAACCTGCAAAAGATAAATAGCATGTGAGTCACCAGGCAATTCTGTCAGATTTCCCGTCTCTATGTTTTCTGTTCTACTTTATCTCTGTGAAAGGGTGTTATCTTGATGGGGCCGTACTGCCTCTGGAAACTTGTGCCTTAAATTTCTGAAAAGGCTCAGATTCCCTGAAATGTGAAATCCTGGTCAAAGAAAGATTGTTCTCTCCAACAGGACCTTCACTGCAACTGCAGGATTGGTGGCCCTTTAACGGAAGGTACATTCTGGGTGTTGTAGAACAGTGCAGAATCGTGGATTTGCACCCAGGAAACTGATAGGTTATGACTTGAAATTGACTGTTTACCATGATGTGAACTCATCAATCATTAGCGATGACGGGAGCAGGGAAGGAAGAGCAAAGAATGGGAGGCCAGGAAATTATTTCCATTGTTACATCAACAGTGGTTTCGGCAGAGACCAGGGCACCTGTTCTCTGGCACATCCCCTCACCACAGCAAATGGACACCTGTTGAAGGATAAGACTTGGATTTATTTGCTCTGGTTATTTGCTCATTAAACATTTTGTACCCAAACCTACTGGCCCTGGAGAAGGTGCTGATGAGGTGCATTCTTGAATCACTATAGCCCTTAAGGAGGGAGTTCCAGAATTTGGAATCAGTGTTGGTAGACCAGTGGTGACATACTTCCAAGTCAGGATGGTGAGTGGCCTTGAGGGGAACTTACAGCTGTTGATATGCCCATCCATCTGCTTCCCTTCTCCTTCCAGGTGGTTGATGCCATGGAGTTAAAGGGGATACTATCAATGGACTCTTGGTGAATTACTGCAGTGAATCACGTAGATTGCTGCCAATCTGCCTTGGGGACAGGAGGAACATAGCAAGTGGCCAATTGGATGTGAGTCAAGCAACTTGTTTTGCCGTGGATGGTGCCCTTGATGGCACTGAGCATCTTAAGTGTTGCTGGGACTGCACTTATCTGGGCAAGTGGGGAAAATTTCGTCATATTCCTGACTTATGCCTTGCATATAGTTAACAAGCTTTGGGGAGTCAGGAGATAAGCTACTTACAACAGGATTCTCAGTCCCTAATCTGGCTGTAATAGTCTTAAATGGAATAAAGGCAAAAGAAATAGTGATTAGGTGATGCCAAGCTTTGACATGAAAAACCTGAAGATTGTAGGATGCTTCTTGTGACATCTGCTGATCTCAAACCCGAAGGAACTTGGTTTCTCCAGGCATTTGTGATTCTGTGATCTTGCTGACAAATGATTCCTGTAGATTGTAAGGTGCCAAAAGTCACCCCAATATTGGAGAAAGGAGTGGGAGAGAAAACAGGGAACTCGAGATATATTTGCTTTCCATCAGTAAGAGGGAAAATACTATCATAAAGGATGAGATAAACACTTGTATGATAATGATCTGATTGGGCATAGACAATGTGGATTTACAGATGAAAAAGAATGCTTGACGATCTTGGAGTTTTTGAGGATGTCAGTAACAAAACTGATAAAGGAGAGCTGATGGATAGAGTACACTTTGATTTTCAGAAGGCTTTTGATCCGTTTCCTGAAGGAGGCTGGTTAGGATAATTGAAGATAGAAGTAATGTACAAGCATAATTTAGTCATTGGCTAACAAACAGTAAATGGAGACTGAGAATAAGTGGACGCTCCCGAGTTGGCAGGTTATGATGAGTGGGATATTACAAAGATCAGACTTGGAATCCAACTGTTTACAACATATATCAATGATTTGGGGATGGAGATCAAATGTAACATTTCCAAATGTGCAGATGATTCAAAGTGAAGTGGGAGTATGCGTCATGAGGAAGATGTAAAGCAGCTTCAGGAGGATTTAGTTTAATGAGTGAGTAGGAACATGGCTAAAGGAAAATAATGTGGAAATGACTATTACGAGGGCCTAATTTTAAGGTGATTGGAGGAAGGTATAGGGGAGATGTCAGAGGTATGTTCTTCACACAGAGAATGGTGGGCGTGTAGAATGCGCTGCCGGCAGTGGCAGTGGAGTCAGATGCTTTAGAAACTTTTAAGCGATTCTTGGATAGGCACATGGAGGATAGTAAAATGCAGGGTATGCAGGGTAGTTTGATTTTAGGAGGATAATAGGTTGGCACGACATTGTGGGCCAAAGGGCCTGCACTGTGCTGTACTGTTCTATGTTCTGTGTTCTAAAATAGGAGATTATCATTCATCATAAAACAGATATGCAGAGTATTTCTCAAATGGTCAGAGTTTGGAGAGTGTAGATGTACAAAGGGACCTTGATACCCTTGTCAACAAGTCACTTCAGGCTGATATTTCGGTGCAGCTAACCATTAAGAAGGCTAATGGAATGTTAACCTTTGTTGTGTGAACATTTGAGCACAGAAGTAGTGAAACCGTGAGAATGAGCCTGGCTAGAACACACCTGGAGTACTGTGGGTGCGTTTTGGTCTCCTGACCTCAGGAAAGATGTTAGTGCCATAAGGGGAGTGCGACGGAGGTTCGCCAGACTTAGTTCCTGGGAAGGCAAGACTGCCTTAAGGGGAGATGCTGGATAAACAGGGCTTGCATTCTCTCGGGTTTCAAAGAATGAGAGGAGATCCCACTGAAACCTGCAAGATACTTAAAAGTGATAGACAGGGAGGAGTGGTTTAGATGTTTCTCCTGGTTGAGGAATCCAGAACCAGGAGGCACAATTTCAAGGTAAGGGATGCCACTTAGGACCGAGATGTTTAGGGTTAGAACGGTTTTTACTCAGAGGGTGGTGATTCTTTTGAATTCTCTACCCCTGAGAATTGTGGATATCTCAGTCTTCATGATAGAGATTGATGGATTTCTGATCACCAACACGCATTCAGGGCTATAGAGGTGGGATGGGCAAAGGCAGTGAAGTGTTCAACCAGCTATCATCAAATTGAATGGCCAGAAGGCTCAATGGGCTGGATGGCCTATACTCGTTCCTATCTAACAATGACCGCCTCCTTCCCCTTACGGGTCTTCCTTCCTTTTCAGGAAGAAAATTATAGCGCATCAGAACACACCAGTAAAACAAATCCATGTTTTTCCCTGATTCTTTTAAAAATAATCTGATTGTGTACATTTGCACACACAGACTGTTGCCATTGGGGTGAGAAATCAGAGATTAGCCAGTGGTTAATGGGAGACAATCACAGGACATAGCCAAGCCTTCAGGACAAGAGAAACAAAACACATTAATAAACAAGCTCCTACCAATGATCCCAAACTTTGCAGCAAACGTCAGTGAGATTCCAATGGGAAAACCAATGAGATAAAATCCCACTAGGTTACCGATAGCTCCCAGTCTTTGCTTCCCAGTTCCTCTCAATACTCCACTATTCACACACTGTGTAGTAGACAAATAGCACATATTAATGTTTAACTCCTTTACAGTAAAGGTTTCAAGAAATACAAAGATTATATTCAGAGCACCACACAAAATAAGAGTTGTGTTTTAGGAGGTGATTACTTACATGGATAGAGGATTGGTTAACTAAGAGTAAACAGAGAGTGGGCTTCACTGGGTCTTCTTGGGTTTTCAGGATGGAATGTGTGGTGTCTAACAGGGATCAGTGGTGGGACCTGAACTACTAACAAGTCACATTAGATGAAATTTGCGGAAGACACAAAGCTGGGAAGGAAAGTAAGTTGCAAAGAAGACATTGTTGCATATGAGGTCACTTTGAGTTTGTAGGATCATCCTTTAAATGTGTAGGTACCTATAGGGTCAGCTTGGCCTGTTGTGGTAGAGGGAATCCACTTCCTCGGCTAACTAGTGGAAGTTCTTATATTGAACAAAAAGTAGTTTGTCACATGTTACTTACTGGCTACTTTGATATTATAGAGACAGCTACGGAGACTATGAGGACAGCCCTGGTCTTACTCTTCCAAGTGTGTGTTGCTTAATACTCTTCTCAATATTAACTCTTTCAGACAACTACAGCCTTCTACAACAAGCATACAGCATGTATGATAGGTTAAGTGAGTCAGCAAAAATTTGGCAAATAGAATATAATTAGGGAAAACCAGGAAAGGTCCATATAGTCATAGAGATGTAAGCATGAAAACACCCTTCGGTCCAATTCATCCATGCCGACCAGATATCCTGAACCGATCCACTCCCATTTGCCACTGTTTGGCCCATATTCCTCTAAACCTTTCCTGTTTGGCCTATATCCCTCTAAACATTTCCATCTAGATGCTTTTTAAATGTTGTAACTGTACCAGCTTCCACCACATCTTCCAGCAGCTCATTCCTTACACAGCACCCTCTGCATGAAATGTTGCCCCTTGATGCTCCTTTTAGATCTTTCCCCACTCACCTTGAACCTTTGCCGCCTGGGGAAAAGACCTTGACTATTCACCAGATCCATGCCTCCAGTGATTTCATAAACTTCTATAAGGTTACCCCACAGCCTCCGATACTCCAGGGAAAACCGCCCCAGCTCAAACTCTCCAACCCTGGCAATATCTTGTAAATCTTTTCTGAACCCTTTCAAGTTTCAAAACATATTTCCTGTAGCAGTGAGAGTAGAATTGAATGCAGTATTGCAAAAGTAGCCTAAGCAATGTACTGTACAGCCGCAATATGACATCCCAACTCATACTCAATGTTCTGACCAATAAAGGCAAGCATACCAAACACCTTCTTCATTATCCTGTCTACCTGTGACTCCACTTTCAAGGAACAAAGAATCTGCACTTCAAGGTCTCTTTGTTCGACAAAACTCCTGCGGACCTTACCATGAAGTGTATAAGTCATGTTCTGACTTGTCCTACCAAAATATAAGTGTATTGAACTCTACCTGCCACCCCTCGGCCCATCGGCCCATTTGATCAAGGTCCCGTTGTACTCTGTGGTAACCTTCTTCGCTGTCCACTGCTCCTCCAACTCTGGCGTCACCTGCAAACTTACTAACCGTACCTCTTATATTCACATCCAAATTGTTTATATAAATGACAAGAAGCAATAGATCCAGCACTGATCTGTGCAGCACACCACTGGTCACAAGCCTCCAGTCTGATACTTTAACAGGGAGATGAAAAAAAAGCATACTGGTTAAGTGGAGATAGATTGTAGAGCTGTAAGATACAGAGAGGCCTGTGTTTCTCGGTATGTGAACCAAAAACAGTACAGAATAGAATCCCCACAGTGTAGAAACAGGCCCTTCAGCCCTCAGATCATCCCATCCAGACGCATCCCCCTATAACCCACCTAATCTACACCTCCCTGAACACTATGGGCAACTTAGCATGGCCAATCCACCTAACCTGCACATCTTTGGACTGTGGGAGAAAACCAGAGCAGCCAGAGGAAACCCACGCAGACACGGGGAGAATGTGCAAACTCACACAGACAGTCACCCGAGGCTGGAATCGAACCCAGGGTCCCTGGTGCTGTGAGGCTGCAGTGCGAGCCACTGAGCCACCGTGCCACCACACCATGCTGCTACTACACAGGTACGGCAAGTGATTAGAAAGGCAAATGAAATGTCACTGTTTATTGCAAGGAGAGTGGAATATAAAATTTGGGATATTTTGCAGCATCGTACAGGGAATCGGTGAGGCCACTTATACTCTGTTGTGTATAGTTGTGATCTCCTTATTTTAGAGAGGACCTAATTGTATCATAAGCTGTTCACAGGAGGTTTATTTGACAAATTCTTGGGGTGAAGAGGAATAAGGAAAGTCGGACAGACCAGGCCCGTATTCATGAGAGTTTAAAGGAATGAGAGGTGATCTTAATAAAATATACATGATCATGAACGGATTTGACAGAATGGACCACGTGAGGAGACACATCAGTTAAAAAATAGGTCTCACATTTGAGACAGAAATGAGAAGATGTTTTTTTTCTCAGAGGCTCACAAGTCTATCTTTTCCAAAGAGCATTGAACTCCAGGTCACTGAATATTTTTAAGACAGAGGCAAATAAATTCTTGACTGACGAGGAAGCCAAAGGATATTGGGGATAGGCTTGAAGGTGACATTGAGGCTGCATTCAGATCAGCCACGGTAGATTGAGTGGTGGAGTGTCCTTCCCTATTTGAATTGTTTCTACGTACATGCATAGACCAGCCATGATCTGTTTTCTCATTCTTTCACAGGATGTGGGCATCACAGCCTGGGCCAGCATTTATTATCCATCCCTAACTGCCCTTGAGAAGGTGATGGTGATATATCCTCCTGAGCCATCCATGGAATACACTGTGATACATCCACTGTGCTCGTGGGAAAGGAATTCTATGTTTTCAATCCAGCAACAGCTACAGGATAATGTAGCAGGCTTAAAGGACAGAACTACCTCCGTTCTGTTCCTGCGTTTACTACACTAGGAGCTTCCCTGCTGCCAGCTCACGATCCTAATCATTCAATTAACTTTGAATGAAGTTATTTTAAGAAATAACAAATAGAAACTCTTTTTTCCGAATTCGCAATGACATTGTTCAGGTAATTTCTGACACAGGAAGGAAACAGTCTGCCTGCAATCTTAATCTTAAACCAAATGTATTTGCATAAGTTGAGTAAGGATTCATTTGAAATACTCACAACCAAGGCATCAAAGAATTGGTTAGTAGCGATTAATGGTAACAATTTCCCAACTAATTGAATTATTTCCCTGTAAGAGGGAGAGAGAGGGAGAGACAGCAGTGTCAAGACAGAACTTTCAGACAATGCTGAGTTCAACTTGTGATCTAAATACAGTCACGATTTCTTTCAAACTCACTTGTCATTGGTGAAGATATAACCAATCACATCACTTACAGCCTTCAGTACCACAGAAATCACCAAAGCCAGAAATCCTGGTCAAAATGAAACACAAATAAGTACTAATTCAATGTACAAACAGTTCTGACCAACTAATCACTTATAAACAAGAGCAGAAATGGCTGGAGAAATTCAGCAGGTCTGGTAGCACCTTGCAGAGGATGCAGAGTTAATGTTTCAAGTCTAGTATGACTCATCATCAGAAGGTTTCTGAAGGACGCCCACTGAAAAGTCAACTGCTTTTTCTCTCCACAGACCTGCTGAGTTTCTCCAGCCATTTCTGCTCTTGTTTAAAAAGAACTGAAGATATGAAGCAAAAAACCAAAACCACTGGAGAAACTCAGCAGGTCTGGCAGCACCTGTGCAGAGAACGCAGAGTTAATGTTTTGAGTCTGGTATGACTCATCATCAAAATTTTCCAAAGAGGGCTCACTGAAATGTCAGAGATAACAAGGTGTAGAGCTGGATGAACACAGCAGGCCAAGCTGAAACATCAGCTTTCCTGCTCCTCTGATGCTGCTTGGCCTGCTGTGTTCATCCAGCTCTACACCTTGTTATCTCAGATTCCCCAGCATGAGCAGTCCCTACTATCTCACTGAAATGTCAACTGCTTTTGCTCTCCACAGACCTGCTGAGTTCCTCCAGTGATTTTGTTTGCTTCATATCTTCAGTTCTTTGTTTTAATCGATTATAAATTTCAGGCAACTCACTCCAAAGGAACCAACAATTCAGGGACTTTTCTATCGTCCCCCTGACATTCCTTGACCACCCGTGTGACTGGAGTGAGTAATCCAGCTTGCTACACCAGTATGGGGTGCTGCACTATCAGAGATGTCAGCGCTTCGATTGGTTATGAAATGAAGATCTTGTCAGCTGTCTCAGGTAGAAGGGAAATCTACTACAACACAATTACAGCAATGAATGAAATCCTGCCCAACTTATCCCTTGAAAAACCTGACTGTGTAATCAATTTTTTTTTCCTCCAAACAGCATTGCACCCTATATTTCCCATTGCTAATTCACCTAGCCCATACATCCCTGGACATGATGGGGAATTTAGCACAGCCAATCCAACTAACCTGTACATCTTTGGACTGTGGGAGGAAACTGGAGCACCCAGGGGAAACCCACACAGACACAGGGAGAATGTACAAACTCCACACAGACATATGCCTGAAGGTGGGAACGAACCCCTGGCACTATGAGGTAGCAGTGCTAACCTCTGAGCCACTGTGCCACCCTTAATAGCACATTGGTTGGCTGGGACTATACTCAGTGGAGCTTAGATTAATGGTTGGGTGGGAGGTCTTATAAAAACCTATAAAAGTCTAACATGTCTCGCAGAGTAAACAGGAAGGATGTTCCTAGTGACTGGGGAGCCCAGGCCCAGGGGTCAGAGTCTAAGGATATGGGGTAGACCATTTAGGATTGAGATGAGAAATTTCCCATGAAGAGTGGTGAACCCATGGAATTCTCTGCTGCAGAAAGTAGTCATTCAGATTTTTCATGAAGGCATTTGATATAGTTCTTAGAGCTAAAGGGATCAAAGGGTATGGGAAAAAAGTCAGGGCTGATTCAATGATAAGCTATGATGATATTGAATCAAGGAGCAGGTTTGACATGCAGAACAGCCTACTGTTGTTCCTATTTTCTATGCTTCAATGTCTCTGGTGGATATTTTCTTTCCTTAGTATTAATGCATGTATTCTACACCTCGAACATTGTCAGGTAAAAGAGTGCTGTTGGAAGCAACAGGCCTGCAGGACAGAAAGTTACTAACTAGGCCTGAATCCCACTGCACTCTCACCTTTGTCAGGAATCAGGTTCTGGATGGGAAGGGCCAGAAATGGGGATGATCAGCCATAGTCACTTTGAATGTCAGAGAAGGCTCGAAGGACTGGCTTGACCATTCCTGCTCCTATCTTTCAATGGATAACGACTAAAAGCTATGGCCCTGAAGTGACTAATTAAGGATACTGAGCAAACCGAAGATAAAGAGGTGAACGCTGCATTACTGAAGTGAGGACACCATCACCAAACAGTGCAAAGAACTGCAAATAGAGTACTCACCACTGCACCACAGGGCAGTTTTCACAACATTTTTGGCTCTCTCTGGGTTCCCTGCACCCAGTGCATTTCCCACATGAACAGCTGAAGCCACCCCGTATCCCAGAGGTAACTGCGGGAAAAAGAAGACAGGGGCTGGGAAATTGCACCCGGTGATTCTGCATAGGGTAAGTGGCACTGAAACAGGCCACCCCATTAAAATACCACTCAATGCTGGGCATTTCTGAATGGCTGATGCCAACACTGTGGGTTCCATTCTTGCACTGACTGAGATCACCGTAAAGGAACAAAAACAGAAGTTGCTGGGAAAGCTCAGCAGGTCTGGAAGCATCCCTGGAGAGAAATCAGAGTTAACGTTTTGGGTTGAGAGACCCTTTCTCAGAACAATATGGATGGAGGAGAAGACCAAGAAGATAATTGAATAGTCCCTGTCCACAGGACTTGCTGAGATGATTTTTTTTTTGCTTGTTAGTGTTTGCTCCTTGAGTTTTCTTCTCCAGTTATCTTCACTTGTTTACAGGAGGCACACAGCAATTACTCACATGTATCACTCTCGCTTCTAACCCACAGCTTACAGTGACTAATGTGGGGAAATAAACTGGCTTTTTTTCGGGCCTAGGATGCCTTCTACTGCAGGGAAATGGGCTGCTTTTTCCTTTCTGGGTGCCCAACAGCTTCTGGCCAAACATTCACACCCACAAGCTCTTCAGTTGCCTGTGAGCCAATCACGTGGCTGTTGTCAGGCAGAAGGCTTTTGACACTGAAAACTGATCACCATTTCTACAAACCAATCAGCTATTTGTTGCCAGCCGAATCTCCCTTTGTCCATAACCCTGGTTTCAGCTTGTTCACTCTAACCTGCTGCACTGCTCAAACAAGCAAATGTGTAACTAGTACTTACAGTGAGTGTTTGGTAACTTGCTTTTAAGAAGTACTGTAATTCTTTTCAAAATCTTGGTTTTTAAAACAAGTCTTCTCCCATTTCAACCGTAATCAAAGATGCAGAAAAGTAGATCATAGCTCATAGAGTCACAGAATCCCTATGATGTAGAAACAGGCCATTCAACCCAACAAGCCCACACTGCCCCTCTGAAAATCATGGAATTGATAAGTTTTTTTTACAATATCCATTCTGTCGAAGTTTCTCAGAATTTTGGGGTGGCCCTCAGCTTCCTTATCTCGAGGACAAAGAGAACTAGCCTGTCATGCCTTTCCTGATGTGCAAAATTGCATGTTTCTGGTAACATCCTGATATTATCTCTGCATCATCTGCAGTGTGTCTACATCCTTTTCGTAAAACTCTGACCAGAACGGTCAACAGATTTCTGAAGTTAATTCCAACCACGGCTTGAGATGGATTTAGCATGATTTCCCACGTTTGAAAATTGTAAACCTCTGTCTGGCACAGACAGGATGTGCCAAGTGGGCTCTTTCTGTGCTGTGAACTTCCTATGTTTAGTAAATAGACCGTATACTGAGATGCTTTAAAAATGGCTTTGCCAACTTGGTGGTGCATCTTTTCATGACTTGTGTATTTTCACTCAGAAGACCTGTTCCCGGTGAGGAAAACCCTCCAAAAATATCAGCACAAGATGGTGTTGACCAGAAAAAAAACCCTACGATTCCATCCTCTGCAATTGCTTACTTTATTCAATGCAGCTCTTTTAATACTTTAAATACAATTCTCTCATTCCTCACCGTGTTCATGACCCGGGTTCGATTCCCACCCTCGGGCGACTGTCTGTGCGGAGTTTGCGCGTTCTCCCCGTGTCTGGGTGGGTTTTCTTCGGGTGTTCCGGTTTCCTTCCACAGTCCACAGATATGTGGGTCAGGGTGGGTTGGCCATGGGAAATTTCCAATAGTGTTCAGGGATGTGCAGGCTGGGTGGGATACTGGGAAATGCGGGGTGAAACGGTAAAGGGATGGGTGGGATGATTGTCAGGCCGTCAATGTTGACTCAATGGGCTGAATGGACTGCTTCCGCACTGTAGGGCCTTTATGATCCATGTCTACCTTCTTGGTTATTAGTGAAATGAAATAATTATTTAACATTTCTGCCCTGTCTATCTTGCTACCTGTGATATTACTCTGTAAAACCCCAATGGTTCTATTCCCAACCTTCCAATTTTTATTGACAAGCCTGTAAAATATTTTACTATTTTGTTTTACTATCTTTTATAATTTAATGTAAAGTTCCTATTGCATTACTAGTTGATTTTTGATTTTGCTCCCATTATCTCTAAGTATTGTTTGATTCCCACTTCTCTCTGCTGAAAATGTACTTCACATTCCACTTATGTATTTATTCTCCCATGGAATCTCACTTTTGCCTTGTTTATTCTTTCTCTTAATCTCTCTCTCTATGTATATATATGTTTCCTCCAATACATCCAATATTTTAGCCTCTTAAGACCGGGAGATCAGAGTCATGTCAGTATTTTTAAAATCAAACTGTTGGAACAGGTGGTACTTGAGCACAGGATAGCCTGGCTCTGGGATTTGGACGCTACCACAACACCACAAGACCCCTCTAAGCAACCTATTCAGATATGCCATGGCACATATCCAGGTCTGGTCAGGCTTGACTCTGGGCCTCCTGTGCCACAAGAGCACTCTGCCCTGAGCAGATTCATCTGTGCAAGAATAAAAACTGGTGATTTCTCACAGATTGGTTCCTGAAATTGTTGGTTTGTTCACTGAGCTGGTAGGTTGGTCTGCAGACGTTTCGTCACCGTACTAGGTAACATCACCAGTGCACTTGCGATGAAACACTGTTGGTCTGTGCCCCCCCACCTTGTTATTCTGATGTGATGGTTGGCCTCATTTCCCATTCTGCTTCATAGTGGGTGGTAAATGGAGTCTATTTCCGCAGGTTTGTTGACGGAGTTCCTAGTTGAGTATCAGGCCTCTAGGAATTCCCATGCATGTCTTTGCTTGGTTTGTCCTAAGGTGGTTACGTTGTCCAAGTCGAATTAGGGGCCTTCTTTGTGTGGGTGTATGGAAATGAGTGATACTTGGTCATATCTCTTGGTAGCTAGTTTGTTCCCACGTAGCCTGATAGTTAGCTTTCCCCTGGTCTTGGTTCCTGTTAAGAGTCAAGTTGATTAAACCAAGCTATTTGTGCTAAGTGTTTCTCATGAATTCACTTCAGATACTTTCAAATCAATATTTTCTGCTCTTCCTCTCTACAGATGTTGTGACACACTTTTGGAGCTGGTGAGATTTGAACCTGTGCCTCCTCACTCAGAAGTCGGGCATTGCCAGTGTACCACAATAGTCCCTAGAAGGTGTATCACCTGCTGGCACCGCAGTGCCAGAAAAGCCCTTTCAGGAGTCTGCTGAGTGACTGAGTCAATGAGAGGTTAATTATCCAACGCTCACATTTGAAAGTTCAGTGGAAATTGTTAGCTCTTGTTGGGAAAGCGTTATTCATTTATGTCTGGTAAAATCTTTAACCTTACCATGTACGTCACCTGCAATATCTGATAAACAACAGCTTGTGCTCCAAGTTCAACTTCATTAATTGTTCCTGTGAATGAGAAACAAGATGCGAGAGACTGCCGTACTTGTTCATCTTAAAAGAGACAAAAAAATACGTTAAGAGGAAGCTGAACAAAATGTATGTCCTTTGCCTTCAGTGTGTCACTCTTTATTAGCTTCTTTCACATTTTCTCCCTTCAGTTAAATCCTCTCCCTGGTTTAAACATTTTTGCCTCTACTCTGGCTGTTAATGGCACACAGCGACCTGACTTAATGTGTCAAACATGTATTCAGTCATTAAGCAGCAGTATGAACGAACAAGATGAGAGGAGGTGCACTATCTCTAATCGCATCACTCCAAGGTCACAATTATCTGTTTACCTGACTGGAATGATTTTCCTTTCAACTGTATTTCATATTTTCTAACTTATACTATGAATCACTGTAAGGAAATGTATTTTATTTTTCTTTATTTCTCTACTCGTATATAAGATTTATACACAGGTAATTGGTCCTTAAGATGGTGCCATGAGAGGTGATATTGTAAAGTTTTCATGGTATTTCTGCACTTGAGTACATATGACAATAAACCTAATTTTAATTCTAGATTTAATTGCTCTACTTCATTTCTGAGATTGTCAGTTGTTGGCTTTCCCTGTGTTAGTCTCAGAATAAACCAAATCCATCAAGTGAGATTTTTTAATGGCCACAAAGCGCAGAATCTTCCCAGCCCGTGATGAGCAATAGCTAGTCAGATGGGAAAAGCTGACAAAAGTGGAAATTGGAAATTTTTGATGTCAAGAAAATAACGTTCCAATCTGCAACTGAGTTATGAAATGGCAAGACAAGAATCTCAATTTTGAGTGGTGAGGGAATTAATTTGGGTGATATTAGTACGAAATCTCGCTTCATCAATGAGCAGCTCCCATTCTCCCACTCACAGTATAGAAACTAGACAATAACAATTCCCAACAATGTAACTCAGAGTGGGCACCAACAGCTGCAGCTCACCAATGACACCTCTGAGCCTCCATTGTCACCAGCGGTCACCAACGTCTCAGGGTACGCACTATGTGGGACCCTTCAAAGGACAATGGTTCCAAAGAAATACCCACACAGCACAGGTGAAAGATTCCTGTTATCACAGATCCTTTTGTATTGACCTGATATGTTGACAGGTGGTTAGCTTGGATGGCTGGTTTCCTATACGAGATAAAGCCAACGCTGGGGGTTCACCTCTCACTCTGGCAGAGGTCATTATGAGGGTCCTTCCTTTTTAACCTCACCCCTCACCCAAGGCATGGATGGCCTTCAGGTTAGACCATTATTTTCTAATGAGACAGCAGTCCCATCGCCCGGCATCATTTTGGTGACTTTATCATGATGTAAAATCCTAGCCCCAAGCACTCTTGGCCATGTTGTATTAAATCTGAAGAAGGGTCACTGCACCTAAAACTTTAACCCCAATTTCTTGCCGCAGATGATAAGTTTTTTCAGTAATTTCTGTGTTGTTTTAAATTCTGATTTCCAGCTTCTGCTGTTCTTTTGGTTTTTCTGTTTAGTCATTATAGATCAATCCTACCAATGACAGTGAGACTCAAGCAATGTCTTGCAGCTGGAAAGATTCACCCTAGTGGACAAAGTGCAAATTGCCTTCCAAGGCCCCATAGTCTGCAAGAGAGTCAGGAGCTGCTCGCTCCTCAGTTTGCGTCATAAAACACTCCGCCACCATCCCATGTACAATGCTGCCTTTCTCTGATAATTTGGAAATGGGGAGAGGTACTCCCAATCTGTTACTGTATGAGCAACCAAAGGCCCGAGCAATAGATATCTAAATCAGGGCAATGTCAGTGTAGCAGTGTCGCATTGGGCTCCTCATCAGGGGCCTCTGTGTCCCAGTGTTTGGACAACACAGTTCAAATATCAACATGCGTGTGGCTGCACCTGCCGAGCATTAATTCTGCCAGACCCGCTGATGTTTTCCAGCAATTTCTGTTCCAACTGGGAAGGGTGAGAGACAAGCGAGGGAAGATGTTTGAGACAATAATGAGAGTGGTGGAGCATGAGACTCGGTGGGAGATGTGCGCAGCAGCAGAGATGGAGTGAGTGTGAGGTGGCAGAGAGAAGATGATAACGCTTAACCTCACAAACATTGACCATCTTGCCACGATGCTGCATATTCCTCTGGAATGACCGCTGAGCCAGTCGGCAACTTTAAACCAGCAGGGTCCCTTTGGCAGTCCCGAGGAAAAAGCAGGACCCTCCTCAGCACCAGTTGGTCCACCAGGAGAAGTGAAAGCTCACATGTCTCATCTGTGGGCAATTCTTCCAACACGGCTTCCTAGAAGGGCAGCTCCTGGGTGAGAGGCTGGTGACTGTCTATGGTTTAAACACTGACAACCAAAACCATGTCCAAACAGGACACGATAAAAACACGGGCAGGTCATCCCTAACAGGCGGGTCCAAGCAATCAGATGGCATCACATGATTTCCCATGGTGTTGTTTATAAAACAAAATGTTCTCATGTTCAAAGTGTTCTGTCAGTGATCCCTATTTTTAAAAAAATCCAGGTATTCACAATCATGCTTCACATGATTCTTTCAAAACATGAGCATCACAAAAAAAAATGCAGCATTGTGTCTTCATAGCAATGCCCACAGTGATATTAGTTGGTCAGAAGCCCTTCATTTTAGGGCCTATCTCAGATAGACAATCTGTCAATAGAGCTCTGAGCTCATCTTCGAGATGGTTGGCCACACCACATGCCTACTGCAGCAATGAATTCCTTTTTGGCATCTTTCTCTGTATTTTTTCTTGCTATATCTGTGTACTATGGACCATGGTTTTGGCATCAGAGGTAACGGGAAGTTTCTCATTCCCTATCATCTTGCCCAAGGCTATGCTTGAGTGACTGCAATATTAAATAAATACTGAAAGGACTGCAATTGCTGGGAATCAGGAACAAAAACAGAGATTGCTGGAAAAGCTCAGCAGGTCTGGCAGCATCCATGGAGACAAATCACAGTTAACATTTCAGGCCAGGTGGCCCTTCCTCAGAACCTCAAGTGCTGAAAAAGAGTCACTGACCAGAAACACGAACTCTGATTTCTCTTCACAAATGATGCCAGACCTGCTGAGTGCAGGTCCCTAGTCTGTTCTCCCTCCCACCGATCCCCTCCTCCTACCTCAAGCCCCAGCCCCATCTCCTAAGTACTAGCCTCATCCCACCCCCTTTGCCTGTCCGTCCTCCCTGGACTGACTTATCTCCTCCCTGCCTCCCCACCTACACTCACCTTTACTGACTCCATCCCTGCCTCTTTGACTTGTCTGTCTCCTCTCCACTTATCTTCTCCTCTATCCATCTTCGATCTGCCTCCCACTCTCTCCCTATTTATTTCAGAACCCCCTTCCCCTCCCCCATTTCTGAAGAAGAGTCTAGGCCCGAAATGTCAGTTTTCCTGCTCCTCTGATGCTGCTTGGCCTGCTGTGTTCATCCAGCTCTACACCCTGTCTTTCTCTCTCTTTGGGCTCAATCCTATGACTTACTCCCTACCCCACCCATCTCCTATTGTCTGCGTTTAAACTGATGTTTTCCCAGCCACCATCAGTTCTGAGGAAGGGTCACCGGACCCGACACATTAAACTCTGGTTTTCTCCTCCACAGATGCTGCCAGACCTGCTGAGCTTGTTCAGCAACTTCTGTTTTTTGCTCCTGATTTACAGCATCCGCAGTTCTTTTGGTTTTTATTAAAGTGCCTTTTCTGTCTCACTGGCTGGCCTGAATCCCAGATTGACACAACGTAACTCCAGGATGTTGCATTTATACAGCTGAGCATAACTGTGGAGACTCAGCAGAAATAAGGAACATTTTAGTCTGAAGTACAGTTAGCTGGTGCAAAATTTGTCACACGTACAAACATAACAGTTTACCAGAGGAATTTTTTTTAAAATTCACTCACGGGATGTGGGTGTCACTGGATGGTTTTTGTGATTGCTAGTTGCTCTTGAAGGTTATGGTGAGTATTTTCCTTTGTGAATTGATGCAGTCCATATAGTGTAAAATGTTCCATTATATTTACCTGCTAGGAAAGACCCAACTTCATAACTCCACCATTCAAAGCATAACATGAGCATGCTTGGAATTGCCAGCTTTACAAACAGGCCCCACTCCTGCAGGCAATCAGTGGACCATGCTATGTAGAGAAAAATGAAATCAATGGCATTAATCCTCTGCCTCTGCCGCATCTGCTCCCACGATGAGGCATTCCACCTCCGCACATCCCAGATGTCCAAGTTCTTCAAGGACTGCAACATTCCCCCCCACAGTGGTCGAGAACGCCCTTGACCGCGTCTCCTGCAATTCCCGCTACACATCCCTCACACCCACCACAAACGCCCAAAGAGGATCCCCCTCGTTCTCACACACCACCCCACCAACCTCCGGATACAACGCATCATCCTCCGACACTTCCGCCATCTACAATCCGACCCCACCACCCAAGACATTTTTCCATCCCCACCCTTGTCTGCTTTCCGGAGAGACCACTCTCTCCGTGACTCCCTTGTTCGCTCCACACTGCCCTCCACCCCCACCACACCCAGCACCTTCCCCTGCAACCGCAGGAAATGCTACACTTGCCCCCACACCTCCTCCCTCACCCCCATCCCAGGCCCCAAGATGACTTTCCATATTAAGCAGAGGTTCACCTGCACGTCTGCCAATGTGGTATACTGCATCCGCTGTACCCGTTGTGGCTTCCTCTACATTGGGGAAACCAAGCGGAGGCTTGGGGACCGCTTTGCAGAACACCTCTGCTCGGTTCGCAATAAACAACTGCACCTCCCAGTCGCAAACCATTTCCACTCCCCCTCCCATTCTTTAGATGACATGTCCATCATGGGCCTCCTGCAGTGCCACAATGATGCCACCCGAAGGTTGCAGGAACAGCAACTCATATTCCGCTTGGGAACCCTGCAGCCCAATGGTATCAATGTGGACTTCACCAGCTTCAAAATCTCCCCTTCCCCCACCGCACCCCAAAACCAGCCCAGTTCGTCCCCTCCCCCCACGACATCACACAACCAGCCCAGCTCATCCCCTCCCCCCCTGCATCCCAAAACTAGCCCAGCCTGTCTCTGCCTCCCTAACCTGTTCTTCCTCTCACCCATCCCTTCCTCCCACCTCAAGCCGCACCTCCATTTCCTACCTACTAACCTCATCTCCCCTCCTTGACCTGTCCGTCTTCCCTGGACTGACCTATCCCCTCCCTACCTCCCCACCTATACTCTCCTCTCCACCTATCTTCTTTTCTCTCCATCTTCGGTCCACCTCCCCCTCTCTCCCTATTTATTCCAGAACCCTCACCCCATCCCCCTCTCTGATGAAGGGTCTAGGCCCGAAACGTCAGCTTTTGTGCTCCTGAGACGCTGCTTGGCCTGCTGTGTTCATCCAGCTTCACACTTTATTATCTTGGATTCGCCAGCATCGGCAGTTCCCATTATCTCTCTCAATGGCATTAATGATGTGTGTGTGAGAAACATGGGAAAAACAATACATATTTAGGAGCAACAGGACACTGTGTGGAGCTAGATGAACACACCACGCCAAGCAGCATCTTAGGAACACAAAAGCTGATGCTTTGGGCCTAGACCCTTCGTCAGAAAAGGGGGATGGGGAGAGGGTTTTGAAATAAATTGGGAGAGTGGGGGAGGCGGTTCCAAGATGGGTAGAGGAGAAGATAGGTGGAGAGGAGACAGGCAATAGAGTTGCAGTGGGAGAGAGATCCCCTGAGGTTTGTCCGGAGGGAGGTGGGTAACTTCTTCAGGTTAGGCTTCGCAGTGAGGTTAAAATTGTGATCAGAGATAATGCGAATTGCAGATGCTGGAGAATCCGAGATAACAAAGTGTGGAGCTGGATGAACACAGCAGGCCAGAAAGCATCCAAGGAGCACAAAAGCTGACGTTTCATCCTCGATCCGCCACCCCCTCTCTCCCTATTTATTTCAGAACCCTCTCCCCATCCCCGTTTTCTGATGAAGGGTCTAGGCCCGAAATGTCAGCTTTTGTGCTCCTAAGATGCTGCTTGGCCAGCTGTGTTCACCCAGCTCCACACTTTGTTATCTAGGTCACTGGTGTGTGGGAGAGGGTAGAGGCTAAAAAAGTGCAAGCAAATTATTTGGAATCATTTGAGGAAACAAATATTAATGACAGATTGACTGTAAATTACCTGCCCAAGTGTTAACATGTAACTTTCTCCACCGAATGTAAATGAACAGAAAAGTTGCTTGGCAATACTGAGAGACAGTGATGGCAGCTGCAGAGCCCCTAGAAAACACCAAGTCATATGTTAAAGTTCAAATGACCTCTATGTCCTGCTCCCACCCCATCTTCCTGACCCTTCCCTTGTTTCTGTCTTTTTGATTTTGGTATCAGTAGGCCAGACCTATTTTCTCCTTCTCACACCTAATATTTACACCCACTTGACATCTCAATCTCTCCTTTACTGCCATTAGCAATCCTTCCGTCTTTTGCTCTGAGGAACTTCACCAACTCCTCCAATTACTCCTCCCCCAACCCGTCAACAGCATAAAAAAAAGTTTTCCAGCCCCTTACACACCAGAAGAAGAGAGAGATTAGACATTAGCACTGTTCCTCTTCACACAGAAGCTGGCAGACCTGCTAAGTTTCTCTGGCACTTTCTGCTTTTATTTCAGATGTCAAGCATCTGCAGTATTTTGCTTTGGTATAACTAGTTCCATGTCTGTTTGGATGAAATCTTCAAACAGCTTCCTCAATGTGGATCACGACTCCAAAACAGACACAAGTTCTATTTCTCCATGAAACACATGCACCTACTGGGAGTTCAGTGACAATGGCGCCAAGACTGTAGAAATCTCAAACACTCACCACCTCACCCCATCCCCAAACCGTCCTTCATACAAGCTGACAGAAATAAGCTGCATTGCAGAAAGATCACAAATCAGATGTCAATGTTTGTTACTTGGAATGAAATGAAAAATATTTGCTACTTACTGTACTCCCAGAGAAAATATATTCAGCAACAGATAATTTGTTATGGCATTGAGAACGGTGACTAATACACCAATGAAAACCTGTGGCAGAGTAATCCCCTAGATCAAGAGCATAACAAATTAGCATTATCAGGAGCTGAAGGATTCATTCAGAGCAGGTTACAGATGACTGACAAAATCAGCGACATCACTTTGAGGGAGAACATTCTTACGTAACAAGAGATTAACATTTGGAAAGCGCTGCCTGGTAGAGTGGTATGTACAGATTCGGTCGTGATCTTCAACAGAGTGCTGAATGGGTGCTTGAAAGAGATTAGTAACTGCAGGGATATCTGGAAAGAGAAGTGAATTACTCTTTCAAAGAGCAACGAAAGACTCCATGTGCCAAATGGATCAAGCTATTCTAGGCTTCTTTGGTTCTAACAAGGGAAACAACAGCTCTTTAAGATACAAATGAGATGAAGGAAGTGTTCTGTGTTTATGGAAATGGAAAGTTGGGTGAGTCAGTTTCTAGAGCAGCTCAATCTAACAAATTTACACCAGTGTGAGGGAGCCTTTGGTCCAGCACAGCTCCAGTTTGGTTTCTTAATACGGTATTCATGTCATCATGCAGTTAGTAGGAAGTTAAATTTCCAATTAATCAAGTCCAACTTTTGACTTGATTTATTGTTGTCAACATGCAACTAAGTACAATGAAAAGTTTTGTTTTTCATGCGGTACAGACAGACCATAAAATACAAGGACAAATAGATCATAGGACATTTAGACAGAGAGAGGCACACAAGGTCATAGCTGCCAAGGAGATGCGGAAATGCAAGATCAACATGAGTTACGAGATTAGAGAGCTCCATTCAGCAGTCTAATAACTGTGGGGAAAAAGCTGCTTTAGAACCTGTTGGCATGCGTGTAGTATGATTGTGATGCCCAAAATTATTTACCAAGAAAGAAATCTTCTAAATGATGTTAATGATTGCATTGAGTCTGTCTGCATACAAATTTCAACATGTCTGTACCCTTAGAGGTACTACATATTCAATGAGCTTCAGGATTCTCCAAATTGCATGCGGCAATCAAACAACTAATCCCTTCTTTGGGGACATTAGTTGACGGTTAAGTATGGACCGAGGCCCCAGGCAATCTCTTGCTTTTTCCTGTGAATAGCCTATGAGATCCTTTACAGTAATCTGATCTGGGAGATGATCCCAAGAGATGACTTCATAAAAACATAACAAATAGAAGCAGGAATAAATCATTCAGCCTCTCAAGTCAATGCCACCAATAAATAGATCTGCCTCAAGCCTCAACTCCTCTTCACGTCAGCTCCCATGGCCCTCAAATCCGCGATATTTCAAAAGTCTATCCAGCTCCTCTATAAATGCTTCTAGTGATCTAGCCAGACATTACTACTCTCTAGGAGAAGAAATTCCTTCACCTCAGTTTTAAATGAGTGTCCCCTTATTTTGCACCTCTGTTTCCATGTTTGAGAGTCCCCAATTGATGGAAACATCTTTGTAATTTCTATTCTATCAATCCCTTCAGCATACTGTAAGATTCAATAAGATTACCCCTGATTCTTCTAAACGTTAATGAATAAAGGCTTAGATAACAAAGTGTGGAGCTGGATGAACACAGCAGGCCAAGCAGCATCTTAGGAGCACAAAAGCTGACGTTTCAGGCCTAGACCCTTCATCAGAAAAAGCATCCTAAGATGCTGCTTCGCCTGCTGTGTTCATCCAACTCCACACTTTGTTATCTCGGATTCTCCAGCATCTGCAGTTCACATTATCTCTGAATAAAGTCTTAGCCTGTTTAAGTCACTCTTTATAAGTAAACCTAGGAATCAGCCTAATGAATCTCTTTTAAACTGCTTCCAATGCCAATATATACTTTTCTAAACACAGGGGCCAAAACAGTTCTCTGGGTACAGCCTCACCAACATTCTGTACAATTGTCCATTTTTAAATTCAAATTTTCCATTTTTAAACCAAGCCTCTCACAATAAAAATCAAAATTCTATTTGCCTTCTTAATTAACTTGCTGCACCTGCAGGTCAACATTTTGTGTTTTGTGCACAAGAACAGGGAGATCCCTTTGTACTGCACTTTGTTGGAGTCTCCTCATTTTAAATGTTAACTTGCCTTTTGATTCTTGATCTCACATTTTTCTGCATTAAATATTATATCCCAATTATTTTGCCTACTTCATCAACCTATCTATATCCCCTTACAGATTCCGCTTACCTTTATCACATGTCCTCCCAAATGTTATTCTGTAACATTAAACCCTGCCTCCTCTAAGTCATTAATATAGACACTAAAACCTTAAGCCCTAGGGCCGACCCTTGTGGCATTCCACTGGTTACATCTTTCCAACCTAAAAAAAACCCTTTAATGCCGACTCACTGTCTCCTATGAGTTAGCCAACCCTCAATCTCCAATAATGTGAGCTCCTATCTTGTGCAATAAACTTTTATGTGGCACCTCATCAAGCGCATTTTGTAAATCCAAATATGTCACACCTACCAGCTCCCCCTTATCAAATCTAGTTGCTATATCGCCAAAGACCTCAAACAAATTTGCTTTTCACACAACCTTGTTAATTCACTTCGACTGTTAAGATTCTGTAAAAGCCCTGCTATTTCTTCCTTGGTAATAGAATCTAGCATTTTCCTGATGACAGATGTTAGGCTAATTGGCCTATGGTTTCCTGCTTTCTTTCTCCCTCCTTTCTTGAATGGGACATCATGTTAGAACATAAGAACCAGGAGTGAGCCATTTGGCCTCTTGAGCCCACTTTGCCATTCAATAAGATCGTGGCTGATTTTTCTTATGGCCTCAGGTCCACTTAACCACACTCTCACCATAAATAAGAACATAAAATGTCAGCAGGTTTTCTAATCTGCTTGAACCCTCATAGAATCCTGAGAGTCCTGAAACATTTTGACCAATGCCTCTACTATGTCCGCTGCCACTTCCTTTAAAACCCTCGGATACAGGCCATCGGCTTCTGGTGTCTCGTCTGCCTTCAGTCACCAAGTCAAATTCAACAGAAGAAAGCTTCGAAATCTATGGAGAGATGATGGCGATGGTACCGGACTTATTGGATCGACCATGCTAAAGGAGAGGGAGTTTCGGAATTTTGGCTAAGCAATGCTGAAGGGACAGTGATATATCTCTATGTCAGGATAGTGTGAAGCTTGGTGGGGAACTTGTAGTGGGTGGTGTTAGAACCGAGGTGCTCTTGTCATAGATCATAGAATGCCCACATTGTGGAAGCAGTTCATTCGGCCCATCAAGTTTACACTGATCCTTTGAAGGGCATCCCACCCAGACCCACACCCCCTACCCTAAAACCCTGAATTTCCCATGGCTAATCCTAGACACTCCCAGGTAATTTAGCATGGCCAGTCCACCTAAGCTGCACATCTTTGGACTGTGGGAGGAAACCAGAGCACACGGAAGAAACCCACAGGGAGAATACGCAAACTGCACACAGACAGTTGCTCAAGGGACGAATTGAACCCTGGTCCCAAGTGTTGTGAGGCTGCAGTGCTAACCACTGAGCCACTGTGCCCACCCCAGAGGTCCTTCTAGATGGTAATGGTTGTGAGCTTGGGAAGTGCTGTGGAAGAAGCTTCAGTGAATTCCTGTAATTCGTCATGTGGCTGGTACACACTGCTGTTACTGAGCATCAGTGGGGGAGGGAGTGGATGCTTGTGGATGCGGTGCCAGTCAAGCGGCTGCTTTGTCCTGGATGGTGTCGAGCTTCTTGAGTGTTATTGAGGCTGCACCCATCCAGGCAAGTGGGGAGTATTCCATCACACTCCTGACTTGTGCCTTGTAGATGGTGGACAGGGCTTTGCGAATCAGGAAGTGAGTTACTTGATGGGGGATTCCTAGTCTCCGACCTGCTCTTGTAGCCGCAGTTTTTATATGGCTAGTCCTTATGGTAGGCCAAGGATATTGATAATGAGGGATTCAATAATGATGATACCATTGAATGATGAGAGGCAAAGGTTAGATTCTCTTTTGATAGAAATACCTGTCACTTTTGAGCCAAGCTGGTAAGTTTGTTTGCCGATGTTTTGTCACCATGCTCAGTAACACCGTTAGTGCACCTCCGCTGAAGTGTCGGTGTTCTGTCCCGCTTGCTATTAATGTGTCTCGGTTTGCTGGGGTGGGTGGCATCACTTCCAGATTTGTTTCTTAGTAGTTGGTATATGGGGTCCAGCTCTGCATGTTAGTTAATGGATTTGCAGTTTGAGTGCCAGGCCTCCAGAAATTCTTGAGCGTGTCTTTAGTTGTCTTGTCCTAAGATGGCTACATTGTCCCAGTTGAGGAAGAATACCTATACAGCATCTTTAGAAACAATGGTTACCCAAAAATTGTAGTCTGCAATACCTACATAACGGACCACAACGGGAAGACACAACAAGCCCAGAGACATTAGTCAACCTGCCATACATTAAGGACATATCTGAAATGACCACCAGATTACTCCTCCCCCCTAGGAATCATGGTAGCCCACAAACCAACAGCTACACTATGACAGCTACTGATGAGAATAAAGCATCCGACAACCACAACTAACAGAACCAATGTTATTCACAAGATACTATGCAAAGACAGCCAAAAACATAAGGCAAAGTGGAAGGAATTTGACCATCAGGATTCATGAACACCAACTAGCTACCAAGAGACATGACCAACTATCACTCATTTTAATACACATGGACAAAGAAGGACACCAATTCAACTGGGACGATGTAGCCATCCTAGGACGAGCCAAGCAAAGACAACTATGAGAATTCCTGACGGCCTGGCACTCAAACCAGAACTCCATTAGAGTTCATACAGAACTGGACCCCACATACCAACCACTAAGAAACAAATCCAGAAGTGATGCCACCCACCCCAGCAAACCCAATCACATAAATAGCAAACAGGACAGAACACTGACGCTTCACCAGAGGCACATTGATTATGTTACCTACTGCGGTGATGAATCATTTATGAACAAACTTAGCAGCTCGTCGAGCAAGCCAATAATTACATTAACAAACCAAGTTGCAAATCTTCTCAAAAACCTTGGATGGCCATGAACATTGCATGCCAATTGTCAGTGTAAGCCTGGATATTATCCAGATCTTGTTGTATTTGAACATGGGCTGCTTGAGTATCTGAGGAATCACAAATGGTGCTGAACATTGTACAATCATCAGCGAACATCCCCACTTCTGACCTTACAATGGAGGGAATGTCATGGGTGAAGCAACTGCCGATTGGGCCTGGGACACTACCCTGAGGAACTCCTGCAGAGATGTCCTGGAGCTGAGATGATTGACCTCCAACAACCATAACTGTCTTCCTATGTTCCAGGAATGACTCCAATCTTCAGAGAGTTTGTCCCCTGATTTCCATTGACTTCAATTTTGCTAGAGCTCCTTGATGCCACACTCAGTCAAATGCAGCTGAAATGTCAAGGGCTGTCACTCTTACCTCATCTCTGGAATTTGGCTCTTTTGACCATGTTTGAATGAAGGCTGTAATGAGGTTAATGGCTGTGCGGCCCTGGTGGAACCCAAACTGAGTGTCACTGAGGGGGTTATTGATTAGCAGATCAATGACACCTTCCATCACTGGACTGATGACTGAGGGTATACTGATGGGGCTGTAATTGGCTGGGTTAGATTTATCCTGCTTTTAATGCACAGAACATATGTGGGATGTCTTCCACATTGTCTGTTTGATGTTGGTGTTTTAACTATACTGTAACAGCTTGGCTAGGGGAATGGTAAGTTCTGGAGCACAAGTCTTCAGTATTATTGACAGAATGTTGTCAAGGCCTGTAGCTTTTGCAGTATCTAGTACTGATTGCAATTTCTTGATTTCACATAGAGTGAATTAAATTAGCTCAAGACTGGGTCTTGTACTGCTAGGTACCACTGCAGAAGCTGAGTTGGGCCATCTACTCAGCATTTCTGTCTGAAGATTCAGCGTAAGCTTCAGCCTTATCTTTTGAACTGATGTGGTGGGCTCTTCCATCATTGATAATGGGGATATTTGTGAAACCTCAAGTTCCACAAGTGAGCTGTTTCAGTGTCCATCACCATTCACGACTGGATGTGGTAGGACAACAGCACTTAGATCTGAAGAATGGTCACTGGGCCTAAAACATTAACACTGCTTTTTCTTTACAGATGCTGCCAGACCTGCCGAGATTGTCCCTCAATTTCTGTTTTGGTTTTCAGATTTCTAGCATTTCCACTTCAGTGTTTTGTTTTGCTTAGATCTGATCAGAAGGTTGTGGCGTTACTTAGCTCTGTCTATCACTTTCTGCTTATATGCTGCTTAATACATAAGTGAATAGTAGCTTCACCAGGTTGACACCTCATTTTTAGGTATGCCTAGTGCTGCTTCAGGCATGCCCTCCTGCATTCTCCATTGAACCAGGGTCGATCCCCTGGCTTGATGGTAATTCTAGAGTGGGGGATATTCCAAGCTATGCACTTGCAGATTGTGTTTGAGGTCATCTCTGATGTTGCTGATGACCCAGAGCGCCTCACGGATGCCCAGTCTTGAGTTGGTAGGCCTGTACAAAATTTATTCCATTTACAATGTTTGTAGCATCAAATAACTCACTGAAGGGTATTCTAAATGTGAAAATGGGACTGTGTGGTGGTTGCCCATGGACAGATGCATCTGTGGAAGGCAGATGGATGAGGGTAATGTCAATGATGGTTTTCCTTCTTGTGAAACCCCCACTACCTGCCCAGACCCAGTCTAGTAGCTATGCCGTTAAAAATCTCGCATGCATGTAAACATTTATCTAAAATATAAAATGTAGTACTCAACGTCTACCTGATTTTGAAGGTATCTGATCTCTAAATGATAAAGGAACACTGCCTGAGTGAAAGAAAAGGAAAAATCAATGAGGAAACCATGGACTTACATTCACATAGAGCCTGTCACAATTTCAGAATGTCTCAAAGCATTTCACACGGAATTAAGAAATTTGGAATTGCACTCACTCTTGTATAGGAAAAGCTGTGTGCAAATTGATTGCAGTAAGATCCCACAAACATTAGAGCAATGACCGTGAGAGAATTCGTTATAGTCGACTAAAATTGGCTGAGGAAAGGTTGTTGGCCCAAAACATTTTGGTCCAGCTTTTCACTCTTCAGATTGGTGGCTTGAATCGGGAATTTCCTCAGCTCAGTGCACCTCATTCAGGATTTTCACCCGTTGTTTGGGATGAACGTGTGGGGAAATTAGAAGTTCAGTTTGGTTTAGGGCCCATGTACTCTAGATTCATTCTGGAGGCCATAGGTGCTGTTCAGTGCCAGGCTAATCTGCTCAAAAGGCCCACTCCAGTTTTTTTTCTCTGAGTGTTAAGCCATATAGCCCTATCTCCAATTTCCCCTCAACATTCCCGCATGCATACATTCCAACTCGTGGCATCACCCGCCCCTATTCAATATTTACAATTATCCACAATCAAACAAAATATAGGTCTCGACCCAAAAAGCCAGCCTTCCTGTTCCTCTGATGCTGCTTGGCCTGCTGTGTTCATCCAGCTCTACACCTTGTTATCTGAGATTCTCCATCATCTGCAGCTTTTACTATCTCTATAACTTAATTCCTCATTTGTTAATCAAGTCAAGATTATGAAGCGTCGAAAAATAACCTATGCCCAAGCTGCATGAAGGCTCTTGCTCCAGTGAGAATGGTGTTTGTTTGAACTCAGCACTGAGTTTGGGTTGCTGCATGTTGGAGTCACATTCTACATATTTTCCTCTCTACCTCCTGGGGCAAAAAATATGATTGATCAGAAATGGGGTTCGGTATTCCAATCTGAGTAAATGTTTTAAGGCAAATCTGTGGAATTCTGGTCCATTAATTCTGTTCCAGAAAACAGCGTTCTACATTGTGGATTGTCAGCAACTATGAGAGGTTGTGTGATAATACTTTACTCACAGGGAGGGCAGGAATGAATATCAGCACATACAAATTTGTTAACCTGTTGGAAAAATGGGAAAGGTTGTTAAAAGCAGGAAAACGATTCAAGACAAGAATAAATGAACAAATACAAACTCGAAAATGGTCATGCAATAAGTTGAAGCAACAATGAATGGTGATCTGGGAGGGGAGGGTTGCAGGTCAGTCTGACTTCAGTATTTGGTTATAATTGTGCTCAGTGAGACTTGTCAGTTCAAAGCCATGAGAAAAGGAAAAGTAAATTGGAGAAAAAGGAGCTCTTATGGCATAGGGATATTGTGAACCAGAGGTGTAGCACAACATCACTGAACAGGATGATGGGAAAATATCATAAATCAGAGAAAGGCTCATCCCAGGGCTGAGTGAAACATACCTCTGGCTAACTATTGTGCTTCTCTTGCAATAAAGGATAACATTCTATTAGCCTTTCCATTAACTTGCTGTACCTGCACACTAACCATTTTGTGAATCATGCAGTGAAACACCCAGATCCTTCTGCATTCGGAATTCTGCAATCATTCTCAATTTAAGTTCAAATTGATGAACTTTACAGTTATCATGCATTGTGTTCCTGACCCATCTGGTCTGCTACTGTCCTTTGGGGAAGGAAACTGCCATCCTTACCTGGTGAGGCCTACATTTGACTCCAGACCCATAGCAATGTGGTTGACTCTTAACTGCCCTCTAGGTAATCAGGGATTGGTAATAAATTCTGACCTAACCAGTGATTTCCTTGTTCTGCAACAGAATAAAACTTACCATCTGCCCAGTTGCTGACTCAACCTGTGTACATTGGTCTGCGATCTATTTATCCCTCTTTAAAACATGCTTTCCTATTTTTCTTTATGCCATCTGCAAATGTGTCTGACACACCTTCATTGCCCTTGTCTTTGAAAATTAACATTTATTGTGAAAAGCCGAGGTCTCATAATATATCTGTGCGGGACTCTGTCTGTTATATGCTGCCAATCAGATAAAGAACATTTTAAAAATGAGGAAAGGCGGTGAGGATGCAGCCAGCTCAGGTTCTGACTCAGTCAAGTGTCAAATGCATTGATGTACCAATCATGCCATTGTCTTTTAGAAATCACTTCAGAAGCAAAAATTAGAATGGGGGCTTAGGGGAAGGGCCTTGTTTATGACTTCAGTATATGACAAATGTGTGATATTAGGCCTTAAGGCCAACTCTTCCACGTGCACCAACATACTCTGCAGTTGTGCAGCTCCATCGGGAGGGTACATCATTTCAAAATATTCAGTGCTAAACACCCACTTATTTTACAACAAAGTATAAGGAGTCTTACTTGACCACCTCAGGAGGCTGCTTGAAGGCCAACAGGATATTTTCTGTGTTAACAAAGAGAGCCCAGCAGGGAAAGCAGACGATCAGGAGAATGAGGATCCCTCGTTGGAGAATCACTCCGATTCGCTTCAGGTTCTTACTGCCGTACGTCTGAAAAAAGGAGGAGAATTTAATGTTTTCTATACATGCCTGTTGATGAGTTGCATGGCAAATATAAACCTTTCCAGAGAATTCCTACAGTGTGGAAGCAGAACATTGGGCCATTGAGTCCACACCAGCCATCTGAAGAGCATCCCATCCAGACCCACCCTCCCCCCAACCCCCACCCCCCAACTTTATCCCTGGAACCCTGCATTCCCCATGACTAAACCACACCCCAGCCTGCACATTATGGGCAATTTAGCATGGCCAATCCACCTCACCTGCACATCTTTGGACTGTGGGAGGAAACCGGAGCACCCAGAGGAAATCCACGCAGACACGGGGAGAATGTGCAAACTCCACACAGACAGTCTCCCGAGGGTGGAATTGAACCTGGGTCCCTGGTGCTGTGAGGCAGCTGTGCGAGCCACTGAGCCTCTGTACATAAATTCAAAATGATCATGTAAAGAATGAACAGAGAGTGACTTTATCCAAATCTGTTACATCAAAATAAACTTGTCTGTTAGTTAAGGGAAGTCTTCATCGCATATCATACCGGTGCGATGTATTTGCACTTACCTGGGATATGAATGTGTCACAAGCTAATGACAAACCAACACCTACAGAGACACCCGATATATTGACCACCTGTTTTAAGGTAAAGAAGAAAGTAGGAAGTTGAGTAAGATGGGAGAAGATGCCCCCAAAAAAGCAAAGTACCATTATGATCAATGTTCCCTCTAGGCTGTGCAGCTGTGCACACAAGAGACCGGTCTGATGTCCAATGCATTGAGGTGCCAATCATGCCATTGTGATTTTAGAAATCACTTCCATGCTTAGACCTCAGAGGCAAAAAATAGAGACAATGATAATTATGATATTTTTTTCTTTCTGATCTAGCCCCAAATCTGCCCATGTTTCTTCCTTTCTTTTTTGTAGATACTAAACTCTATGAAGGTACAATTCACATGGGACTCAGCAGTTCTCCAGGACCCCTGTGACTTTAAGATGTTCTTGTATCCTTTTCTTTTAAAAGGGAGGCTGTAAGGCAGAGGTGTCAAGCTGTGCACTTGCAAAGCCAGTAAAGTAAACAGCCTGTGGGCCTTGTTTTTGTGTTAAAATTTGGAACACTAGCCTTGTTGGAATGGTCCGCTCTCAGAACAGGGGCTATTAGTTTTTCTTTGGCTTTAAGTCTCAGCAGAAGCTGGGAGTTTTTCTCTCTGCTGTTGGGTTACCTGTGAGACAAATCTATTTTCTGAATTTGTCTCTTTGGCAAGGGCTGTGATTATGGGATGTCACTATATTGGAACAGTTACTTAATTGTAGTTACTGTATCTATTATTCTAGTAAGTTTTCCAATAGAGTTGTTACTCTAAGTTCTTCTGTCTTTTGTCATATTTTAACTGTAATGTTTGAATAAATTGTGTTTTGTTTTACTTTGAGTAGTTTGACCAATTGAATTGTATCTGGAATGCAGCACTTTATATTTGACTTTAAAATAAGAAAAAGTTACCATTTAGGCTACCTTTTTAAACTATTTTGAGGTGGTCTGGTCTGGTCCATAGAACCCTCTGTAAATGACCAACCTTCGTTCGCGCTTCCAGATAATGCTAAACAAGAACAAAATGTTGCATTTATGTAGCAACTTCCACGTAGAAAAAAAAAGGGCTTCACACAAGTGGAGGTAAAATGAAGAGTGAGCCAAAGGAGGAATTATGCCGATAGGATAACTTGACCTTTGTTCAAAGAGATGCATTTTAGGGAGGACTTTAAAGAGGAAGAAAGTGGCGAGGTATAATGGAAAGTTCAAAAGGTGAAATTGGGATTACATATGTTGGATGACCATTTGACAATTAAGAAGGAGGCAATGGCCTAGTGGTATTATCGCTAGACTGTCAATCCAGTGACCCAGATCATATCCCGGGGACTCCGGTTTGAATCCTGACATGGCAGATAATGGAATTTTAATTCAATAGGGGGGAAAAAAAAAGGAAATCTAGAATTCAGAGTCTAATGATGACCATGAATCTATTGTCAAGGAAAAACCCATCTGGTTCAGAAATACCCTTTAGGAAAAGAAACTACAATCCTTACCCTGTCTGGCCTACATGTGACTCTAAACCCTTAACTCTTATTTGCAATTAGGGACCGGGAGTAAGCACTGCTAGGTCAGCGATGCCCTCATCCCGGGAAAAAATAAAAAAAAACAAATCAATCTTTGCCCCATCATCATCCACATTATAAACAGATTACAGGTCAGGATGACTGATCATTTTGTCCCTACAAAAGGGTAACTCATCCGTTTGAATTGCAGTAATTCATCAACTTGTGGTGAAATAACACAGTGATGTCATTTAAGATGAATTCATGCAGTCATCAAATATGAATTAACTAAAAAAAACCAGTTCACTTTATGAATAAACTTACTGCTGTAGCAAGTGAAAATGCATCCAGTTCTATTCTTCCCAAGTGCCCGCAGAATATGGCGCTGACAATACTTGTGAGAAAGTTCATCAGCTGACTCAAAAACTGTTAACAAAGGAAATTTGAGTTAAACCAAGGAATACCTTCGCTGAAGACAATCATTGTCATGGTGAAGCTAATTAGGTGTGTTACCTCACCTAAGGTTAATAGAACACTTAAACCTTGTTCATTCAAAAGTGAGAAAGCTTTTAACAAAATAATTAATCGTAATAAATAGTCTCTGTGGCCCTGAAAAAGATAGTTTTACAAATGTGGAACCTCATTCATTTGAAAGAAAGCTGTGATTCTAGATCCATCAAAGATAAATATTTAAATAGCTTTCTGTACTTGTTAACGTATTTCTCTGAATCCCATGTGAATAAACCAACCTTTATTTTACTCCTGTGAAATGATTTTATTTCCCGTTTGCTTCAATGTGCTATTCTGTCTGTAAGGATTCTTCCCTCTGATTGGTTGAATAGTTTTCCTGCTCCTTATCCTGCTTCAGATCCTTCAAAGAGAGAGCTGAATTTAAGATGGCATAGGAAGATGAAAAAACTGCACTGATAGACCAAGTAATTGCCTTGGGAACTGACACATAGGACGATATGCCACCTAGGTAAAATCTATTCCTCCACTACTCACGTCAAATGTTAAACCAAACAAACTACTTGTGAATGACATTAGAACATATTGGTAAAACGTGTTGTGTTAAATCAATAATAGTATTTGAGAGAAACCCATAGGCATTTAGATCACAGAATGGGGAGGCCATTTTGTCCACTGTATACATGTTAATTAACAATAAACTGACTGCACAAATCCAGTTTTCTAGCTCAGGGCTACTTCAACACAAGTGAACATCCAAATACTGCTTAAATTTCAGGATCAAATACCATTTGGGGCAGTGAATTCCAGACACCCATCATCTTCTGAGTGAAAGAAAATCTCCTCAAACTCCTCTTAGCCGTCTACCTCTCACCTAAAATCTATGCTCCTCGGTTATTGACACCGCTACTAAGGGAAAAAAGTACCTGCCTGTCCACCTTATCCATGCCCCTCACAATCTTACACACCTCTATCAGGTTCCCTCTAAGTCTTGCTGCTTCAAAGAAACAACCACAGCCCTTTTAATCTTGCCTCATAGTTCAGCCCTTCCAGCCTAGACAGCATCCTATAAAATGTTGTCGGCACTCTCTCTAATGCAATCACATCCTTCCAGCAATATGGCAACTAGAACTGCACATTTTAGCCCAGTTGTGACCCATTTTACACAGTTCTAGCGTAATCTCCTTGCTGTTGTATTTATGCCTTGGCTAACACAAACAAGTATTCCATTCGCTTTCTTGGCTACCTTATCTACCTGCCCTGCTACCTCCAGGGATCTGTGGATTACGTATGCCAAGGTCCCTTTGATCTTCAGTACTTTCCAGGGTCATACCATTCATTGTGAAATCCCTCACCTTGTTAGCTCTCCTCAAGTGCACGACCTCAAACTTTTTTGGATCAAATTCCATTTTCTGTTGGCCTGCACAGCTGACTACTACATTGATACGCTCCAGCAGTTTATTGCTATCCTCCACACTCTTTACTACTGTATCAGTTTTCATGCCATCCTCAAACTTCTAAATCATGTTTCTTACATTTAAGTTCAACCATAAACTGCAAGTGTTCCAGTCTTGAAACTTGTGAAATCCCTTTGGAAACAAACTTCCAAACATGGTAAGATCCCTCTAACATCATCCTCTACTCTCTGCCTCTTAGTCGATTTTGGATCCAATGTGTCATTTTGTCTAGGGTCCCATTGGCTTTTACTTTCTTGACCAGTTGACCATGAGGAGCCTTATCAAACGTTTTAGTAGAGTAAATGTAGACCACATCCTCATCAATACTTAGGTCACCTCCTCAAACCAGGAATGTTGATGATGGAAATGCATTTGATAACCCTTTGGAAACATGATCACATTACCTGACTTTGTCTATAGGTTAAACACATTTTCCCAGATGGTTAGTGTTCTCAAACAACTTAGCTCTTATATACTGAGCTTCAACGAATCGCAGAGTTTTGTTAAATTTCTTAATATTTGGCATGCTAATGAGAATTTCACGTTGTTTGAGTCTCACACCTGCTAAAACAATCAACATTTGAACACATTACTAGAAAGAAATTCCCACTTACCCGCTTAAATCAATCAATTACTTGGTTACAATAGAAAACTTTACTCTAAGGCTGAATATCTTCAGGAATCAGCTAAATGCCGTTTATGGTGAATTTCATGGATGATTTCTTTTCACAAGCCCAAGTGCGTTTTCCTCATGGTGTCTTCCTAAACTTATCTCATTACTTATTAACTACACCCCAATAGAATCCCTACAGTGTGGAAACATTCGGCCCAACAAGTCTACACTACCCGTCTGAACAGCATCCCTCCCTGACACATTTCCCTACACCTGCATTTCCCCATGTCTAACCCACCTAACCTACACATCCCTGGACACATGGGTAATTTAGCATAGCTGATCCACCTACCCTGCAATCTTTGCACTGTGGGAAGAGCCCAGAGCAAACCCTCACTATCCAATACTTGTTTGGAAAATAGGACAATTTGTTCTCGATGTCAGGGATCCCTTTATTGGCAAACGTTGTGATTCTTTCAACTTTTACACTATTGCCCAGGGTGATCAATGGCTGGGAAAATGCCGCGCAATGCTTTATTCTTAAGCGTAAGAAAGATGGTTTTCACTACTACAACTCTTATTATTGATAATATACACTGATCCTTAAAAAAATCCAAAAAATGAGACACTGTTAATTTTGCACAAGATGATGTTTGCTGTCTATGTATATGTTGCCCGTGAAGACACAAGAGTTTCTAAACTGAAATTGACACACAGAGCATGCAAAATAGAAGAAACTATTCAAAATGTCATTGTCATCTTTAAACAAGGAAAATGAGTTGAATACAGAAAAGTTGTATCAGGTTTGGATCACAATTTGAAGTTACCTCATTGATGAAGTCTTGCTTTATTTCAGTTTGCAGAGTTTCTTAAATATTATTTTAAAATTTAACACCAGTGAAGAACAGTCTTGTTTGATCATGTTACAAAACATTACTAGAATCTGGATGCCGGTGCATACATTTTGTGTGTATCTCCCTGACCAGGGATCAATGCAAGGATAAGCAAAAAAAAGCAAAGAACTGCAGATGCTGGAGATCTGAAACAAAAGCAAAAATTGCTGGAGAAACTCAGCAGATCTGGCAGCATCTGTGGAGAAAACTTTTGGGTCCAGTGACCCTTCTTCAGAACTGTTTTTTGTTTCACAGATACTGTCAGACCTATTGAGTTTCTCCAGTAATTTCTGTTTATTGGATCAATGCAAGTGTGCCAGTATAACCCAGCAAAATCCCTAGTGGGAGGCAATAGTTTAGTGGTATTATCATTGGACTGTTAATCCAGAGACCCAGATAATATTCTGGGGACCTGGGTTCGAATCCTGCCATGACAGATCGTGGAATTTGAGTTCAACAAAATATCTGGAATTAACAGTCTAATGGTGACTGTGAATCCATTATCGAATGTTGGAAAAACCCATCTGGTTCACTAATGTCCTTTAGGGAAGGGAACTGCCATCCTTACCTGCTCTGACCTACACATGACTCCAAACCCACAGTAATGTGGTAGACTCTGAACTGCCCTCTGGGCAATTAGGGAATGGGCAATGACTGCTGCCTGGCCAGTGATACCCTCATCCCCGAATGAATAAAGGAAAAATAATGGAGTACAAGGCACACAGATGTGGAGCTATCTAATTGAAAGAAAATGCAGCTATTTAGAGACTTTCATAGAAAGTGGACTGCCCTCTCCTGGATTCAAATGAAGGGACGGATTGAGTGAGATTGAAAGTGAGAGGCAAGGCTATTAGCGCTGGCGCAGGTGGTTGCGAAATGCTGAGGTGTTTTGACAGAGTGAGTTGGCAGCACAGATGGCATGTAGCATTTGTGGTGTGGGAGATTGTGGGGGAAATAAGAGTGAGTGAAAGAAGATGTAACAGGCAGTAGGGAGGGTGGCAATGCACGAGCCTTGGTGACAGAGTGAGGGCAAGTCAGCAGAGAGAAGAGTGTGACACTGAAGCTGGTGGAACAGGAGAAGCCATTAACCTCCTTGCTGCACTGCAGGCTGATTTTTCCCGATGGCACAGGTCCAGGTGGCAACCAGGCTGGTGGGATCTGCTGTTGTGGCCTGTTCTGCCAGTCCTCTGGGAAGAGGATTTGTCTCTTCAGCCCTACTCTCTCCACCTGGACCTCCAGTTTCCTGATGGAGAATTATGGCGCTACCCTCCATTACTCCAACATCATCAGTATCTGTCTGTGACTGGGCAGCTTCAGAATGCCAGTCCTTGCCCAGTGATGGGCCTAGAGTTGGACATGCAGATTTCCGGATGTGGGGTAGGTACTTAGTGATGCATGTTTGGCAAGGTCCAGTGAGAAATTTCATTGAGCCTTGCCATGCCAAACCCTCCAAAAAGCAAGGCACATTTTGCATTTAGCTAAGGAAATGTAAGCCTTAACCTATAGTTATTATTTAAGATCCTTTACTACTATATTCAGGATATACAAATAAACCCATCACAATCATCAGATAGCCATTAATTAATGTCAATCATTAGCATTCTAACTTTTCTTGGTACAAGAATATTGTACTAAACAAAAGCAAACAAAGTCAAATTATTCAAAAGCAAGAGACCATAATACATAAGAGTAGGAGTAGGTCATTCTGCCCAGTGAGTTTGCTCTGTCATTCAATGAAATCATGGCTGACTTGACAATCTTCAACTCCACATTCCTGCCTTTCTGCAATAACCTTTGATTCCCATACTGATTTAAAAAAATGTCTGTCTCAGCCTTGAAATTACATAATGAATCATGCTACTTGGCCTGCTGTGTTCATCCAGCTCTACACCTTGTTATCTCGAGATCAACAGCCCACTGTGGTAAAGAGTTCAAATAGTAATCAGCTACAATTGACGTGAAGAAAAACCCTGCCAATAACTTGGAAGTAGGGTCTTCAGCTATTCTTGGAAATTAGGAAGGTTACTCTTTAATCTAAAGATTTTCAAGTCAGTGACCTGAAGTGGACATGTACCTTAAGAACATTAGGTTAATCATCGACTGTAGAACTGAAGCCATTGCCAACAAATGTATCGGCATTTTGAGTTATAAATGTCCATATACTCGTTCATAATGTCATATTTAATGCTTGGAGTGAACTCATTCTTGTTAGATGTTTGCATATCTGACTCAGTGCATTATGCCTTTCTGTGGAGTAAGAAATCAGCAAAATTTTAATTTTAAGAACTGGCTCTTCCACTGAAGAGATCATTGGAAACACCTATGTTCCAAGTTTTAACCCACACACCAACGGGTGAAGGAAAATACATACAAATTGGCTTGTCAAAACAATGATATTTACAATACTGCAGTTGTTTAGAAAACAGAAAATTAATTCTTAATTTATTTTGTTCACTGTATAGTAAGCATATGACATCCAGAAGACATCCTTTTCTGCATTTGAATTTCATTACCATGTAATCACAACATGAGTAACATCAACAACTATTAAACCTTTCTAACATTGACATGATTCATTAGGAAGATCCTAGTTATTTACATCCACTCCAATGCTTCAGAGGTTTTAATTTATAGCCAGATACTTGTTTCAGGATAACACGATACATGGTATTTGATTCTTTCTACTCTGCTATGCCAGGATAATAATTTCCACTACATTGCAATTGAGGTCAATGTTTAGTGTTATAACCTTTAGACAGAAAGAGTTCTTTTACGTAAAAGCATGGTTACTTTCATAATTGCTATAAATTTGAAGAGAAAACAAGATTTAAATGAAAGCAGAATGTACACACTGACAGTCAGTGAGTTAACCAGTAATGTATGATACATGTTCTGGCAAATTAGCTGCACTGTCAAGTTTGTGATCATTATGAAATCCTAATTTCCCTGAAAAGTTGGTGACAGTTTAATAGAAATTGCTGTTGACCTTGTGTTGATTGTACTAAATGGAGAGTTAGGTGGGGAATTTCAGAATATTGATCTTATGAATGCAGCGAGGTTTTAAGGAGCCCAAACTGTGTCAGAGAGAACACTGCTGCTGCACTGCATTTATGAGCATAATGTTCCTAATGTTATTGCAGTTAAAAAAAAAACTGGCCATTGGAAACTTTACATGCTGATGCCAGAAGATTTTAAAATGTGCTGTTCAAACACATCAACAGATAGTTGAATTTCCTGAAACTTGATTTGAAGTTTTAGTTAGTTGTGGCCAATAAAACAGATGGAAAACAATGCTAGAAAACTTCTTTATAAACTTCATTCATGGGATGTGCGCACTGCTGGCAAAGCATTTGTTGCCAATCCTCAACTTCGCACAAGAATTTGTGGCAAGCTGCCTTCTTGAACCACTGCAGTCCATGAGGCATAGGTAGACCCACTGTGCGTTCAGGAAGGGACTTCCAGAATTTTGACACAGTAATAATGAGTGAACGGTGACATGGTTTGAAGTCAGGGTGTGGTTTAGAGTTGAACTCACAACTGGTGGGTATGGGGTCATGGCAGGAGAGATTAAAACATGGAGAGGCAACACTGAACTCAAACTGGTTTCTTCTGGGAAACATGCGCGTGCGTGCACACACGCACAGACACACAGACACACACAGACACACACAGACAAACACAGACACACACACACACACACACACACACACAGACAGACAGACAGACACACACACACACACACACACACACACACACACACACACACACACACACACGTACAATTACATTCCTGACTGCTTAACCAATATGTTACATGATGTTCAAAATTCCAGATAACTTATTGACATCTTCTGTTTTCTATTTATTTACAAACCTAACTACAACTCTGGTCTTCCATTTCTAAGCAGATCCATCCTTTCTTGACTCAAACTTGACTCAATCTGGGCAAGTATTTCATCACATTCCTGACTTGTGTTCTGTCGATGGTGGATATAGGCTTTGCCAAGTTAAGAGATGAATTGCTCACTGAAGAATTCCCAGACCCATGCTTACACTCTATCAATGGTTCCATCCACTTCCTAACTTCCCTGAAGTGAGTAGCCCTCATGCAATAGTATGGACGTCCTCAAGTTACAAAATAATTATTGCATCTTACTGAGTGATGGTGCAACATTAAAATTACAGCAGCTTGTGATCCCTCATTCAGAAGTTTCACAACCATTCTAACTTTCAGAGAGGATGGGAACTGCAGATGCTGGAGAATCCGAGCTGGATGAACACAGCAGGTCAAGCAGCATCTTAGGAGCACAAAAGCTGACGTTTCAGGACTAGACCCTTCATCAGAAAAGGGGGATGGGGAGAGGGTTCTGAAATAAATAGGGAGAGAGGGGACAGCGGATCAAAGCTGGATAGAGGAGAAGATAGGTGGAGAGGAGATGAAGAAGGAACACAGCAGGCCAAGCAACATCGGTGCTCAGAAGTGGCTTTGCCCTGATCAATACTTGACCATTATATATCATCAATGTTGCCTGCCACTTGCTGTGCAAATTTCAATTATGTGAATATTTGTTGAGTCAACACAATTCTGGAGAGCTGTAAAAATGCCGGTCATGTACTGATTCTGAGGTTAAAGCAGCTATTCCCAGCATTTCTGGTTTTCAATGAAACATTTTAAGTGCGTGAGCTGGTTTCTGGTTTACAACCTGGCTGGTGCCATTGCAGGGTAAACATATACTGATCCTCTACTGTTTTCATGGAGTCTAGCGGGTTTGCAAAGAGATGTGGTGCTACACACCTGAGAGGTGTCATTAATCACAATCTGCATGAGGGAATGTTTTGAAAGCTAAGTTCCAAAAGTTGTCCCCCATGCCAACCTATGGCACTACAATGCCCATTCATTTACTATACACTGGAATGGACACAATAGAATCATGTCTCTCATTTGTTCATGACTTTCTACTTTCTTGAAAATGGCTATTCCCTTTGAGCCAATGAAAGTGCCAATCAGCTGGATGCTTTTGGATGGGGAGGCAATCACCTAGTGGCATTATTGCTGGACTATTAATCCAGAGACTCAGATAAAGTTCTGGGGACCTGGGTTCAAATCCTGCCACGGCAGGTGGTGGAATTTGAATTCAATAAATATCTGGAACTAAGATCTAATGATGACTGTGAATCCATTGTCAATCATTTGAAAAACCCATCTGATTCACTAACGCCCTTTAGGGAAGGAAACTGCCATCCTTAACTCGTCAGGCCTACATGTGACTCCAGGCCCACAGCAATGTGGTTGACTCTGAACTGCCTTCTGGACAATTAGGGATGGTCAATAAATGCTGCCTAGCCAGTGACACCCTCATCCCATGGATGAATAAAGAATAAAGCACTCGTAATAGAAACTGCTAGCACTTGAAGCATCTAAATATTGCATAAATAATATTGTATAATTGGCAGCATAGACTGGCGAATCAGAACTGTTAATCAAGCAAAGTCTCCCTAGAGCTTAGGCATTCTAACACACTATCAGATTTCTGGGGTCTCAGAAAAGCCTCAATCATTATTCTTGGCTGGGAGCCCAGACATAGCATGACATGGGATATTAAGGAGTGTAAGAGATGCATTGAGAGAGTGTGTGGAGGGACTCTAGTTAGTTTATTACCTTATTTTATTGCTCCTCATTGAAGAGAGATTTAGAATTGTTATTGTTCAGAAGGAGGCCATTGAGCCTGAAGTGTCTGTGCCTGCCATTAGAGTGAGCAATTCACCTGTCCAATTCTCCTGCCAGTTCCCTGTAACCCTGTACATTGTTTCTGTTATCATTTTATGCCCTCTTGTTTACCTCAATTGACCCTGCCTCAACCACACGTCCATGCCATATATTCCATTTTTTTCATTAACAACAATAGAAAATGTCAGAATACTCAAAAGGTCAAGCAGCAAACGCGGAGAGAGGAACAGAGTTAGCATTTCAAGTCTGATGGATCTTCTTCAGAACTGTTCATTCACTCTGGACTTGAAATGTTAACTCTGTTTGTCTCTTCACAAATGTTGCCAGACCTGCTGAGTTCTCCAGTATTCTCTGTGTTTCTTTCAGATTACCAGCATTTGCAGTGTTTTGGTTTTATTAAAAGTGTTAGGGAGACCAATTTATAGTCGGTTCTGCTAGAACATGTATTCCAACAACGCAAATTGGTTATAATGTGACTGATGAAGACTGTTTCTAAAATGTGAACTTGTGTTAGCGATAACACGATTCCATTGGTGCACAGAGGAGTATATATCAACATCATACGATCGTTTCACTGGCTTTGCCCTGAGTGTGTGCGCTATTTTAGTGCCGAAAGTCTCCGCACCGGTATCACACGATCATTTCGAGGGCTTTAAGGTGTCAAAGGATCAAAGGACTGTGCTGCTGGGTGTCAATGCCAATGGAGACTTAAAGTTTAAGCCTATGGTGAAGTACCACTCTGCCACCCCACGGGTCTTGAAAGGTCACCTTAAGCCTACTTTAGGTGCCTACTTTAGGTCGAGCAAAAGAGGTCGGATGATGAGGCAATTTTTTTCTGACCTTATTGTTGATGTTTTGGAAGATGTTTTTGGAAAGTATTTCTGGAAAAAAGAAAATTGGATTTCAAGATTCTCCTCATCCTGAGTAATTCACTAAGCCATCCTCCCCACCATTGGTGAGTGTTCTGAAAACATGACAGTACTATTTCTACACCAAAACACAACCTCACTCCTTCAACCCATGGACCAGGGTGTAATAGCAGCTTTTAAAGCTTATTATTTAAGGTGCACATTTAAGAGGCTGATTGCAGCCACTGAGGGAGATAAGGACAGTGTTCAATTCTGGAAGATCTTTAACATCAAGAATGCAATTGACATTATTGTGGAGGCGTGGGCTGATGTCAGTCAGGCCTGCTGGTGTGCAGTTTGGCAGAAGCTTCTCCCAGATTATTTTCAAGATTTTAAAGCCTTTCATCTGTCATAGGAGCTCCCAAGAATCAACGAACATTGCGTTGATCTTGCAACGTAAGTTGGATTTGAAGGAAGTGGAGAGTGAGGATGTTGAAGAGCTGCTTGAGACACGCTGTGAAGATGTCTCTGTAGCTGATCTACAACAACTTGTCGCTGAGGGGTAAGGAAAGCTGGAGATGAAGAAGATGAAGTCCAGGATACAGCATCACAAGAGCTTTCCACTTCTGTTTTGTCTTCTCTCCTGAAGGAAATTGAGAAGCAGTTGCAGCTCTTAGAGGACAATGTTTACAATGCAGAATGCAGAGGGTAGCAGTTCATGAAATAAGATTTTGTTTGACATCCAATGAACAGCTTCTTTATGAAAGAAGAAAAATGGCAAAGCAGCAAAATCTGGATGTCCTTTTAAAGCCAACTCCCCAAGGAACAGTCAGAAAACAATGACCCACAGCCATCCCCTTGTGGATTAACTATTTTTTGTCTGAACCCTGCAACTAAAACAGCACCTGAAGGAGATGATGACCCTCAGCACCTGCATTAACAACAGAGCAACCTCCAAAACTCCTGCCGTCAAGTCATCTTGACATTTTCTCAAGATAAATTGTTGAATTTACTTTTATTCCGTTATCAGACATGAATTAAACATTTATTCAAACTGTGCTATCCTTGGTGTTAGGCTTCTGAGTGCTTTTTGAGTGATTTTTATAGGCATTTTTGGTGATCTGCCACAAACCTGCTTTTCCCATAGACCCCGTTGTTTCTAAGGTGCGATTTTCTATAACACCATGTTGCACAGGAACACAACTATCACATTATAGCAGAACTGACTCGTAACAGAAAAAGTGTAAGAGAAACATTTCAAACAGATTTTAAACCAAGGACAGAGGCTGGGAAAGGGGATAAGTACTGTTTATCTGGATTTAGTGGAGGATTGAACAAAATAAGAATTGTAAGAGAGCGGAAGTTGCATGTCAAAGGGAGAATGAGGTATAGTAGGAGGTCATGAGATAAATTTAGAGATACAACATGGGTCCACAGGGCTGCAAATGACAATGCCACAATAATCACCGACTTTCGTTGTCTATAAAAATAGGAGCAATAATTACGGTAGGTGAACTCAACATTAAACCTAAAAGTTTGAAAAAGATGTAACTAACGGTAATTTATACATTTGCAAGTCATTCAATAATGCACCTTATCTCCCAATCCCAATTTAGCCAAAATCATTAACACACTTTATCATGAAAGTGCACAGAGAGGAGATTGTGTTCAACATGATTTTATTACATGTAGCAAAAACGTGTTCATAATTACAGTGAAAATATTTTTATGCAGTTTTTATTCAAGATGCAAACTTATAATTAAGTATGAAAAACTCACGAACAAAAACAGAAGATGCTGGAAAAGCTCAGTAGGTCTGGCAGCATCTGTGAAGAAAAATCAGAGTTAACGTTTCACGTCCAGTGACCCTTTCTCAGAACAAAAATGGACCCAAAATATTTTTTTTTCCTGAGGAAGGGTCCCGACCCGAAACGTCAAGCTTTCCTGCTCCTCTGATGCTGCTTGGCCTGCTGCGTTCATCCAGCTTCACACTGTGTTATCCCAAAATATTAACTCTGATTTTTCTTTACAGATGCTGCCAGACCTGCTGAGCTTTACCAGCCACTGCTTTTATTGCTTCTGATTTACAGAATCTGTAGTCGTTTTATTTTTTTTTGCGTAAGAAAAACTTACCACTGGCACAGCCACAAGTGTAAGACGTTTTGTCTCCTGCCAGAAGTTGATTGGTATAATTCTCTTCATCTTCCTGAGGAATAAATTCCCACAGATTCCAAATGATTGGCGAGTAGTGTTTGAGGTAGCTGGCATCAAATCTGTCATTTTCTCCTGTTTCTCATGAACTTTAGAGAACTATTGCCCAGCTGTGTCACCTTTCTCCCTCAGATCTTTGTGCCAGTTTAATATAAAGTTTCAATTTTAAATCAGTTACCACTGCTGGACTTTGCACAGGGCCATAATTCTTCACAAACTGAACATTTTCTTATTAGTTCTTTATTTGCAATTTGTGGGCAGTAGGATGTTAATTTTAAACTGGTGATTTCTTAGCGAAGGCAATATTTTGTTATCTAACAAGTAAAGGATGTTTCATGCTCTAGTCAGTGTGAGCTGTGAGCCAGCTGTGTATCGTAGAATTCCCAGTGTGTGGAAACAGATCATTCAGCCTAAACCAACACTCAGAAGACCATCTCACCCAAACTGATCACACTTCCCTATCTCTGCATTTCCTGTGGGTAATGCACCTAACCCTACACTATGGGCAATTTAGCATGGCCAATCCACCTAAATTACACATCCTTGGACTGTGGGAGGAAACTGGAGCACCCAGCAGAAACCCTTGCAGATACAGGGAATACTGTGCAAATTCCACATAGACTGTTGCCCAAGGGCTGGATTTGAACCCTGGTCCTTGGTGCAGTGAGGTAGCAGTGCTGACCGCTGAGACACCATGCCATGCCAACAAAGAGTCCCTCAACCATGGTGATTTTGGTCTTCATAAAGATTGGGATTGTCGGATTAGCAGAGGAAATGATGAGTAAGAATTCATAAAGCGTATTTTGAAATGGTTTCCTTTTACAATACATTGCAGATCCAATCATTGATCAGGCTAATTTGGATCTTGTGCTGTGTAGTGAGGTAGTTTTAATAAATGAAGTCAGAGTGAAACTTCCCCTCAGAAACAGAGATTATATCATGGTAGAATTAAGTATTCAGCTTTACAGGGAGGAATCTGGTTCTTTCACAGGGATCATATCGTGGTAGAATTAAGTATTCAGCTTTACAGGGAGGAACTTGGTTCATAAAAAACAATGTTCAGCTTATATAAGGGTAATTACAAAGGAATGAAGGCAGAGCTGACTGGAGTGGGCTGGGTAAAGGGTTTAGCAGCAAAGATAGTTCTTTTTAAGAAAATAGGCAGTAAGGTGGAGCTGAGGATTATCAAATCAGCCCTGATGTCATTGAATGATGGAATAGATTCAATGTGCTCAATGGTTACTTTAGTTCCCACATCTTATGCTATAGCATACACATTGTTCGGGGGTTCATTCTGATTCTTCACAGCCAGGAAGCAGTTAGGCAGTGGGACCAGGCTAGCAGGAGACTTTTGTCTTCTAGAGTTTAGACTAAGGTCTATTTCCTCACAAGTTTCTATGAATGCGTAATGATTCACAGAATCATAGAATACCTACAGTGTGGAAGCAGACCATTCAGCCCATCAAATCCACACCAGCCTCCCTAAAAGCATCCTACCCAAACCAGACCCCTAGCCTATCCCTGCATTCCCCCTGGCTAATCCACCTAGGCTGCACATCCCTCAACACTACGGGAGATTTGCCTCGGTCAATCCACCTAAAACTGTAAATCTTTGGACTGTGGGAGGAAGCGAGAGCACCCGGACGAAACCCATGCAGGCACTAAACTCCACGCAGTGAATCGCCCAAGGCTGGAATCAAACCGTGGTTGCTGGCACTGTGGGGCAGCAGTGTTAACCACCGAGCCACAGCAGTGCCCTTACTGTTTGCTTTGTTTGTAGCTTGGCTTCTGAGGGCGTACACATGAAATTATAATGTGGAAACTGCAATTCAGTGATAGAGGTTAGCGTGGACTTGGTTCTACAATTGGTTCTGGATTGAAATGTTTGTCAAACAGAGAAACTCCAATCCAGCTGGACGTTTCTTGGGTATGGTTTGCCGTATAGTGCGAAGTAGATGCAGGAAGTGGATGTTGTAATGATAGCCTGGCTTGACCTGGTTAGGGATGGGCAATAAATGCTGGCCCAGCCAGTAACATCCACATTCCCTGAGCGAATAAAGGAAAGTTTGCATACATATCAACTCCATGGCAAATACATTGGTGAGGATTACAGCTTGCGTGTTGTAGTGTGGCAAGCCGAGGATGATGGCGAATTTTTGTGAACAGCTAACACCAGGAAGGAAGGCCCATAATTCCTCCTAAAACCGAGTCAAAGACCTATGTGAGATTGCAGAAGGCCATGTATAAAGGTTACTGCTGTTCTCTGTATTTTTATCTGCATTTGTCTTGTTGTGAAGACCACGTCCACTGTGCCTCATAATGGACAGAGTCTGCATTACATCTCTGGGAGCCTACAGCCACTGAGAGGGGACGATGAAGGAGTATTTTTACAATGACGATCCCTGCAGTGGGTAGCAGGATATACCTGTCCATACCTACTGCAGCCAATCACCACTCCTTTTTTTACACAGCTAAGGTGTCTTGGAGACCTGGTGATATGTTCTCCTCCTTCTAGTTGAGGGAGTATATTCATGCTGAGTGTCCTCTCTCTGCCATTGTCCGGCGAGTGATTCGGCCGCACTGATGACTTTGCTGGTTCCCAGTTGTCGAGCTGTGATTGTGCTGAGGTGTAGCATGCTGTGGGAGAACATCAGGGGGTGCCCATGTTGAGGACAGAGCCATGGTTGACATGTTCTTTCTATCAAGCACTAACTGCCCTCTGTTTTTCTCAAATATCCATACAGAAGTGATACCTGTTTCTCTTTATAATTTATGTTGCCGCTTAATTGAAATAAACATGTGCCGTGACCTGTAAACCCTTGGTTTGGGCTTCTATACATGATTCAAGGATCTGATCGCAACCTCAAATCTACATTCTTGCCTACCCTGATAACCTTTAATCCCACTTGCTGCTTCTGTCCTAAAATGTTCAAAGACTCTGCATCCACCACCTTTTTAAGAGCTCCAAAGCTCTCCAAGAAAACGGCGAGAGAAAAGAATGTGGCACAGTGGCTCAGTGGTTAGCACTGCTGCTATACAGTGCCAGGGACCCGGGTTCGATTCCAGTCTTGGGTGACCAGCTGTGTGGAGTTTGCACATTCTGCCCGTGTATGTGTGGGTTTCTGCTGGGCGCTCTGGTTTCCAACCACAGTCCAAAGATGTGCTGGTTAGGGTGGATTGGCCATGCTAAATTGTCCTGTGGTGTCTCGGAATGTACAGGTTACGTGGATTGGCCATGGTAAATGCAGGGAAAGGATGGGGGCTCGGGTTTGGTTTGGAGGTCTCACGCTGACACGAAATGCTGAATGGCTTCTTTCCACACAGTAGGGATTCCAATGAATTCCTGCAAAGAAGATGGATCTCTGTTTCACATGGGGAGAGTGTCCAGTGTGGAGGGGAGTTAGCCTAGCATTGTGGAGTGTGAACATTGAATTGATGCCAGTGAGGTAGGTCCAGTGGCAAAAGATGACACTTGAGGATCAGTGGCTTCTTTGCTGGCTGGGAGAGGGAGGGCACCACACTAACATCAACTGTATCTATTGTCTCCAACATTGGTTTGCCGTCACAGGCAGTGGCAAAGATGAAATGGTCCAGCAGTGAGAGATAGCACCTGACAATCAGTAACTTTGACATTAGTTGGGTCTGAGCCAGTTCAGAACATGTACGTAGATGGACTACAGTGTGGAAACAGGCCCTTCAGCCCAACAAGTCCACACCGACTCTTGGTGCATCCCACCCAGACCCATCCCTGTATAACCCACCTAAGCTACACACCCCTGAACACTGCGGGTAATTTAGCATGGCCAATCCACCTAGCCTGCACATCTTTGGACTGTGGGAGGAAAGCAGAGCACCCTGAGGAAACCCACGCAGACACGGGGAGAATGTGCAAACTCGAGGGTGGAATCGAACCTGAGTCCCTGGTGCTGTGAAGCAGCAGTGCTAACCACTGAGCCACCGTGACTTCTCTTTAAGCAATATGTTTTCACGTTCTCTTATTCTTAAACTATCAAAATGGTGCCCATTTATGATGACAAACGAAAGCTTTTCACTGTATTTTATTTTATTTCGCTGTCAAATACATGTGACCATAATCATTCATTCATGGGCTACCCCTTATCTTAAAATAGTGATCATCTCGTTCTAAATTCTCTCATAAGCAGAAACATCGTCTCCATGCCTCCTCTTCCAAGACCCCTTAGAAACCCATTTATTTCAAGTACAAGGTTAACATTTCAGGTCCAATATGATGCTTCAGGGTTGAAAAAAAACGCAGTTGTGCTGGGTTTTGCGCTGTTAAACTGATTAATAGTTGTGATGCTCTTAAACTGTTTGGTTCTATTCAGTAATTTGGTCAAATACAGATCACTGGTCACATGGGAAAGACTAATTAAAAGACAAAAGCTCAAACACAACCTAAATTTAATCAGATTTAAGGAATGAATTTCACTTAACAAACATTGCTGCATATTGCATAATCCTGCAATTTATTTTTCATAAAAGGAAGCTTTGGATCGATACTAGGATTAGCTTTGTTATTCCATACTTTGGATAGTATCAGTCGTGCCAAACATAATTTATTTGAAGTGGAATTTGGAGTTTTTGACTGAGATGAGACACCAACCTGGGACTGTATCCTAATTTGTAAGACGTGAAAGAACTGCAGATGCTGTAAATCAGAAACCCCAAAACAGAAATTGCTGGAACAGCTCGGCAAGTCCGGCAGCATCTGTTAAATCAGAGTTAATGTCTCAAGTCGAGCAACTCTTTCTCAGAACTGATGGTAGCTACGGAAATGTTTGAAATGTGGGATGTGATGGTACCTAGGAAAACATTGCCCTAGCTACCATGAGTTCTGAAGAAGGGTCACTCGACCTGGAATGTTAACTCTGGTGAGCATCCCCAGAAATTTCTGGTTTTGTTTGAGATTGTATCCTTCTGCTTGAGGCTATTTTCAATGGCTCAGTGAAATATTGGTATCTTTTTGATGTCAATCAAGCGATGATCCAATAGGCTTGGTGGAGATTTGTTGATTGATCGGAGTGACTTGATTACAAATACAAGAAAAAACAATCAGGGTCTCAACTAATGTTTCATTTACATGTGTCAACACTGATAGCCTATTAAAAAAGAACGCTTGTAATTTTTGTTAAAAAAATGCACCCTTGCAAAAAGCCTGTGATTAGGCCAGATTATAATTTGTAGGAATAAAAGCAGTTTCATGCTTGGACCAGAATGAAAAGTTGCTCTGGTAGGTTCATTCACCCCATAATTTCTAAAACAAATTTCAGCTATTGACACATATTAACATAAAATGACTCAACTTCTCGTTATTACGATCGTGCAATCACACCCAACAAAATATTGCTTTTATCATGCATGGTCCTTGTTGATTATGACTATCAGCCAGTGTGACGACAGCACCAAAAAAAAGTTATGACTTAACATTTACAGTACAGAATTAGAATTAGGTTTTATTATGGCGTGTACTCAAGTAGAGGGATACAGGAGTACAGTGAAAAATTCCATTGTAGCCATTTCCAACACCATCTTATGGGTGCAGAGGTGCCTAGGCACAAAATCTTAGGTATAAATTACAGAAAAAAAGAAATAAAGTTAAAAGTTCAGCATGACATTTGCAGAGGAACAATAAAAGCAGATGGAGCAAGCCTTGGGTAGATATAGCTCTTGTGGTTAAGGGATGAAGGGGCAGGCGAGGTGGATAGTGTGGGATTAGGGTATTGTGCACAATGATCAGCCATGATCATATCGAATAGGAGAGGAGACCAGAGGGGTTGAATAGCCTACTCTGCTCCAAGCTGGTGTTTATGCTCCACAAACTATTTCAGAGCTTCCTGGCATTTTGCCACTGTGACCACAGTTAGAGGCTTGCAAATTGCCACGTTCATTGAGGTGCAGTCCAGGACTGATGCAGTAAGGGGAAGGGAGGGACCTAATAGAGCAGGAGGAGGAGGATTGGCCATTGCTGCTTTGGAGCTCAGCACTTTAGAAGAATGAAGGGGGATCTCATAGAACCCTATAAAACGTTAACAGGACTAGACAGGGCAGATGCTGGAAGGATATTCCCGATGCTGGGAGAGTCCAGAACTAGATTAAGGATAGTTTAAGGATTAGGAATAAATCTTTTAGGATAAGGAGTAAATCTTTTAGTACTGAGATGAGGAGAAATGTCTTCACCCCGAGAATGGTAAGCCTGCGGAATTCACTGCACAGAAAGTAATTGAGGCCAAAACATTATGAGTTTTCAAGAAGGAGGTAGGTATAGCTCTTGTGGTTAAGAGATGAATGGATGGGGAGGTGAGGAGGGAGGGATTAGGGTACTGAGCTTGATGATCAGCCATGATCATTCTGGATGTCATGGCAGGCTGGACTGGAGGGATTGAGTGTCGTACGCTTCCTGCTATCTTCAATGTTCGTATGTTTCAAAATTTCACATTGCAACCCTATTTGAGATCCCAGCCCTCTCAACATACTCCTTCCTCTCTCATGTGAGACAATGGTGCAGGGGCTAGGCAATGATGTTGCTGGATGGAAATGATAGAAGGCAGGGTAGTAAAAATAGCCCAGCGAAAATTATGGGAGGGTGAGATAGTAATGGGGAAAAGCAAGGATAGCAATGGTGTAGGGTTGGGGCAATGATACAGCAGTGGGGTAACTTTGGGGGGCATTGACACAGAATGCGCGGTACTCACAGCAGAAGAGGATAGGGGTAATTGTGGAAATTGTATAGGGGTAATTGAAACAGGGCAGTGCAATAACAGATGGTAGGATGATGCAGGGGGAGGGGACTGACATTTTCTGATCAACTGATTCAGAGACATTCTTACAGGGAGTAATATCCAATTTACGATCACTTGTGCTTATAAAAGCAATACCATGCGGGTGTGCAATTTTAAAGAATCAACATACAAGTGTTTCCTGTACTTACAAACGACTACAAATGAGTGGTGATTTAACCTGAGGGTCAGTACACTCCAACGGAGGGGCAAGGTCGAGAAGGAGAATCCTTAATGATAACCTCAGCCAGTCATGGGAATTGAAACCACACTGTTGGCATCACTCTGCTTTGCAACCCAACTGCCTAGCAAACTGAACTTGTGTTATGTTCTGACTTGCATACAAACTGATGAATAGCACTTGTTCACAACCCAGGGTAATGTCTCCGGAAGTAAGGTCACTGGACTCAAACTGTTAATTTTGCTTTATTCCCACAGACACTGTCAGATATACTGAGTTTCTCCAGCACTTTCCATTTTATCATTGGTCATCGTAGGATCCCTACAGTGTGGAAACAGGCCCTTCGGCTCAACAAGTCCACACCAGCCCTCAGAGCATCCCACCCATACCCATTTCCCATTAACCCACACATCCCTGGACGCTATGGGCAATTTCCCATGGCCAATCCACCTAGACTGCACATCTTCGGACTGTGGGAGGAAACCGGAGCACCCAGAGGAAACCCACACAGACACGGGGAGAATGTGTCGCCCGAGGGCGGAATCGAACCCAGGTCCCTGGCGCTGTGAGGCAGCAGTGCTAACCACTGAGCCACCGTGCCACTCTGTCTGACAATCCTGCACACTCCTCTGGAGCAGTTGAAGTGTGAAACCTGGCTCAGAGGTCTGGACACTACCACTATAGTGGGGTACAGGGCGCATGGCTTAGTAGGGGTGGACGCTGGGGAGTTGTTTCCATTAGGTGGGGAAACGAGGACCTGTGGGCACAGCCTTCGAATTAGAGGGGGTAAATTTAAAAAGGAAATGAGGAGACATGTCTTCAGCCAGAAAGTGGTGGGCTTGTGGAATTCATTGCCGTGGAGTGCAGTGGAGGCCGGAACGTTGGATGCCTTCATGGCAGCGATTGACAAATTCTTGATCCCCGAAGGAATCAAGGGCTACAGGGAGAGTGCAGGGAAGTGGAGCTGAAATGCCCATCAGCCATAATTTAAATGGCGGAGTGGACTCGATGGCCTGAATGGCCTTGCTTCCACTCCTATGTCTTAGGGTTTTGTATGTGTGTGTGTGTGTGTGCGTGCGTGTGTATGGAAAGGGGCGGGGCCGTGGTTGGGGGGCGGAGCTTGCTGCGAGGGGCGGAGCGGGGCGCCAGTGGAGGGGGCGGAGCGGGGCTCCGGTGGAGTGGGCGGGGAGATGATGGAAGGGGCGTGGCTATAACACTTGATTGGGCGTAGTGGCGGAGGCGGGGTGGAGCTCACATATGATTGGTGGAGCTGTGACGGAGGGTCGCGGGAACGCCGCTGAAAAGGAACAGTGATTGGGTTGGGTTTTGGCCAATCACTAATGGCCTTGGGGTGGCGTGCGGCCAGGTGAGCTGTTACCCGGCGATTCCTGGTCAACGCGGCCCTAGATACCCCGAGAGCCCGGCGCTCCCCGGCCCTAGATACCCCGAGAGCTATCCCTCCCCCAACCCCCGCAGTTCTCCGATACTCACCTGGAGCCCCCGGGGGGAGGAAACACTGTTCCCATTGAAACCCCTGGCGCTGTGAAGGCCGCGGCTCCAAGTCCTAGCAACCGGCTCACAGAGTCCGGTCATGGCCCAGCCCCCAGCCGTGAGCTTCAGCGATATCACCCCGACGACCGGCACCTCGGGGCGGTTAATGTTGAGGGCATTGGTCGGTAGAAGCGACGGCAGTTTCTGGAAGGAAGTGAGGGGGCTATCCCGGCTGGCTGGCCCAGTGGTGAGTTTCCATCCGAAGCGCTATAATACAAGTTCTGGATCGTACCAGAGATAATGGGAACTGCAGATGCTGGAGAATCCAAGATAACAAAGTGTGAGGCTGGATGAACACAGCAGGACAAGCAACATCTCAGGAGCACTGCTTGGCCTGATGTGTTCATCCAGCTTCACACTTGTTATCTACAATAGAAGTTAAAATGATTCTCAATCTTTGCCATTCATTACTGCAGAGGATGCTGAAAGCTCGTTATAAAGTGCTTTCTCTACCTAGACTGGTAGAGTTCTTATTATTTAACGTTACAATAGGGTTGAAGGATATGATCAGCTGTGATTTATTGGGGGTGAGAGGCAGAGGCCCTGCCTTTGTTCCTCAAAGCCCCCAGCACTGAATAGAAGGAGCCAAGACCAAGTGAAGGTGATTTGGATTGTTGTGTAATTATCTCTGACTTGATCCCCAAGTCCCAGATTCAACTGTTCTTTCTGTGCCCTGTAAGATCACAGAAACAGATGAAATGAATATTCAATTAATCTGAAAGAAAAACAGAAATTGCCAGAAAAGCTCAGCAGCTCTAGTAGCATTTATGGAAAATCATCAGAGTGACCATTTTGGACCCAGTGATCCATCTTCAGGACCAGTAAATCTGTCTTATGCTGTTATGTTCATACAGTACAGAACCTATGCTACCTTCCTGTGAAGACAGTATTAAAAACAAATGGAGTTATCATCATTCCTTAAATCAGGGGGACTGGATTTGATTGTCTTCTCTCCTTTCTCTCTCTTTCTTTCTCTCTCTTTCTCCCCCCCCCCCCCCCCCAACACCCTGGGGGACTGTCTGTGTGGAGTTTGCATGTTCTTCCTGTGTCTGCTCACTCTGGGTTCCTGCCACAGTCCAAAGGTGTGTAGGCTAGGTGGATTGGCCATGCTAAATTGCCCATAGTGTTCACTGACGTGCAGACTAGGTGACTTTGGGGGATGCTCTGAGGGTTGGTGTGGATTTGTTGGGCCAAAGGGACTGTTTCCATACTGTAGTGATTCTATGGATTCTCTGAAAGTAAAGTTCAAAAATCTGTAGCCATCGAGAGTGGGTGCTTCCTATCCACGGTTCTTGTATTTATTTGGTTTGCATACCATGCAGCATGCTGTCTCACAGTGCTAGGGACCTGGGTTTGTTTCCATTCTTGGGTATCTCTGCGTAGAGTTTGCATGTTCTCCCTGCATCTGTGTGGGTTTCTGCTGGGTGCTCTGGTTCCCCCTCGATCCAAAGATGTGCAGGTTTGGTGGACTGACCATGCTAAATTGTCTGTTTGTATCCAGGGATGTGCAGGCTAGGTGGATTAGCCATGGGAAGTGCAGGGTTACATGGATAGGATGGGTTGCTGTTCATAAACTATGCATCAATATTTTTTCTTCAATCTTTGTCTTCTGTCATAGTGTAGTTGAGTGTTCTACTCCCCCTCACTACACAGAAGAAATCTTCTCTAATGTTGCCACCTTGTGATTTGATACAACATACTTAAGCCATTTAGTCCATCATGCCTTGTACCTTCTGTTTAGATTAGTTTTGCACTTAGTCCACTTCACTCTCCTTTCCCTATTGCCCTGAAAATGCTCACCCCTTCAATCCCCTTTTGGAATATTAATGATGTTTAATCTCGTTCCACCACTTGATTGCAAGCAAAAAAGTTATTTATTTGTCTTTGATCAGCATCATCTGGTCCACAATTCTTTGCCATTGGAATCAGTTTCTCCTTTTTGACTCTAACATAAGTCATTTTATAATTCTGATCACCTCTTACGAAATCCCTTAATCTGTTTCTCAGGTCTGTGGATCACTGGGTCAAAATCCTGGAATTCCCTTCCCAATGGTGTGTGACTCTACCACCAGCACATGGATTGCAGCAGTTCAAGGAGGCAACCCATTCTCAAGGGCAGCTATGGGTGGGCAGTTAGTGTTGCCCCAGCCAGTGAAGCCCACATCCCATGAGAGAATAACTTTTGAAAAAAAATGCATACCATTCCTGGGGAGGTGATGGCCTAGTGGTATTATTGCCAGACTGTAAACGTAGAGACACTGATCATGTCCTGGGGACCTGGATTCAAATCCTGCCGTGGAATTCAGAGTCTAATGGTAACCCTGACTCCATTATCAATTGTCAGAAAAACCCATATGTTGCTCTAATTTCCTCAAGTAAGGATTTCACTTCCTTCCATAGTTTGGTGTATGTGTGATTTCAGACTCACAACAAAGTAGTTGACTCTTAAGTGCCCTCTAAGCAATTGGGAATGGGCAATAAATGCTGGCCTAGCCAACACCACCCACACCCTGTGAGTGAATTTAAAAATGCTCTCCTCGACCTTGACATTCTTAAATATTAAAACTGACTTGATTTTGTCTTTACTAACAAGTGCTTGCATGACTTATTGTGTATTGTTTTAGGTGATATTTCTCAGTAGGGAGAAAATGCAGTTTATTACTATAGGGACGGAGTTAGTTAGGACAGAATGCACACTCAGATGTAATACAAATATGTATTTTTTTTTTACTGATGACAACACTTATGGGCAATTTGCTAAACTATATCTGTGTAAAACAATGCTATTACTAACTTCAGTTTGATGGAACTGTGTGCATTGAGCATAGTAAATTAGTTGTGCTATTTCAAAACCCATGAAGTTTTCCATGAAGTATTTACATGATGTATGTGTCACTAGTAAGGCCAACATTTATTGCACGTTCCTAATTGCATGGGAAGAGATGGTGGTGGCAAGTGGTTGCAGCCTGTGTGCTGAAGTCCTTTCAAACTGATGCTTTCTTTCCTTGTACCCAGAAGTGCTGAGGCACACAACTGAACAGTGCACGTTTTTGTGTGTAAAATTCCAGGATTTTGCAAAGGAACGATGACAGGATGGCACAGTGGCTCACTAGTTAGTGCTGTTGCTTCATGGCATCAAGGAACTGGCTTGATTTCCAGCTTTGAGCGACTGTATGTCTGTGTTGTGCGTTCTGTGTCTGCATGGATTTCCTCTAGGTGCTTTCTCTCTGTCTTTGCCCCCCCGCCCGAAAAAAAACTCCAAAGATGTGTGGGTTAGGTGGATTAGCTGTGGGAGATGCAGGGTTACAGGGATGGATCTGGTGGGGTGGTCTTTGAAGGGTCAGTGTGGACTTGATGGGCTGAATGGACTGCTTCCACACCCTTGGGATTCTATGACTTGTAGTTTTTGAGACAATGTGGTTTGTCACTTGCAGGCCGTGGTAGTGTACCCTTGTCCTTCTAGCTGGCCAAGGTCACAAATATCAGTAGTGCTTTTGAAGAAGCTTTGATGGATTTCTCCAATGCATCATGTAGATAGACAACATTGTACTCTGTACTGCCTGTAATGGGTGGGAAATGTTTGATATGATGGATATGGTGCCAATCAAGTGGATTTTAAGGAGGTGTTTGAATAAAGCCTAATGGCCCATTTCATCTTTTTTTCTTTTTCAAGTTTTTCTCTCACCTGATGGTCTTTAATATAAGTATTGTCAGCTCTGCATTCTGTGGACATTTAGGAAAAGTAGAGTTGGATGCTGTTTCACTTGCCACAGCTGTAAGTATGTCTACAATGACTTATTGGATAGAAGTATCTATTTTTATAATCTACAAGCTATGCAGTAGATCATATAAATTTTAATTGTATTAATTAATAAGTCAAGTGCTTTTTCAAACTTAAAAACAAATCTCAGATGACAACACTGATACAAAACAACTTGAGAAATCACAGGCCTCTTCTGACCAAACTGCTATCAGACAAGAAAACAGTGCCCTCATTCAGTTAGGAAGAAAATGCATCTGAAGGTTCTGTTTAGGCACGATACTGAGTAAACTGAGTCAGGGCTCCAAGTCCCATTCCAGAGATTTGAGTGCAATATCCAGTTTGCCATTCCTTCTGCAGAACAGAAGGAGTGCCATGCTGTCAGAGCTGTTATCTTTCTGGTTTAGTTTAAAACCAAGACACAACCTGCCTTCTCAGAGGGATGTTCAAGATCCTATGGGACTATTTCAAAGAGAAGTGGGAGGATTATTTCTCTGACTTAGCCAATATTTATTTTCCCAATTAACATCATTCAAACTAGGAAGAGTAGAATTGTGGTTGTTACTGGAATGGTAACCATCAAACCTTACCACATGATTAGACTAGACTAAAGTTCAAATTACAACACAGGAGATAAATTTAGGATCAATTAATTCAATAAGTTTGAAGCTAATAGTCATTGGTAGACTGTCATAATTATTAGAATTGTCATCTAATTCACTAATGCCTTTACAGAAGCAAATCTGCTCTCTTTTTATTTATGACTCCAGACTCCTAGCAATGTGGTTTATTCATAACTGCCTTCTGAAATTGTCTAATAAACCACTCAATTGTCAGGGTGGTTCACTACTGTCAAGTGGATTGTATGGCAGGGTTCACTGAGATCCCTTTGATGTTTGCAGTGTACATTTTAATGATTTAGGCACACTTTTTTTTGAGGAGTTTTTCAGTAAACTTGCACATGAAATTTAAAATTGGTGTTCTGAATAGTGAGGAGGAAAGCTTTAGATGACAGGAAGATATAAATGGGCCAGTCAGGTGAGCACACCAGAGGTAGGTGGACTTTAATCCTGAGAAGTGTGAAGCAGTACGTTTTTCTTAGGATGTACAAGACAAGGAAGTACATGATTGGCAGGATCCTGGGTGGTAGTGAGTATCAGCTGGACATTTGTGTGCATGTCTCTTAATCCTTTGAAGGTAACAGAGCAGATAGGCTGGTTAAGAAGGAATATGGAACACTTACCTTTTATTAGCCTGAGCATTTGATACAAGAGCTGAGAGGTTATGACAGACTGATGGCAACAAATGAAGATCATTGGGGTCAGGCAGCATCCATGGAGACAACAAGCTTACATTTTGTGCAAGATGACTCTTCAGAGCTCTGAAGAGTCATTTAGACTCAGACATGAGCTCACTTGCGCTCTCTCTCCATGGATGCTGCCTGATCCCCATGATCTTCAGCATTTGTTGTTTTCAGTACAGATTCCATCATCTGCAGTAATTTGTTCCTAATGTTAAGATTATGATGGAGCTGTACAGCATAATAAAAAATGGAAGAACTGCAGATGTTGTAAACCAGGAACAAAAGCAGAAGCTGCTGTAAAAGCTCAGCAGGTCTGGCGGCATCTGTGAAGGAAAAAACACAGGTAATGTTTCTGGTCTGGTGACCCTTTCCTCAGTTCTGAGTAAGGGTCACTGGACCAGAAATATCAACTGTTTTTCTATTTCCCCTTCACAGATGCTGCCAGACCTGCTGAGCGGTAAAGCATGTTAGTTAGGCCACAGTCAGAATAGTGTACAGTTCTGTTAGCCACCCTATAGGAAGTGACTGCTGTGGAGAGGGTGAGAGGAGACTTACCAGGATGTTGCCAGGGCTGGAGTGTTGCAGTTATGAAGAGACATTGCACACACTTGGGTTGTTTTCTTTAGAGCAGAGATGAATACCTTAAAATTGAAGGTGTAGCTGGGGAATAAATTTGGATGTCAATTGTTGGGGAATAGATTCAAGGGATGGGAAAGCAGGTTTTAAAGGGATTTGAGGAGAAATATTTTTATCTAGGTGTTGGGTATCTGGTACTCGCTGTCTGAATAGATGGTGGGAAGTATTTTTTCAATTATTGAAATTGACGCTTGCGGTGTGGCAGCAAATAAGACTAAGGCCAAGTGCTAGAAAATAAGATTAGAGTAGACTGCTTGTTGACCACCATGGATATGATGGGCCAAAGGGCCTGTTTCCATATTGGGATAGTCAGTGACTAGGTAAATGAAAACCTGCCACATCCTGTGGATGAATAATGGAAACTAACCCTCTTTTTGGGTAGGGTGGGCAGAGGATGTTGTTTCCTACATTGCAACAGTGATTTCACTTCAAAGTACTTTGTTGCTTGTAAAGCACCTTGGGACCCTCCCCCAGCTTAAAAAAACTACATAAACGAACATCTTTCTGGCAATTGCAGTACAATGATGAATCTTGACAGATTGGTTTTTTGGGGATTTTGCATGAGACATTTCACTGGAGAGTCAGTCACTGTGCTTACTAACCTGGTTGTTTGGTTAAAATTCCAGAATTTAGGAATTTCGGAGCAGAAATAGGCTTTTCATTCCCTTGCACATGCCCTACCATTCAAGATCATGGCTAATTGACTGTCTGCCTCAATGCAAATTCACACACTGACTTCATAGCCCTTTGTTATTAGATAACAACTAGAAAGCCATCAATCTCTCTCGAACCATTAAAGGCTGAGCTTGCACAGTGCTTTGTGGGAGAGTATTCCAGAGCTTCACCATTTTCTGAATGAAGTTCCTCCTCATCTCAATCCTAAATGCTTATCCTTTTATTTAGAGACTGTGTATTCCCTGGTCTAGACTCAACAGAAGTATCCTATCTGCCTCTCTTCATTACATATCCGTTTTCAAGCATTTAAGTTTCAATGAGACCTCCTTTCATTCTCCTAAACTTGATAGGACAAGAGGCTCGGTCTCCTTGATCTCTGATCCCACAGGACAGTCTCGTCATTTCACAAATCAGTCTGGGGAACCTCAACTGCAATCCCTTTATGGCTAATATTTACTTTAAGACAGTGAACCTGAACTGTATACGAACTCCAGGTGTGATTGCAATAGTGTTCAATACAATTGAAGCAAGACTCCTTTGCTGCTGCACTTGTAACTTTGTGACAAATGCTCATTTCATTTGGCTTCCAAATTATTTGCTTAAGAGTGGCCACAGTATCTTGCGTACTGAGAGGTTGCAGTACTTTTCAGGGGTGGGGGTCGTGGTGAAGTAAGCATATGAGAAAATATTATGTTCAGTAAACTGGATTAACACTAAATTTTTGTGGTAGCATAGCAATAGTACCTACAACAATGATTCACTGTTTGTTTCATTTGTTTCATTGTCATAGGTTATAAATATATCAGGCATTTCGATAGGTGTTGGGTTGTCTTCAGCATGTGACACTCTAATATCTCAGGTAGGTGCATAATCCAGACTGGACTGCTAGTGAATGCAGAAAGTTATTGACTTCCCTAAACTTCATTGCTGTTGGCCTTGAAGGTTAATCCACGGAGTAGCATGGTACTGATTTTATGTTGGTTTTTTCTATGCTAATTCTAATCTGTTTCACAATCAACTTTTATTTTAATGCAAATTCTAACATGCACTGATTGGAATGTAGATACAATGCTTCACTGATACATCTGTTCATTTGCTCCTTCTTAATTTTCCTTGCTGCTAATGACAACATTCTAAATTAATAAGTTATTGTCTCTAGTTCCAGTAGTGAATGAGATTCCCAGGGAATTCAGATGAGAAAGCCAAGATTTTGATTAACAAATCCAATGATGTAGTATGTTGTAAAAATTTCCATTCCTTTAATTTGCATACATATTTAGTAGTGACAGCTTCAATATAACATTGAAATACAAGTTGATTGCTGTAGCCTTTGTAAGTGCAAGTTTATAAATTCCTGCAATACTATTACTCACCCAAGGTCATTACAGACAAAGAAGGCTCCTTCTTAAATAGTTTCAAGTTGTTGGTTTTTTTTCACAACTTGATGTGGGGGCCCTCCATGTGGTTATAGTGATTGTCCCTACCCATCTTCCAAGAAGAGGAGGTCCTTTTTTCCTCCATCCTGTTCCCCCGACTCCCGTGAGACTGTCTTTCTAGATTCTGCGATTCTCACATTCTGATCACCTTAATCTGAACTATCAACACTGTCTCTTCCCCCAGCACTCCTGCACCCCCCCATACCCACTATAGAATAAATGCTTCCACCCCCCCCCCACCACCTTCACCCTTCACACTTCACACCAGCTCTGCTGACGAGTCACCAAGACTTAGCTTTGCTCTCTCCATGAATGCTGTTTGACCTGCTGTGATTGCCAGTATTTCTTTTCTCTTTTATTTGTTTTCGAACCTGACCTGGGTTCAAGTTCCATTTGTTCCAGAGGTGTGTAATAACATCTCTGAACAGGTTGATTAGAAAGATAGGTTAAACCTAAAGAAAAAAGAACTTGCAAGTGTTTAACTCAATTCTAAACATCTGGAGCAGTTCGAACTTGAACCTGGGCCTCCTAGGCCGGGGTACTGCCACTGTACCACACGAGACCTATCTGAGCGGATTTTTTAGGAAAAAAAGAAATGCATTTCCCTGGTTTGTGACTACTCTATGTAGTTTTAAAAATTCAAATCTGTCCTAAATTTTCTTCTTTACTAGTGTTGAAAGCTATCCCTCTGACAATGGCTTTAGGTCACCTTGTTGTACGTAACAATGGGAACTGCAGATGCTGGAGAATCCAAGATAACAAAGTGTGAAGCTGGATGAACACAGCAGGCCCAGCAGCAGTGTTATCTTGTTATGCATAATGTCCAGTTATCACTTTGCTGTGCTTAGTGTTGAATTTCGTTTCATGATTGTTCCTATGAAGCTCCCTTAAAACGTTTTACTATACTCAAGGTGCTGCATAAATGCAAGTAGTTCACTTTCCAAGTTTTTTTACTAATGTTTCATATTTTCTTATTACATTTCCTTTTGTACTTTATGCACTTCTGCAGAGACAGTTCTCAGGTCATCACTTCCAGACTGAAAAACCACTAGTTCAAAAGTCTTTTCTCATTTTCTTTAGAGATGAGGCTGAAAGCCTGTTAGTGATGAACAGGAGTTTCAAACTTTTTTAGGGTGACCGCTTTATTTCCCAGCACCTCAGACAACAAACCACATCCTACCAGGCTGAAGAACCTTTTGCATTTATTCATGAAGTATTACACAGAAGCAAAAAAGCATAAAACATTAAATCATATCTTGCATAAATTGGGATTAATCTGCAATGAGTTAATGTATCCTCTTCAAAAATACACTTGCAATTTCAAGGATTGAAACATCCCCTTTGAATTTATCACTCGAACCTTTTCTTTACTAGTGATGATCTGTGATTCTTTAAGATAATATTAAGCAAGGAGTACAGGAGTTGTACTTTTTGTTGCTGTGTAAGGATACTTTGTTGCAGTTAGTCTTTTGTGTAAATTGAGTTAATTGTATTTTGGACAACCGTTTGATACAATCTGGAGCTACAAAAAATAAAGCTTGATTTTGTTCTGTTTTTCAGACATTTGGTAGTAAGAACCTGAAGCGAATTGGAGTGATTCTACAAAGAGGGATTCTTATTCTCCTGCTCACCTGCTTTCCCTGTTGGGCCCTCTTTATTAACATTGAACACATCCTGTTGGCTTTCAAGCAGCCTCCCGAGGTGGCCAAGTGAGCATCCTTTTACCTATTCAAAAACAAAGTGGCTGGAAAAGCTCAGACGGTCTGGCAGCATCTGTGAGGTTGGGGGTGGGGGAAAGAGTTAATGTTTTGTGTCTGACCCTTCCTCCATTTCTGCTAGACCTGATGAGCTTTTCCAGCAAACTTTGTTTTTGTTCCTGATGTACAGCATCCAGCAGTTCTTTCGGTTCCTTTTTGTGTAGAAATCCTTTATAGAAAGAACACTTGCTCAGTGGAATGTGACACAGGGTAAGAAACTTGGTGCACATGAGGAATTGGGTTGTGGCTGGTAGGTCACAGGAATCACGTCAGAAGAAAGGTACCCAAGCTGATAGAGAGGAGTTCTAATCTCTCTGGTCCGAATTAGGCATGGCAAAATGGGGAAACGAGAGGTTTAGCAATGCATTTTGCTGTGAGGAAATTGCATAACTGGCTGCATACTGCCTGGTTGGTTTGGAAGTGTTGACAACTTTGGGTGTTAAAGTTGTGAACACACTTCTGTCTTCTTATTTTTCTATGATTTTTAAAAAAAACTTTTTTATTTCTTACTTGTTCCTGGGATGTTGGTTGCTGACTTTGCCTGCGTTCATTCATCAGAATGTGATTGGTGACCTGCCTTCTTGAACCACTACAGCACTTGTGATGTAGGAACACCCATCAGGCTGTTCAGGAGTGAGTTCCAGGATTTTAAAAGAACAACAGTGAAGGAATGGCTATATGATTCTAAACTGGGAGTTGTGTGGCATGGAGAGAAGCTTGCAGACGGTAGTTTTGCCTTTGTAGTTGATGCTGTAGTCCTTTTTTATATGGTAGTGGTCATGGATGTAGAAGGAATTTGGATGAATTATGTACCATTTACAAGATGCAGTAAATATTGCTGCCATGTACATGACTGGTGAAGTGGGTGGATGCAAAATCAATCAATCAAATGGGCATCTTTTTCAATCAAAAGGCTGTTCACCGTTCTTTCTGGCTGTTCATATACATCACGTATTGAAGTATGACAGTTGAACTGTGCACCCATAAGCAGCAATGAGATAAATGTCAGCTAAAGGTTGCATGATGACTCTGAGAACTGCCCTCAATTTTAAGGCATGTTTTCTCCAGTTGTAGAAGCAGAGCAACCTGAACAGCAGCACCTCCAACAGTGTAACGTTCGCTCGGTAGTAAACAGCAGTGACATTAAGGATATCTCTTTCTAGTGGGACTTGTCCCCACAACCTTCTGACTCAAGTGGAAGAGCTCAGTGAACTTCTGATCACATGCAGATTCAGCTCTAACTTAAGGCAGCAATTCTTTCTGTTGTGAGTAATTACTTCCCAAAGCCCTTCGGAGTAGACGGGTTGAAAATTGCAGACAGTAGTGCTCTGTGGCCATGGTCATTCTGTCATAGGCACGTTGGAGCCACGTTCTCAGTTAAGAATGCCATCTGAAACAAAAACAAAAATTGCTGGGAAAGTTCAACAGGTCTAGCAGCAACTATGGAGAGAAATCCGAGTTAATGCTTTGTGTCCTGTGACCCTCCTTTTTTTGAGAATATTTGTTTTCTTTTCTTTTGAATTGAAAGTGCTTGTTCCCTTGTGATGCTGTATGACAGAATTCCTGGTGTAAGGGGAATACTTTTTCTTGAACGTATTCTACCTTTAGTTGAGAAAATGGTTTTGAAAGAAATTTCTGTCAATACGGTTGTCACCATGAAGAACTGAGTAGGGATGCTGAACTTGGGTGTAGAGTCCTCTAGTTGAAAACAGCCTGTCATTTTAGCTTTAAAACCACTTCAGAAGTTTGCAGTCTGAGAGAGCCTTGCTATTGGCTGTCAACAGATTTTCCTTTCTGCACTAGGATTTCCTCAAATTAGGCATCTTTGAATATTTATCTAACATGGGTTTCCCTGTGTCACTATTCTGTCAAATTGGACTATTTCCTGTAACTGATGTTGAAGCATCTAGAAGTGAAGTGAAAAACCGTATCACTACACTGGCACTTGTGCTTTCAAAAACTACAGAAACATCTGTCCCAAACCTTTTTTCTTTTGCAAGAGGCAAGTGTTTTTATTGCAAATTGCACAACCCTCCATTGCCTGTTTAAGTGAGTTTGATTGAGGCTGTCTTCTAGTTTAGATGAACTATATTGTTGGGAGCATGTGCCATGTTTGAGCACTAAACCAGGCTGCTGCTGCTTTCCCCTGACTTTTGGATTGCTGCATTAATGTGCTTGATGCATTATGTAATCTTCCAGTTGTGTTCTGAATTTGTTTTGGTGTACACAGTTACTCTTAAGTTACCAGTATCTTCTACTTTTATTACAGTTTAACACAGCTCTATGTGAAGATTTTTATTCCTGGCCTTCCGGTAAGTAACCACCTAACAATGTTGCAAGGCTCATTGCTGAACTGAAGTCAGTTCTTTAGCTGGAAAGAGACCAAAGAAGTGAGTGCAAGAAAGGGGGGTGGGGGGGTGGTGTGGCAATACTCGAGGTTAATGTATCACCCAGTGTTTGAGCCATGAGTGACAATTTGATTGAAAACTGGACAGAGTTAACTTGGAATAGCAGTTGCAGTAATCATACTCTTGCATTTGCTATCACTGAAAAAGATGAAGGGTGGAATCTCACTAGAAGTCAGTGATGGTTGGTCTTTTTGATACTTTCGTGAGATGTGGGTTTCACTTGCCCGTCCTTAATGTTCTTTGACAGCAGTGGGAGTCGACCACATTGCTGTGGATCTGGAGTCCCCCTACAGACCTGACCAGCCAAGATTGATATATTTCTGTCCATAATTGGGATTTTATGGTGATCAGTGGTAGTCTGTGATCAGTATCACTGACACTAATTTTAGTTCCAAATTTATGCCTTGATATTAAATTCTCCTAGCTTTCCACAGTGACATTCAGATCCACATTCCCTGAATATTAGCCTGGTCTACTAGGTTACTAGTCTAGTTGTGTTACTGCTCTGTAACTGTAAACAGTACAGAAATGACCAGCCTGAGAAAAGTGGGTTTCCTTTGTTAGAATATACTCTACATGAATGAAACTGTGAAATCAAAAGTGCACCAAAGTCCTGTTGGAATCTCAGCAGGTCCACCTTAAAAACTGCATAGTTAATTATGTTGCCTAGCATGCAAAATAACTACATTCAATTAAGGCTTTGCTTGAGCACAACAAAAGCTTGTTGAAACTAATTGCAAGAATACAGCTAACTATATTTAATTCTGTAAACAAATGCAATGCTATGGAAAGATAGGGGAAGGATAGTACTAGAATCCTTTTGGTGATATTTCCTAGAGAGCTGGTTAGTGATGTGTGATAGCTTTTAAGTCAGTCTCTCAAAATTCCTCATCAGAATTGTTTCTTATCCATCTCACCAATGTTTGCAAATTTTAGTTTGTAATTTTATTTTTGTTTATCTTTCTTAGGCAACATTTTTGTACGAGTTAGAGACCAGATACCTTCAGAATCAGGTGTGTTTGTTGAATAAATGTCTAATTTTACACAAAGTACATATAACCTTTTTAATTACAAAATTCAGACTTGATTCAAATTTATTGGTTTGACTACAATCAATAAATTGATCTGGAAATACAAGCTATGCCAATAGCATGGTGACAGTAGGTTAGAGTCATTGTCATAGATATACACAGCACAGAAACAGACCATCCTGTCCATATCATCCATGCTGACCAGATATCTTAAAATAAATCTAGTCCCATTTGCCAGTATTTAGCCTAGATCTCCCTCAATCCTTTCTATTCTATACCCATCAAGGTGCCTTTTAAATGTTGCAATCAAACCAGCTTCCACCACTTCATCTGGCAGCTCATTCCATGCATGCACCATCCACTGTGTGGAAAAAGTTGCCGCTTAGGTCCCTTTTTAAAGTTTTCCCCCCGCATTTTTTAAACCTACGCCCTCTAGTTTTGGACTCGGGCCATGGGCGCATGCACACACCTGCCAACCCCAGGCAAATGACCTTGTCTATTTACCCTACCCGTGTGCCTCACGATGTTGTAGACCTCCAAGGCCATCCTTCAGCCTCTGACCTGGTCTGTTCAACCTCTCCTTTTGAAGCTCATGCACTCCCAAATTGGCGATGTCCTTGGGGGAAAAAAAGTTCATAAAAGATTTACAAGTTGCACAACATCTTTCCTATAGTGGTGAGACTAGAATTGAATGCAATATTGCTAAACTTGCCTAACCAATGTCCTGTACAGCCGCAATATGACTTCCCAACTCCTATACTCAATGCACTGTCCAATAAAGCAAGCATACCAAATGCTGCCTTCGTTACTGCCTACCTGTGACTCCACTTTCAAGGAGCTATGAACCTGCAGCCCAAGGTCTTTGTCCAGCAACACTCCTCAGGACCTTCCCATTTAACTGTACAATTCCTACCCTTGTTTGCCTTTCCAAAATGCAGCATTTCAAATTTATCTGAAGTAAATTCTTGTCTGCCACTGCTCGGCCCACTGACCCATCTTACCAAGGTCCCATTGTACTCTGAGGCAACCTCCTTCACTGCCCACTATGCCTCAGAATTTGGTGTCTCTTCCAAAATTACTAATATCACGTGTATATTTACATCCAAATTATTATACAAATGAGGAAAAGCAGTGGACCCAGCACTCAGCCTTGTTGCACCCTGCTAGTCACAGCCCTTCACCACTACCACCCTCTGTCCACAGTCACGTTGACTACCCCAACTCACTCCTTGCCTTTCCAAATACATGTAAATCCTGTCCCTCAGGATCCCCTCCAACAACTTGCCCACTACCTATGTCAGGTTAACCAGTCTTTAGTTACCTGGCTTTTCCTTACTGCTTTCCCTTACCACCTTTCTTAAATAGTGGCACCATGTTAGCCAACCTCCAGCCTTCTGGCACCTCACCTGGGACTACTGATGGTACAAATATCTCAGCAAGGGGCCCAGCAGTCACGTCCCTGGCTTCGCACAAAGTTCTAGGGTACACTTGATCAGGTCCTAGGGATTTATCCACCTTAATGTGAAGATGTCCAGCACCACCACTGCTGTAATGTAAATGTTTTTCAGGATGTCACTGGATGTGAGTTTCCTCACTGAGCTGGAAGGTTAGTTTTCAGATGTTTCGTCACCATTCTAGGTAACATCAGTGAGCCTCCAATGAAGTGCTGGTGTTACGTCCCACTTTCTATTTATCTGTTTAGATTGCACGAGAGTTCCTAGAAGCATGTCATTCCAACCGGAACTCCAACAAACACATTGATTTGAGCCAATATGTTTGTTGGAGTTCCAGTTGGAATGACATCCTTCTAGGAACTCTCGTGCGATCTAAACAGATAAATAGAAAGTGGGATGTAACACCAGCGCTTCATTGGAGGCTCACTGATGTTACCTAGAATGGTGACGAAACATCTGAAAACTAACCTTCCAGCTCAGTGAGGAAACTCAACCTGAGCTACAAATCTTCTCAACTCGCTAGGATGTCACTTTATTACCCCACATTCTCTATCTTCCAAATCCCCCTCCACAGTAAAAACTGATACAAAATATTTAAAAACCAAAAGAACTGCAGATGCTGTAAATCGGGAACAAAAACATGTTGCTGGAAAAGCTCAGCAGGTCTGGCAGCATCTGTGAGGGAGAAAAGAGTTAACAGTTTGGGTCCGGTGACCCTTCCTCAGAACTGGTTGTGAAACTAGTTCTGAGGAAGAGTCACGAGACCCGAAACGTTAACTCTGTTTTCTCCTTCACAGATGCTGCCAGACCTGCTGAGCTTTTCTGGCAACTTTGTTTTTGATATGAAATATTTGTTTGATATCTCACCATCTCCTGCAGTTCCCCACACGAGTGGCTTTGCTGATCTTTAAAGGGCCCCATTTTCTCCCTGGTTACCCTTTTTTTTTGTCTTTTAAGGTATCTATAGAATCCCTTTTTCAATTTTCCTTAACCCTATTTTCCACAGCCGGCTCATCCCCTTTTTGCCCACATGATACCCCTCTTCACTATGCTCCTACAGCTTTTATACTGTTCTAGGGACTCACTTGATCTCTACTGTCTATACCTGACATATGCTTCCTCCTTAACCAAAATCTCAATTTCTGTAGCTCTCTACATCTACCAGCTTTGCCCTTCGCCCTAACAGGAAGGTCCTGTCTATGGACTCTTGTAATATCTCTTTTGATGGTATCAGCTAACTTACTAAGTTCAACAGTACCTTTCTAGGGTTTGTGGGGGTGAACCCAACCGAATCTGAGTGGCTGTGCAGTCACACGACTTAGAGGGAACTCTTGTCAGGGCTGTGCTCAAAACTAGAGGGCATAATGTTAAAATGAGAACAATTTAAAAGGAACCTGATTAGCAGTTTTTTTCCAGAGGGTGGTTAATACTCTGGAATGAACTGCCAGAGGAAGTGCCAGATGTGGGAGCAGTTACAACATTTGAAAGATGTTTGGACAGGCACGTGAATAGGAAAGGTTGAGGGATATGGGTCAAATGTGTGCAATTGAGACTAGTTTAGTTTTGTGAAACTTGGTTGGTGTGGATGAGTTGGACCAAAGGATCTCTTTCTGTGCTGTATGACTCCATGACTGCATTTTCAGTAAGACTCTAGAAGCTTGACACCATCCAAGTCAAAGCTGACTGCTTTGATTGGCACTCCTCCAAAATTGTTGAGCCCTTTTATCATTGCACAGTAGTAACAGCAACTATTATCTGCAAGGTGCCCTGCAGAAATTCACCAAGCTTCCTTATGCAGCATCTTCGACACTCACGACCCACTACCATCCAGACAGACAAGGGCAGCAGATACACGGAAACACCACCACCTTCAAGGTCTTAAAGCCTTTTGACCATCCTGACATGAAAATGTAGTGCTGTGCCTTTGCCGTTATTGGTCACAATCCTGGAACTCCCTCCTTCACAGTATTGTAGGCAGCTCACTACCTTCTTTTTATGGGCAACTACAGATGGATCATTAATGCTAGCCCAGCCAGCAATAGCCACAACACATGAGCGATTGACTTTTTAGTTTTTTTCCCCCTTTTTGGTAAGAAGAGTTCTGAGCATTTCTCGAATGATACGAGGTTGGACTTTGTGCAAAAAGACATGGGTTCCTTATAGCAAGTCAATAAGCTAACATGCAGGTGCAGCGGTTAGCCTAGTCAGAAGACTAGTCAAATGTTAGGCTTTGTTGCAAGGCTGGTAAAGTCTTCCTTCAATTGTAGAGGAACTTGGTAAGACTGCACCTGAAACAGTGTGCGCAGGTCTGGTCTCCTTACCTAAGAATGATATTGCTGTTGAGAGTGCAACCAAGGTTCAGCAAATCTGTTCCTGGAATGGTAAGATTGTATGAAGAGTGGCTGGATAAACTGGGCATTCTGCAGACCTTCAAAGAATGGGAGAGATCTTGAGGTTTCAAAGTGAGGGGAATGCTACTGAGGTCTGAGGACAAGTCACTTTACTCGGGATGTGAATCTGAAATGCTGTACCTAAGACATTTAAAGTGGAGGTTGATAGATTTCCGATTACCAGTGGTGTAAGGGGTTTGGGGACAATGTGGATAAAAGACATTTGAAGTGTTCAGTCATCCATGATAGTATAAAATGTTGGAGCAGACTCGATGGGCTGAAAGGCCTATTCTTCTTTATTTTCCCATTTCACTAGTCATTTGGTAAGCTAGAGAGAAATACCAGGGCTAACTTGTGTTCTTTCTTTCCAGGGAATAATTCTGCCGCAGATTTTCACTGGTTTAGTGGCTAACATCTTCAATGCTGTGGTAAATTATATCCTCCTTTATGTGCTGACGCTCGGAGTGTCGTAAGTAACACTTTGTATTAAAAAGAAAATAAAATGAAACTGCAATCATGTGTTTATGTTGGATCTTGCCCTGTATTTCCATTTCTCATGTATCTCCTCCCCAGTGTTACCCAAGTTTTTCATAAGAAAGGCTCTATAAATTAAGTACATTATCCAATGCTGCCTATCTCCTTCATTTGATGATTTCACCACCTGAGATTGTTGGGCAAATCTCCAGCTTACAGAAAGGGCAATGGAATCGAGACCATTTGCCATGACCTAAATGAATGGTCTGCGTACTGGAGAAGCTGAGCAGTCTCCTCCTTGTTCCATGCACTGGTAGGACTGACCTGACAGAATGCATTAAGGGACACAATAGCAATGGCACCTAGACAATCATCAGATCGGTCTTTTAGACTGCCTAAAACCTGCTGGTCCTCGTGTGCAAAAGTTGTCCTCGACAGATTTGTTACAGATTAGTTAACTCCACCATCTGGGACTACAAGCTAAGGTATGCACTCTAACTCTGTTAGAGTGACCATGAGGCAAGGATCACTGACTTTGTGACTGTACTGAGGGTCTGGAAATCTTTGATCGGCTTGAGCTCTGTCTGAAGAACGTACACTGGGGGTCAATATCAGGAGCATTGAAAGTTGAAATGACCTGCCTCGTGATGGAACCTGGTGTATGAAGCAAAACTTATTGTGAACCAAGAAGTGCAATCATGTTGCATGCAGTCAGCTAAACCATTATTGCAATAAAACTGTAATATTCAGTTTGAAATAGTATGTAATTTTTTGTTTTGTAAATTTTCTAATAACTTGATATTTATTCCTCAGCTGGCACCTAGAAATTAGATCAAATCTTTACCCTTTTGCTGTCAATGGAATTTTGTTAGGTGCTAAATGTGTCCACCCTACTCTACAATGGTTTAGCTACGCTTCATTGGATGTGAAACACTTTGGGCTAATATCCTTGCCACTTAAAAGCAAGATTCTTTGATGTATTAAAATTTTGGTTTTGATCTGCTATGCTGTCTTTGATTTTTGGCAGGTTAGAAGTTGCATTTAATGCATGAACTTCATTTATTTCCAGGGGCTCAGCTGCTGCCAATGTTGCCTCTCAGTATTGTCAAGTGATTCTCCTGTTCATATACATCAGATGGAAAAAGTTATATGTTGAGACCTGGAAAGGTAATTATTATTTGTCTGAGCAGGCTTGAGTGGAATATAAATAGTGGCACAGATTGGTAGGGTTGAGTGGCTTGCTTCTGTTCTGCTCAACTAAGTAGTTTCATAGTGTGGTTTTCTGCATTTCTCCTTTTATTGTTACTCCTGCTGGGTCACTGGGTCTGTCAATTGTTCTGTACAGAACGAGTGACTTTAGGTATTGATACAGAAAGGGGGGGAAAAAATCAGTCAGTAAAGAGTTGTCAATTCTGCTTTCTTCCCATGGATGTTGCCAGACTTGCTGAGTTTCTCCAATTTCTATTTTTGTTTCAGTTCTTTTTTGTCTTACTTGAATTTAGTTGTTGAATGTTAGCAAGTGACATGAGTAGATTATCTACAAGTCTTATTGATCTTATCTCCATTGGGTTTTTTTTGTATAGATACCATCAAGAATCCTCCCCTTCCACCTTTCATTCTGATTTACTCCTCTCCATTACCTTTTGATGGTATGCAGTACCCTTAACTGGCTTAGTGTTTATTTGATTGGAGATCCTGGGTGATTCTAATGGGTGGGGAAAAAACTGCTTTTTTTTAATATCTCCTCCTCATCCACACAAACACAAACACAAACAGCAGGCGCTCTGCCTGACATGTCAAATCACTCATACTAGATGAAATATGGAGATAGTAGTAAGCTGCTGTGGTCAATTGCTGTTCTGTTTCCAGTACCAGCTGAATCACCAGGTGAGCTCGGGGACCATTCCCTCAACCCAGTGGCTCAGTTGTTCTCAAAATGCTGCACTAACTCTTTATTACCCGATAACAGAATTTGAAAGCTACTTATAGAACATAACAGCACAGTGCAGCCCTTCGGCCCTCTGTTGTGCTGACCTGCCATACCAATCTCAAGCCGATCTAACCTATACTATTCCATGTACGTCCATATGCTTATCCAATGATGACTTAAATGTACCTAAAGTTGGCGAACCTACTACCGTTCCATTCCCGTACTACTCCTGAGTAAAGAAACTACCTCTGACATCTGTCTTATATCTCTCACCCCTCAATTTAAAACTATGCCCCCTCGTGCTAACCGTCACCATCCTAGGAAAAAGGCTGTCCCTAACTAACCCTCTGATTATTTTATATGTTTCTATTAAGTCACCTCTCAACCTTCTCTCTAATGAAAACAGCCTCAAGTCCCTCAGCCATTCCTTGTAAGACCTTGCCTCCATACCAGGAAACATTCTAGTAAATCTCCTCTGCACCCTTTCCAAAGCTTCCACATCCTCCTTATGCGGTGACCAGAACTGTACACACTACTCCATGCGGCTGCACCAGAGTTTTTTGTACAGCTTCACCATAACCTCTTGGTTCTGGAACTCGATCCCTCTAATAAAAGCTAAAACACAATGCCTTCATAACAGCCCTGTCAACCTGGGTGGCAACTTTCAAGGGTCTGTGTTCATGGACGCTGAGATCTCTCTGCTCATCTACACTACTAAGAATCTTACCACTAGCCCTGGACTTTGCCTTCTGGTTACTCCTACCAAAGTGCATCACCTCACACTTGTCTGCATTAAACTCCTGCACCTTCCGAAGACTTGCTACATTGAATTAGCAAGTAGAAACCTGTAGAGATGGTGGGCAATACAGGCAAGCGACAACTTCTATTGGGCAACAAGCTGTAAGGCATGTTCTCATCAAGTCTGACTGAAAGAGCTAGTAGCTGTCATACCTGTAGGAACAGCATGCCTCTCCGCCTCTCCTCCTCTCCCCTTTCCACCTTCTTGTTGCAAACTATCTATTTTTTAAAAAAAATTAAGAAACCTAACATCCTCTAACTTAGTCCAAGAATGGCAGGGAACACTTAATCTTATTATTAAATAGGGCAGTAGCACTCCATGCATTGTTCTTTTTTTGGAAGAGAATAGTCAGGTGGTCCAAGTTCAAGATGTCTCTGGGGCATTAGTATAGTGGCAGTGGCAGTGTCACTGGACTAGTAACCCAGAGGCCTGGGCTAATGCTCCAGGACCACGAGTTCATGTCACTTCTCCACGCCACACCCACGCCCCCTGCCCCCGCCCCAACACATCAGCTGGTGGAATATAAAATACAAACTGATTTTAATTGGTTGAGTTCAACTTTTATTCTGATAATGATCAATCTGCAATTCATAACTTGAATTTTCTCTTTCTGCTCCTTCCTCCCTTACTTTTTTCCTGAACAAACTTTCCTAGTTTTGATATTTCTTTAATGTTGTCAACTCTCTCCTTTTTTTGCCTAGGATGGTCTATTGACTGCTTGCAAGAGTGGGGCAGCTTCATAAAGCTGGCAATTCCAAGCATGCTGATGCTGTGTATTGAATGGTGGACTTATGAAATTTCAATTTTCCTTACTGGTAAATAAATAACATCTTGCTGAAACTCCTGACCTTTTCGTAAATCAATGCATGAAAATATTTTTACGATAGAAATGTATCAACTTTTGGTGAAATAATTGACTGCTAGAATGTTATATAACTGTGACAACTTGCACTTACGAAGCATCTTCAAGAGCATGTGACAATTCACGAGAACATTATTGAATGCTGAGGAGACACTAGGGCAGGTAACCAAAAACTTTTTTACAAAAATCATCTCAAAGGAGGAAAGAGTGAGTGGGATAGAGAAGTGAAGCAGTTCAAGGAGGGATTTCCTGATCTTGAGGCAGCTGGAAGAACATGACATCAAGAGTTTTCAAACTGAGTACTCGTCAGGTTTGTCACTAAATTTGACACTGAATTGTCTGAGACAGTATTGGAGTAGATGCTGAAATGTCCCTTCAAAGAAGTAGGTTTTAAGGAGGCAAGTGGTACAGAAGTTTGAGGAAATTCCAGTTCTTGGAGTCTGGCAGTTGAAGGTACAGCCACCAGTGAACAAGCAATTAATCTCCCTGTCACTGTCTTCATTTAAATTGTCTATCTTCCACATTGTAACACTATTACCTTAACAGACTGTATGACTACTCATCAGAAAGAGATGACTGGTGATGGTTTAACTGAGGGTTGCCACGCATTTGATGGGGAGAAATTGAAAAGGAGTATTATTCACTGTAACTTCAGTTGGCCTGGGTATTAAACCTATGCTGTTGATAGCACTCTGTATCACAAACAAGCCATCTAGCCAACACACACACACACACACACACACACACACACACACACACACACACACACACACACACACACACACACACACACACACACACACACACACACACACACACACACACACACACACACACACACACACACACACACACACACACACACACACACACACACACACACACACACACACACACAGTTTGACTGTAAATTATTTAGGATGTCTTAAAGTCATGCAAGTTGACATGTGAATTCAAATCTTTAATATTGCAAGAAATATCAAAGGAAGGAAAATATCAAGTATGCTGTTTTGTTTATTGTAGGGTTAATTAATGAAGTAGAACTTGGAGCCCAGGCCATTATTTATCAAGTTTTATCAGCAGCATACATGGTAAGATTGGTATCTGTTGAGACTGCAAACGACTAGCTTAATCATTTGTTTCAAACTAGAATTTGTTGCTTCAATACAACATGTTGAATTGTCTAGCTATTTTGAAAAACAATAGTTTTGTGGTGTCATATTTCATACAAAATTTCATAACACTTGCTGAATGAATTTTTGTTTTACTATTTATCAGGGCCATCACTTTATTATAACTGGCAGTGGCAAAATGGACATGCATCGTGCACAATTTTGTCTCAGATTGTATGGTTAGTCAATGTGACTGGTAGGACCTTGAATCTGATACCACTACCGTTCTAACCTCTAAATATTCAATAATTAACAGACTGTTCGGATGTGGAGCAGGTGGAACTTGAGCCCAAGTGTCTCAATTCAGACGCAGGGATAGAAGAGAATAATTCTTCTAACTTCTATTCATTGCACTCCAGCAAAAACAAAACATCACTGGCTAGCTGAAGCTTGTTGAAAGCAATCAGTTGGTGCCCAGTCTTATTTTGCATTCCTCCTTCACTACGGAGACCAAATCGTCAATGCTAGCAACATAGCCATGCCCATTCTACAAATTTCTATTTATGCTTCTGTAACACCAGGTCTGAAGTTTTTTTGATGGTGCAAAAATAAGATCTCACAGATAATGTGCAGAAAATAGTCAGCTGCAGTTGTGGTCATGATGCTGATATTTTCCCTACAGATCCCCTTAGGGTACAGTGTGGCTGTCAGTGTTCGTGTGGGGAATGCACTGGGTGCTGGAGACTCTGCACAAGCGAAGGCTTGTGCCAAAGTTGCTCTGCTGTGTGCTGGTGAGTATGCTATAACTTGTTACAATGGTGATGCGTCACCTGCTGACAGTGTCCCAAAGAGAATTAGATGCCTGCAAAAAAATTTCCAGGGCTTGCGGCAATAGGGAGAGCCAGCAGAGGTACGGTGGACTGAATGGCCTCTAGTCAAATGTGATGTAATCCATTGCTTTGATTCCTTGTGCAGTTTTCAGTAAACACCAAATTTCCTGCTTCCTTACTTTTGCAGGAATCAATGCCTTGATGTGTCCCTCTCCTACGTGGGAAGGTGCTTTTTTGTTTTAGCATACTATTTTCCTGGAACACATGAGGAGAGCTAGCTGTCATCACATTCCTAACTGGCCTGCAGAGACCAGTCCTCTTTCCCCTCCCATTCCACCAGAGGTAGGCACATGCAGCACATGTGGCTCCTTTGTCTAATTCACAGGCTTTACTAATCTCCCACATATGTCTGTCACCTTTTAATATAAAAGTTTATCTCAAAGGTGAGAAGAGCAGGCAATAGCCTAGTATTAAAGTTCGATTGTTAATCCAGTAACCCACGTAATGCTCTGGGGACCTGGGTACAAATGCCTCCATGGCCAGTGGTGGAATTTAAATTTTAAAAAAAATCTGGAATTAATAGTCTAATGAAACAATTGTTTGTCATTAAAATCCACCTGATTCACTGACGTGTTTTGTTTGGAGAAGGCATTCTGCCATCCTTACCTGTTTTGGTCTGTGTGACTCTAGACCCACAGCAATTTGGTTGATTTTTAACTGCCCTCTGAACTTTTAGGAATGGGCAATAAATGCTGGCCTGCCCAGCAAAGCCTTCATTCTGTGAATAAATAAATTGGGGGGGGGAAAAAACTGATAGGTCACTGGAATCATTATTTGTGCATACTTCTGACAGGAGATTTGGTAGCCATATTTAAAATCCTGAAGGATCTAGACAAACTGGCCCCTTCTTGCTCAACTTTGCTAACAGGCAACTCCAGGTATAGGTAGGTATTTGAACCAGTAAAAGGAGAGTCAGCTTTGCCAGTCTAAGTCTGTGTTCTACAAGTCACAAGTTTCCAGTTTTATACACAACTTGCATATTAAATTCTTTGGTCAACTTGCACCATATGTTGACTAATGTCCTCGTGTTAGTTTACTCGTGTCCCACAGTACATACAATAGGCATTGCTGTGTTTACCCAAGGTTTTCTTTCTTTATCTTTGATTTTGTAGCCTAACTGTTCCCTTTTTTCGGTATCAATCGCTCCCTGCATTCTTTACCTTCTTGTAGCGTTCACGTCCTTTCTCCAGTTTTTGTGCACCTGATTCTTCAGCTTTGTCCCATTTCAATTTTTACTCAGGACACTTCTGGCAGAAAATTTAATCAAAAACAAACTGAAACTGATACAACCACCACTGACTAGACTACTTTTTGATAAATATTTTTCCAAAAAGTGGGAGTGGAGCCATTGGCTGTGTTATCATTGCCTGACACTTGTGTTATCATTTGTACAACTCTCAGGTCTGAACTAAATACCACTCGGACAAGCCACTGTTGGAAATGTTTACACCATAAGCTGTAAACAATGAGCCATCTCTCAATATTGCCAACACCAGTCCATTTTCAGCTCCTGGTCTCAGGCAGATGAGGTATTTGAGGTCTCAGCCTCTTGATGACTCATTGAAACTATGATGATGCTCAATGGGGTCATAGTTTGATGTTTTCATGAGGGAAAAACTGCTAAAGTCTTTGCTCAGAGCACTAGGTTATGCCCAAGACACAGTTGGGAACTACAATGTCAGGCCACTCTTTTCCAAGGAGTCATTCCCCTTTTTATTCCTGCCATCAGTATTCTGAATAATGTGCTGTGGGTTGTAAGCAAATGATGTCCCAATCACCACCTAATATAAATAATACCCTGCAGATTGTGGAAGTCTGAAGCAAACACAGAATGCTGAGGCAACTGGCAACAAAAAATCATGCTGTCAGACCTGAATTTCTCTGGTTCTCTATTAATTTGTCCCAGATGCCACAGGCTGTTTGTAGTTAATCCTATAAAACCAAACTGGTTGTTAACTTGTTGCAGCTATGACCAATGCTTCCAATGATCTCTTCACTTGCACGTCAATACAGGTGCATGTGGTGTTAATTATGATCATTAAATAAAGTCAAATCTCTTTGGCCAGAAATCCTAGACCTTCACTGCAACCTCTACCAAGACTGTCTCCTCCTTTGGGCACTTCACCCTGTCCTCTTCCTGCCCCTGCTTCCATGTGATGTGTAATCTGCTGATCCCAAACATCGTTCTGCTCAGCTCCTTGTACAGGTCTCTCTCTCTTCACTCTCAGATTCTGCTTCCTTGCTATAAATTCATGCTATCTCCCAGCAATCGCATCACCCTTGTCTTTTAATCTGGTTGCTCTACAGTGTCACCCAGAGATCCATTAAGATACTGAGCAATAGACCTAGCCATCCCTGTTCGGCCTCCTGGATGACTCTTTAGCACGCTCTTTAATGCCATATTCATTTTGCCCAACCATGGCCAAACTCTACAGTAGGAGACATGAAATTTTTGTTTGATTCAGAGTAACTTAGAAGCCTCTTTAATTGCTTGTATTGTAAAATGTGCTCCTGGATCTAAATCTATCCATAATTGTATTACACATGTAGGGATCTACCATATGAGTTTCAATCATGTTTGAACAGTCTTGTGTAATACAAGGTTCCATCCACCATGTCACTTGGTCAATGATGAAACAGTAGGTTATTCCCTGAGTAGGTGGGAGGGACCCCATGAAATCTATCTGTAACTGCTTCAATGGCCCTTGGTCTGTGCTGATGTGACATAGTGACCCTGACTGGTATTCTTGGATTATATTAAGTGCATACCAGGTATTGTTGATCGTGTTTTGCAATGTCTCTTCCCGTTCTTGGGCACATGCAGGCGGTGCAATTCTGCCCAACATGACTTCACTCTGATTTCCATGTTACAAATGTAGAAAATCGGAGCAGGGCTGGATAACTTGACCCTTCAGTCTGCCATTCAGGATGATAATGTCTGACCATCCAATTCAGTCCCTGTCCTTGCCTTTACCCCACACCCATTGATCCCTTAGTCCTAAGAACTATAATCAAACTCCTTCAACATTCAATGTTTTGGCCTCGCCCACTTTCTGTGCAAGTGAATTCCACAGCCTTACCACTGAAGATCTGAGTCCTCCATGGCCTACCCTCTGTCTTTAGACATTGATCACTGGTTCTCAGTTCCCCAGGAACATCCTTTCCACATTTACCCTGTCAAGTTCTATTAAAGTTTTATAGGTTTGTGTCAGATACCCCCTCGTTTTTTTGAATTCCAGCACACCAGTAGTCCTAATCAATCCAGCCTGTTTTCAGGTTAGTCCTGCCAACCCAGGAATCAGTCTGGCAAATCTTTGTTGAACTTCCTCCAGAGACAAGAATCCATCTTCTGAAGACTAAACAGCATACAGTGCTCCATGTGGTCTCACAAAGGCCCTGCATGTTTTCACAAGGTTATGCTGAATGCAGCAGGCACTATCATCCTTTACTCTCTCCACTAGACACTTGAGTGCCTTTTACTGCTCCCTATTCTTCCCATCTCGAAAGTTGCTTTCTGTTCTGTATCCCTGTGTAAACTGACCATGCTCACCTTCTCTGGTCCAGTTGCTACTGCCACCTGGTGCTCTGAGTCTGTTCCAGCTGCTTCATCTGCCCATCGATTACCTACTTGGATGAGGTGCATTCATTTTGATGTGCACTCACCTTAATTACTGCTTGTTTTGGTAGTCTGGCATCTTCTATTCCTTAATTGCTGTTTCATGCTGTATGTGACATACTCCTGTGTAACTCCATGCTACGATATAATCACATTGTAACACAAAGATGTATCTGGTGTCAGTAGTAGCCCATTGAGACACCAGCAAGCCTCCTCACCTATTCATCCAATGGAGGCCTCTGGGATACGTCATCCTGGCAATCAGTCTGGTAGCTGTAGGACTAGGTGGTGCCACTGAGGAGATGATGGCTACCTCTAGTATGGCATCCCACCTCCTCAGTGACTTGAGTCTCAGGGAGAGGAGTGACAATGAATGATGTTGGTAGTGGAGTAGGGTGTGAGTTGAGTCTCAATACAGTGAGGGTTGCAGGTGAGGACACAGGTTGCTGCCAGCAGTCACCCCCTGCCCTACGTCCATGCTCTCAATTGTGTGCACAAATTATTGAAGTCGGGTGTCCCTGTGTCAGGTGATCTGACAAGCCCCTGCAGGCTTACCATTTGGCTGGTATCCATCCTGGAGCTGAGAAAGTTGCAGCTCCAGTTGTTGGAATAGGCCCTTGCAATATCTTTAATCAATTACTTGAGGGACTTGTGTACACTGGTTCCCCCTTAGAACTAACTTGGGTGGTGACAAAAGGGTTGGGAATTTTTAAGACCAACCATCTACTTCCTTCCCTTCTTTGATCCTGGAAGATTCCACCCTTGTTAAACTGCAGCTGAAGTGTTGTTGATTCTAGGAAAGTCAAACATTAACTTTTATTAATTATTTTGCACCAATTTTTAATTAGCTATTTCTTGTGGGTCTGTTCCAACAGGGTGCTGTGCTCTGCTGATCTCTCTGGTACTGGCAGCCATTAAGGATGTGGTGGGTTATATCTTTACCACTGACAAGTTAGTAAAAGAAAAGCTTTACAACCTGAAACACGTTTGAGCATGTCAGAAATTGTAAATGCCTCAACACTGCACATCTTTCTTTCTATAGAGATATTATTCGATTGGTCGCACAACTAGATCCTTTAATTGCTACTCACCACTTTTTTGATGCAATGACTGTAAGTGTATTTTAATGTTTCAAACTGCAAGTTGCTTTCCAAATGTGTTACTTACCAAAAATTTAGGACACTGGTTTCTTTATATCCCATTCCCTGGTCTAAATGTTTATATGATAAAGGCAGGTTGCATTATTGAATAATGGCTCTGAAGGAGTTGATATCCATTTTGCATTGAACACAGCTCAATCTGATAATGTTGTCCATAACTTTTAGGTAGTGACAGTTGAATCCTGAATATGTGCCTGAAGGAAACAGATGTTGTGTTTTTTTTATTTTTTTTTGCACAACTTTTTTCAAACACCTAATGACCCATGTCTGGAGGAGGTGGTACTTGAAGCTGTGACTTCAGACTCCTGGGGAAGGAATGCTGCCACTATGCGACACGAACCATCTAATGTTAGCCTGGGGCTCTGGGTGACTAGTCTGGTGATGACATCACTATGCCTCCAGATCCCAAGAGTTGTTGCTATCCTGCAATAAACTATTGTTAATGAAGCCGTTGCCTCTTCTATGTCAACTTGATGGCAGTATCTCCCCTATGATGATTAAACTGGTCTTAGACGTAGCATAGAGAAAGGGTTGGTGGCATCAAATTACCCAAACCAGAATATCACATGCTTGTGGTGTGGTATCTGAAAATATGGCCACATTTCAACCAGGACAGCAGTTGGTGTTAATCACCTTGGCACAATGCTGACCAGATGACACCTTGAAACTTCCTAGCCTGTACCCTCTTGCAATGAGTCATGCACTCGGCTATTTCAAGGTTTCTTCTTTTGAAAGAGTTGAAATATGGCTACTTTCATCTTTTTACTTTTGTCTTGATTAACATTGTGCAATACTTCCAGCATTTTAACAATACACTACTTGCGTTTGACCTGATGAACAAAATGCAGATGAAAACTTATTGGTGTTAAGCTTTTTTGCTGTTACATTCAGTTCAAGCTGAAGAACTGGTAGCATGAGCCTTGAGGTTTTGTCATTTTGGGTATAGGCATCTTCTTCCAGCCATTTTGAGTTTGTACTTGTGTCTCCTTAGATTTGAGGTCCATGGTGACGTGGCCAAGCTTTATTTCTCCTTGCTAGTGCCTCTTGTGTTGGTGCTAGAGGCAGGCATGGAGTATGAAGTGTTGACACCAGTGGAATGGAACAATCAACTGACCAGGGTAGCAGTGATTGCTCATCTTATGTAATTTTATTTTTTTTGAGATCTTGGGCTCTTGTAATGTGCAAAACAATTTAAAAAAATTTAATCTGTTATTTCATCATCCCGGAGCTGAGAAAATTGTCCAGGTACACTTGTCATTACTTTGATTCCTTTTCCCAGTTCTGAACTGCATTTCAACAGCATTATTACTAATGCATTGTTGAACTGAATGATGAGGTTCTGATTAGTGCTAGATCCTGCAGAGGCAGGAAGTTACTTGCAGAGTTTACAGGTCAGGAAGGCCATTCCTGTTTGACCCCTCCCCTCAGAAGGGTTGTCTCTGATTCCAATCTCTTATTTTCACCAAGGATGGTGATCAAGCTAATGGGAAATATATCACATTCCAATGTTTGCATTGTCCTGTTCCAGCTGACCTCGTAACTGGGACAAACTTTGGTGTAAGATTTGAAGGATTTAGTTTGTGGCCGTCAATGAATAGAGCCATAGTCTCAGTCTTGTAAGCTAAGTCCTGATTTGTCCCTGACGGGCCACTGCCTAAGCTGGGTTGTATTGACATTTTTATGATTGGCATAGTCTGCATTTGATATTAAAATTGGGGCAAGAATTCAGCATATTAATTTCAAACCACTTATCTAACTTTGTGGTAATATGAATTCAACCACTTTTATGGGTGTAAGTTACACCTGATTTAGCTCTAATTTAGGTAGAGATACCTGAAATTTGTAACCATCAGCATTCTTAAACTGTACCATTAATGTGTTGCATTTGTCTGCCTTACAGTGTGTGAGCGCTGGAATAGTAATAGGATCTGGGAAACAGAAACTCGGAGCTATTGTCAATCTAGTTGTGTTCTATGCAGTCGGTTATCCCATTGGAGTATCACTGATGTTTGCAGCTAAACTTGGCATCGTTGGTAGGGTTTTATTTTGAATATACTATAATGCTGTTTTCTGAAAGTCCTCTAGTTTTCTACTCTGAATAAATTTTCCTACACTTTATTTTGGGAATGTTGAGTTTGCAGTGCCTAACTTAAAGTTGGTAGAATCAGAAGTCGCATGACACCCAGGTTATAGTGGAGCAGGTTTATTTGAAATTACAAGCTTTAGGAGCAATGTTCCCTCATTGGGACTGCACCTCTGAAAGCTTGTAATTTCAAATAAACCTGTTTATAACCTGGTGTCATTTAACTTCTGACTTTATCCACCTCAGTCCAACACTGGTACCACCTCATTTGTGGATTAAGTTGGCAGGATTTCATGACTGGATAAAGGGATAGTCAGTGGATACTAGGGAAGGCAATGGCCTAGTAGTATTGTTGCTGGACTGTTAATCCCAAAACCCCAGTAGTGTCCCAGGGACTCGGGTTCAAATCCCACCACAGCAGATCGTGGAGTCTGGAATTAAGAGTCTAATAATGTCAGTCGATTTGCCAGGAAAAAAACCCCACCTGGTTCACTAATGTTCCTTAGGGAGGGCAACTGCTACCCTTACCTGGACTGGCCTACAGGTGACTCCAGACTGCCCTTTGGGCAATAGATGCCCAGATTTTAAAAAATACAGATTGTTTTCTGAGGCTGTGGGGTGTGAAACCAGGAGAAATGGTTTCAGAATAAAATAAAGGCCATTTGGGACTGAGGGGAAGTAGAAGTTACTTGGTGATGAGTCATTAGAATTCTCTACCCAAAATGCCAAATGAACTCCGTTAGTCACTTCTTAAAAATTCCTTAATGAGAGAAGGACGTTGCCGGCCAGGCAGCATTTAGTGTCCATTCCTAACTGCCCAGAGGGCAATTCAGAGTCAACTACTTTGCTGTGGGTTTGGAGTCGCATGTAGTTCAAACCAGAGAAGGACAGCAGTTGCCCTCCCTGAGAAACATTAGTGAACCAGGTGGGTTTTTTCTAACAATCGGCAAAATATCTCTTGGTGGTCATCATTAGATTCTTTAATTCCAGATATTTTTATTGAGTTCAAATTCCACCATTTTGCTGTGGTGGGAATTTGAACCCTGGTCCCCAGAATGTTATCCTGGTCTCTGGATCAGCAGCCCAGCAATAATGCCACCAGACCATTGCCTCCCCTTCAAGACACAGATTTTCAAGTTAATGACATTTAGCGATAGTACAGGAATGTGGTTTTGATGCAGAAGCTGCGATTTAGAATGACAATGTGGAGAGGCTGAATGGCCTACACTCAATCCATATTCCCGTGATTGAAGTTACAGAGCAATTGGATCCTTGTTTGGGGCTAGTTTGGTTTATTCCCACTGAATCAAAAGTGGGGGTGCTACAGTTGACGAATGCATCTTTGGGTGAAGTGAGTGAATGGGTTTATCTGGTCCTGGTCGTGATCCTGTATATGTTTCTGGACTTGATGATCAGGTGAATGGCTGAAACTCTGAATTCTGAAATTTGAGAGATTATCAACCCGAAACCTTAATTCTGTTTTTTCTCAAATCCGCTGAGTGCTTTCAGCACCTTCTGTTTTAATTTCAGATTTCAGTGTCTGCAGTATTTTATTTCTGTGTGTCACTGGTTTGATTGAAGACCCTGTCATCACTCTGTTCCTAGTCTTACACAAAACTGTATGTGTGATTACTGCAGTGTCCATGGTAACGGAGTAGCAACCTGGAGCTTCAGTTCACATCTCACTGTACCAGACTATGATATCAACATATGTAAAGCCTAATCTCATTGGATTTGATTCTAAATTCCCACAGTGTGGAAGCAGGCCATTCAGCCCATCGAGCCCACACTTCTCTTCTGAAGAGCATCCCTGCATTTCCCATGACTAATGCACATCCCTGGACACTATATGGGCAATTTTACCATGGCCAATCCACCTAACCTGAGCATCTTTCAACTGTGGCAGGAAACCAGAGCACCCGGAGGAAACCCACCCAGACACGGGGAGAATATGCAAACTCCACAATTGGTTGCCAAAGAGTGGGGTTGAACCTAGATCTTTGAGATTGTGCGGCAGCAGTGCTAACCACTGTGTGCCCCATGCTCTGGTTAATGCTGTTGGCTCTGGAATAGGTCAGACTATTGCTATGGAAGCACATGAGCCATTTTCTGGAGGGAATTGGATTTGAGAATGCAAGAGCTTTGAATTACGGACATGTGTTCTTTCAATCAGGCAAGGGGTGAAAGTTATCCAGAAAGGGAATCCACAGCATTGTTTGTTTATTTGAGTCAAACTGTATTTGCAGGTCTGTGGTCTGGGATGTTTACCGCTGTGGTTGTGCAAGTGATCTTCTTTCAGATAGTGATCTTTAAAATGAACTGGAAGAAAGCATCTGATCAGGTATGAGCACCTAAAAGGAATTAGATACTCCACACGGTCAGTGAAGTCCTCCTCATTTGGCTATCAAGTGTTTGTCTCTCAGAATTCCAGTGCGGGGAGGGGGAGGAAACAATGCCAATTGGCCTCTGTTTGCTCTACTTTTTTCTCTAAATGGAAAGCTTGCAGAGCACTCCAGGAACACCAGCATAAAAGCCACTTTGACGCCTATTGTAATACTGAAGGCAGTGCTACATTGTCAGAGGTGCTGACATTTGGATGAGTTATTATTGAAGCCCTGCCTGGCCCCTTGGGAAGGTGTTAATGATCCAATGAATGCTATTTTGAAAGAGATGGGGAGTTTTATAATGCGCCCTTGACTTGACTTCCTTCTATTCAGAATAAAAAGCAGCAATAAATTAAATAATACATTCATTTCAGAGCTAATTGTCCAGAAGTCCCAACAACACCACTTCTTTAGTTGCTGGCCAGTGGTATTTTGGATTAAATCCAGGCTGGGCTGACTAACACCTTTTACCAGTAATTGGAAACTCTAAACTGCAAAGTACATTGAGATTGATACATTGGCTGATGTGAAACATCAGCTGCTCATCAAGTTAACGGAACTGACGACAGGTCACATGGTGAGTCTGGGGTGTTTTGGCAGAGCACCAAAGCATACTTTTTTGACACTTGTTGGACCAGTTGTATTTTGTAGTTCCATGACCTTCAGGCAAAATAGTAGAACTCTATTTTGGAGGCTTTCAACAGAAAATTGGATGAATGGTTCAAAGGGAACCATTTACAGGATTTTGTTGGGAATGGATAAGGACAAATTGGATAACCCTGCCAAACACCCTGTACCATTCTGATTCTAACAAATGACAGCTTTTGATTGTTTCCAAAATAATATACACAAGTGAGTTCCTTTTTTGTGCAAAAAGTACTGCCTATTCCAGGTACTGTCTGCGTTTTTAACAAAAACCGTTGTGCTTTATTTTAAAGGCTCGGGTAAATGCAGGTGTGAAAAATGACATGGACTCCACAAGCAGCCCCTCTGGTGGTCAAACTGAAAATACTTTGACAGGTATCAAACTTTACTTTCTTTAAGAAAAACAGAAGTTGCTGGAAAAGCTCAGCAGGTCTGGCAGCATCTGTGGAGGAGAAAACACAGTTAAAGTTTCAGGTCTGGTGACCCTTCCTCAAACAGGGTTCTGAGGAAGTGTCACCAGACCCGAAATGTTAAGTGTTTTCTCCTCCACAGACGCTGCCAGACCTGCTGAGCTTTTCCAGCAACTTCTGTTTTTTTTTGATCCTGATTCACAGCATCCATTGTTCTTTCTTTTTTAAACATTTGTTTAATCCAGGCTGCAGACAGCAAAGAAGACAGACTTGCTTCTTTTGAAGGACACCAGTGACGGGATTTTGCAGTAGTTAAGTGGTTTCATGGTCAACATTACTGAGGCAACGTTTCTCTTTTTATAGGGTTATGAATGGAATTTATATTCCACCTGTCATGATGGATCAGAACTCCTGTCCCTCAGGACAGTGGTTGATACTACTCCTTCCTATGAGGTACCATAGATCATTAAAAGGTTCCATATAAAACTTTGCTTTCTTTTGCAGAAAAAGATGAAGTAGAGAGCAGTGCTGATATTGAACAACTGATCCATGAGTCCACTGCAACACAAGCTGGTGTTACTGTTGATGTTTTGCCTGTGAAGCAACTGATTATACGCCGTGGCCTAGTCTTCCTCCTAGGAACAATTATTCTGGCGATTGGACTGGTGATACACTTCACTGTCGCAACGGATACGTGAGCCCCTGTATACACAACTGAGGTGAAGCAAGGGGCAGTGTTACTTCCTGCAGTGTGAGGAGCAGTAGGTAAGATAGTTTTGACAGAAAGGAAAGAGAAGTCCGAAGTGCTCGTGGAATGTTGCCGTACAGACTGGATGAAGGATTGTCTCCAATTTTTTAAATGTCCGAGTCAAATCCAGAAGTTGTTTCTTTAACATTTGTCAAGGTGACTGGTTCCTCTCATTTCAAATGTTCCCATTAAACACTGTGTGCACTCTGATCTCGTGGTTATTGGAGAATACTGAATAATACCTGCAGAAAGCCAACAATTTATCTTTTATGAAACTCATTGAGTGTGAAATAAATGTTTTCACCCACCTTTAAATATTGGTTTGTCCGTGTCCATTTATCTCCCAAATCTTGTAATATATAATAATGATTAAAAAGTTATGGCTAATATTTGTAATATTAACTTGACAAGAGCCATGTGAAATACAAAGTCTATTGTTCCATTACTTATTTTCTTTATTGTGTAAGGGCAGTGATCTAGCTAGCTTTGGAATTTGCACTGTTCCTGACAAGATGGATTTCATAGCACCAGCTTCATTGGTTGAACAATGGTTTTATTGGAAATTTTCCTTCTGTTTTGCTGTAATAGCCTCAAATCTCAATGAGGAAGCAATTCACTGGCATATATGGAAATATTTACTGGGAACGTCTAGTCATTTTCAAATCTCCGTTTTTATGTTTTAGAATAGATCAAGGTAACTTGTTCTTTGTCAGTCCCTTGGGATCAATGATGACAAATTCTACTCCTGGCTTTATGGTTGTGTGAACTCTGACCATGCATTGATCAGTAGCTGGACATTCTGCCATATGGTGTTTGGGAGACTGTGTGCATTCCTGCCAGTGCTTTCATTTCTCTCCTCCCAATGTTCCCAACAAAATCTCTCCATGCATTCTGTGCTTTCTCGAATGAACCTTCTCACTTCAGTTTGGTAACAGGCCAGGATCTCCCATGAGTTGAGGATCTGAGTTCAAACATTTCCACAAAACATTCCCTGAAGCACCTATCATTGCCTTCCTTGGAGTCTCCTGCCATTAACTAATTCTGAGTAGAGCTGCAAGTTTTGGGAGTCAAGTGTCGGGCATGATCATGACATGCTCAACCCAGCAGAGCTCGTTCTCAGTGATTAAATGCTGGGCAGAATAACTTGAGGGGATGCTGGTGATGGATCATCATTCATGCTGCCAGATGTGGAGGATTTCCAAAACACAATGTTGCTCACTACAGCATCAAAGTGTAGGCCTCCAAGTTTTAACCTTCACATTAAACATCGTCATGGTTCACTTTCTGTTCCAAAATATCATAATTGTACCCCAATATATGTTTGCAGCTGTA